>NC_090125.1:1744411-2344411 GCF_023973825.1 Plasmodium brasilianum
TCATCTTTTTTTTTTTTTTTTTTCCTCCTTCTCTTCCCCATTCTCCACGCCGCTCCCCCGCTAAGCCCCCGTGACCCCATGAAACAACCCACTTTTTACCAATTCTTAAAAACTTTCTTTGCTCCATTCATAAGGGAGAAAAAAAAAAAGAAAAAGAAAAAAAAAAAAAAAATGGAGAAACCAAGAGACGTGCAAGACGTACGTAAAAGCAATAACCAAATGAAGAACTAAAAAAAAAAAAAAATGATGATACGCCTTTTTATTTTTTGTCATCTAATTTCGTATTTCATTTCAATTTTCTGACATATATTACAAGTTATTATTATAACGATGTGAGGGGATAAAAAAAAAATTAGAGATAACATATAAGAGAAGACTCATTACATTCGCTCGTACGTTACTTCTTAGCACCATTCAAACAAAAAAAAAAATTATAAAATAAATATAAATTAAAATAAAAAAAAATAAGAATAAAAATAAGAACAAATAAAAATAAAATAAAATAAAAATAAAATAAAAATAAAAATAAAATAAAAATAAAAATAAAATAAAAATAAAAATAAAATAAAAATAAAATAAAATAAAAACAAATAATGGTTTGTACGAATTATTCAAAAAAAGCGTAAACGTAATTTACTACGCCTTTTCACACATAATGGACACATATTCAATTCATACTCAAAGGTTAGTTTCCTTATTACACTTTTTAATAAAGACAATGAAAATAAAAAAAAAACTTCACCTCACATACATATATATATACATATGTACATGCATATGAATTTGCATACTTGGGTATATATTATATGTACAATATATATACTATATATGCATTTTATGTATTATATATATATATATATATATATTTACATGCATGTATGCACATGAATCTACATACACAGGCAAAAATTACTACATTTAATTAAAAGAATAACAGTGTTTCTTATAAAATTAAAAATTATATTTTATTATTGCTAACTTATTTTTTCCCACGAAAGTTTATTCGTATGATACGAATGCCCCTCTTTAATTATTATTTTTGCTAAATTTTTAAAAAAAAAATTTCAAAGGGAAAAAATAACCGTAAGTTATTTAAAGGGAAAAAGTAAAAAATATGCATACATATGAATATATATACATAAACGCATTAAATGTAAGTAAAAGTATGTATATGGACGAATATTTAAGTGAATGCATATAAATATATATATATATATATATGTAATTGTAAGCATATGCGTGAATATGTACATATATAATATTTATATACATACACGCATGTAAAAAATGTATTACTTAAAAAAAAAGAAAATACAAATTAAAATGCTTTAAATGCGCCAATTTAAAAAAAGTATCACGTAAGAATATCTTACAAAAAATTATAAATATACAATTTGGAAAATGTAATACGTGACACTAGAAAAGAAAAAAGGAATAATTTGAAAAAAAAAAATTTTTTAAACATACTTTTTCAATGATTTAAAAAAAATAGACTTGCAAATTTGCGAGCATGCCATTACACGATGTTTTTAATGCATAATTTACTGTTTTATTTGTTTACTCGTATGTTTGTATATTCATATATTCGTTTATTCGTTTATTTGTATATTCATATATTCATATATTCGTTTATTCGTTTATTTGTATATTCGTATATTCGTTCATTCGTATATTCGGATATTTGTTTATTCGTATATTCGTTTATTCGTATATTCGCTTATTCGTATATTCGGATATTTGTTTATTCGTATATTCGTATATTCGCTTATTCGTATATTCGCTTATTCGTTTATTCGTTTATTCGTTTATTCGTATATTCGCTTATTCATTTATTGTGTTTTATTTTACATTTTTTACAGCATTTTGTTTTTTTCATTTATTTTACGTTAGTTTAGTTTTTTGCTTGTTCATGCATTCCCTTTTGAGCGTCACTTTACAACGCACACATTTGAAAAAGTTGAAAAAGAGAAGAGTAAATTTTTGATAATTATTTTTGTATTCTTTAAGTTCTGTTTACTTTGAAAAATAGGAGTAATTTTTTTTATTTCTTAATTTTAAAAATATAATTTTTGATAATAAATAGAAGCTTTTTTCATTTTATTTTTCTGTTATTTTGTTTTCTTATATTTTCATTTAATAAAACTTTTATGTTATACTTGTCTTCACAGGGGAAAAATAATGCGCACGTAAAAAAATGCAGGAAAATGTAAAGATGAGAATTAACAAGTTGAAATAAAGAAAAAAAATTATAAAAAAAAAAAAAAAAAAAAAAGACAAATCATAAACCATTTTATACTTGCAACAGTGTCAATAGTGAAGAGGCTTTTTATTCCAAAAAGTGCTCATTATAATATAAAATTATCAATAAATTATTATAGTTAATAAATACTTGTGTTTTAATATTATATATAGGGATAAAAAATTGTTTAACTTTATGCGCATTTTCATTTACTAAAAAAAGTATTTTATTTTATAATATCAGGTAAAAATCATTTGGATCATTGAAGGTGCTATTTATGTGTGCTTATAGAAGAGATGTAAAAAAATAATTAATCACAAAAAATATGGAGATAATTAAAAATGAGTCTCTTCATACAAAAAAATAAAAATAAATTGAGATAAAAATAGAAACAGAAGTAAAAAATAAACACGTGCACACATTTATATGTATATATATAAGCATATCTAATATGCTTATCATCCATGTGCATGTCTGTATGCACATACCTACAATAGATATATGAAATAAGAATAAAATAAAAAAAAAATTTATTTATTATGCATTAAGATTTTAAAGTAATTTTGAATTTATAAACAATTTATTCCTAAATTCACCGCTTAAATTTTTACAACTGTAAAAAGAAATTTTTTTTTGTTGACTCCATATGATATTATATATAGATGTTCAAAAATATATGCCTGTCACAATACGGACTGTTTAATTTATCGAAATGTAAAATATACCCTGTGAAATAGTTTTCTTTCCTTGTTAAAACTTCTTTTCATATAACATATTGTTTTTAAAAAAATTATATATATATATATATATCATGTGCAATTTTTTATGGTCTCATATAAAGGAAAGTACAGTCGTCAGTTTACCATTGTTTTAATTTACAATTCGTATAATTTCATTTTTTTTTCTTTGCTTAAATAAACCTTATGGCGTATCATATTTTAACATACTTATACTGAAATTTCTTTAACTTCAACTTTTTGCTGTTACATTCCTTTGCGTTATGCTCATTAATAGAATGTAAAGACTGATTTTCCGTATATTTAACACATTGTTCTAGTAATTTTATAATATCACGGTTTTGTTTATAAAAGGCATTACTTCGAATTTCAATTGAGCATTTCAATTTATCCCTATAGTTTTGTTTTATCCATTCTATTTTATAATCATATTTCTGACAAAATTTGCATAAAACCAATTCATTGTTTTTGTAAACTTTTGAATGAATATTTCCACATATATGGTGATAGCTATTAAAGCATTTGTCGCACATGGTCAGGTTACCGCAGCTCTTGCATTTTCTACAAACCTACAAATGTCCCAAAATGGAAAGAAGCATGTGTATGTGTGTGCAATGAATTTTATTTTTTTATTTTTTATTTTTTCTAGCTAATAATATGCAACATCATTTTACGCCATTTTTTTTTTTTTTTTTATCTAGCTAATAATTTCTAACATAATTTTACGTCATTTTTTTTTTTTTTTTTATATAGCTAGCAATATGTAACACTTTTTTATGCCATTTTTTTTTTTTTTTGGGGCTAATTATGGACACACTTAGAATTAAGTACAAGGAACGAAGAATTTTCATTCCTCTTCTTTTCTTTTCTCATTTCATTATATCCTTACCTCATCATCGGCAAATCCTTTGTCAATCAAATTCCACATTTCGTGTTCCGCACCAACGATGTTATGAAGAATGTAGCTATACTGTATATAGGAACACAAAAAAAAAAAAAAAAAAAAAAAAAACGAAACAAATGTAAAAATGGTGAAATGTCGGAAAAAATCAAGAAAAATGTCAATAAACAACAAAAGATCAAATATGCGCAAAAAACACAACACAATACATATCATTTTCGTATAGCCATTTATTAAGCACAAACCTGTTGTATCCTTCTCAGTTGACCTATTTTAATAAGAGAAGGTAAAAACAAATTAAATGCATTTATGATATTCCTTTCTCCATCAGAAAAGGAAGATACCAGAATTTTCCAAAATTCACTTAAAGCATTAAAAGGTTTTGATTTAAGGGAAAAATACTGATTTCTCTGAAAATTCATATCATAAAATATCCATGTTGAAAAACTTTCCATTAACCTTAAATTAATTGCATTCATTTTATTGTATTGATACAACAATTTTGTTTGTGCATTCTCTATATTTACATTCCAGTCTTGCATTTTTCTATGTAAGTTATTAAAATTTTCTATAGGATTAAATATATCATTATCTCTTATTTCCATATCACTAACGTCGTTATCACTTTCTTCTTTCTTCTTCAAGTTGTAGTTCATGCAATTTGATGAATTGCACAAGCATTCGAAGTTGTTAAAAACGAAATTATAGCTGTAGGGGAGAATAAACAATTACACATACACAAATGTAAATGAGACAAATACGTGTGGAAAATGGGTAGCAAATATAAAAACTTCCTATAAGCATAACCACGTAAGCATTATACAGTGATATATATTAACATGGTAACAAACTCGTATAATAGCGATGTACAAGAGTGTCCGTGTACATACGTACTTACGTGTAAACATAATCATGCACGTATATACACATATGCAAACGTCTTGGGTTGCATAAATTAATGCTCACACGCACATGTTACCTGTAGTTGTATGTTATTTCTTCCCCTGCTGGGATGTCCTGAAGGGCAAATATTCCAATTCTGTAAAAGCCCCTAACTATCCACTTCTGTGAAACACTATTAGGTGAACAAGAATGATTAACAAATCTAGAAATGCTTCCCTTTTTTCTGCTATCAATATGCACATCTCTGTTTATTTGAATGGAATACCAATTATACATCTCTGTCTTTTTACTTTCTTCTTGATATGTTTCTATTCTTTTTTCAAAATCTTTTTTTCCTAAAACCTCTCCTACATATTCACATATGAGCTCTCCATTTTTTATGTCCCTTTTGCAAAACACACCATATCCCGTTTTCTCTGTTTTTTTAATCTGAAAAATTTGACGTAAAATTAAATATGTATACGATTTTTCATTTCACTTGAATATGCACACATATGTACGCGGCCACTAAAAATTAAGTAAAACAACTACACTACGTTTCGCACAGGGGGTGTTAATATTATATTATTTCTTTCTTTTTATATATTTTTTTTCTTTTTTTTTTTTTTTCTTTTTATTTCCTCTTTTTTCTATGCATTTACTTCCAAATCCTTTATGGCGGAATGCTTGAACGGACGGTTGAAGCATTTTTTGTCCTGAATTTGTATAGGCAAATTGCACCTATTTTTAGAGCACTGAATTTTACTCAATGAGTTGTAGCACGTGAAAGGGTCACATTCCCCCTGACATAAACACCTGTAATCATCTGTTTTGCATGATAGCAAGTTTTTATTTTGATCATTTAAGTACATGTTCTTCGAAATATATTCAAAATTCAAGTATGGACTATATTTTTTTAAAGTACTGACATCAAATCTATAACCATTTTTTGTACTTAAAAAGAAATCATTCATATCTAATTTTCCATTTTTAAAACGTTTTCCTCTTCCTTTTGAAATATTTTTTTCTTCTGGGATTTTATTTTCTTGAACAAAATTTAATTTTTCTTTTGCTGGGTTTACTACAATCTTAGCATCTAAGGAATTCACATTTTCTTCAGTATCGTTAAGCATATCATTACTCTTTTGATTCTTTCTCATATAGTTATAATAACCACAGTTCGTGGTCTTATTAGTCGTGTTAACAAGTGCCCCTTCTTCTTTCATAGAAACATCTTCATCTTTACATTTTGCACCTTGTTTTTTTTTCCTGCCTGCTATCATTACATTTAAACAATTAACTAAATCTTGATTGGCATTTACCTTTAATTCGTACCTTTTATTACTGCTGCTGTTGCTGTTGTAGTTGCCGCTAGCATTATATGTACCACTAATATTACTATAAATATTCCTATTCCTACTTGCGCTAATATGTGCGAACGGAGTTGGTTGTTTCCCCATCAGTTCATCCTTTATACATTTTATATCACTATTATTTGCGGCTCCACTTTTTTTAATATTTTGTTTTTCTACATTTATACTAACAGAATTTTTTAATTCATTATACATTATACTTAGCACAGCGTTAGATGCCCATTTTATTTTATCCTTAACATTTTTCTTAATCCCTTCTTTTTCTCTTTTGTTTACATAATTCTGTATGTTATTATATAGGGTATTTTTTTTGGACTCCTCCTCTGATACGATATCGATTGTATCAGGTACATTATTGACATATGGAATGTTGTTAATATTTTTTTTTATCATACTTTTCCTCATAGCATTGTTCATGTGTTTATTTTCCACTAAAATTAAGCCAAAATTATTACCGCTCTCATTCTTGTCTCTAATATAACTGCTTTCGATTTTTCCTCCAACATGACTTACTTTAGTTTTTTCTCTTCCAAAAACCCTATTCTCATTTTGAAACCCAACATAACTGCCTTCATTTTTGGGCCCAGCATAAGTGCCCTCATTCTCACTGTTATTTTCACCTCTTTTCTTAAACAAAAATATTACAAAATTGATAAAGTCCTCCCTCAAGGTGTACAAAATGTTTATGTGTTCTTCACACTCTTCGCTTAACTGATTAGCCTTAATTTCATTTAGTGATAATAAATATCTTTCCATATCTACAATTTTCTTTATTTTAATTATTACAAAATAATTGTATTCCATTTCATTTCTAAAATGTTCTCTCAAGTATAAGTCACCAAATACATTTTGACATAAAGATGTATTCTTATTAACCTTTTCAATTTTACAATTATTCGGATTCTTAACAAGACGTTTATTATTCAAAGGGTTCATATTCCTATCACTAATACCACTCATATTACTATTGTTGTTACTACTTGTACCTGTGTTGTTGTTTAACGGTTCCACATTTTCCCTTGCGTTATTACTACTAGTAATGTAGTTATTAGTGTAACTGTTACTACTACCATAGCTGTTGTTGTTGCTATAGCTGTTACTATAGCTGTTACTGTAGTTGTTACTGTAGTTGTTACTGTTAATATTGCCGTAACTATTACTGTGCACATAATTTTTACGCAGCTGTTTTTCCCTGTCAACCGTGCATCTCTCTAATGATGATCTTTCTAATTTCCCTCCTAAGGAAGACACTCCTCTATCATTTGTTCCATCTGCGTTGCTAATTTTAATTAAATAATTCGTTTTCTGTGTTAATGTTAGGTCAGGTTTATTTTTTGTAAAGTCACTTAAAATATTTATATCTAAGTTGTAATTTTTTAAAATATCAATATCGTTAATATTTGAAACTTTTCTTTTTTTTTTTCGAGCTAAACTATCATCATCACCTTTTTTCTGTTCGTCCTTTTCTTCATCATCAATAGGTAATATTATATTCAAATTTTCCTTTTCATTTATATCCTCCTTAACAACTGTACACGTACTCATACTATCATTTGGAGTTTTTGTAATGCTCGGCAAGTTGCTTATGCTTATTTTTTGCCCTTTATTTTCTTCATCCATATTTGTAAACAGTGGTTCACTTAAATTCTTATACCCTGAGATATGATTACCAGTAATCGTTCCTCCCGGATAGCACATATGTTTACCACTGCTGTTGTAACCATAACAAGGGCTACCACAAATACCGGGGTTAATACCCATAATATAGGGGTTAACACCCATAATACCAGAACTATTACCCATGCCATTACCGTTACTGATATTTTCTAGTGGAACACTGTTATAATCGTCGTCCTTCCTGAACAACTTCTCACCCACACGCGGTTCCCTCTTCTGTACGGTTGGAGGGGCGTACAATTTGTCCTCCTCCCCATCTTCGGTTAAGTCAAACATAATTTTTTCATCTGAGTTATTATTAATACTAGAACTACACCCGTTCTCATAATTGGCATTCTTTCTATCCATTAACTGCTGACAGTCAATACTAGAAGCTTTTTTTCTGTAGTTAGACATTCTTAATTTTCCTATCACTTGCTCACTACTGTTTAATTCTTCATCATTGTATGTTCCATTTAAAGTCATGCTCTTTTTAATATTACCCTTTAATATATAATTATTCTCGGAACGAATACTAATATTGCTAGATGCACATGAAACAAAATTATCAGATTCTGTTCGGGGTGGTGGTGGTACTACTGGATGCCTTATATTTACAACAAGATCGTTATTACCATTAAATATGTCTTCGTTTTTGTTGTAACTTTTGTTATAGCTCACATTTGCAGAAGCACTAACAACCAAATTATTATCATCCCTATTAATTCCGCTGTTAATACCGCTGCTGGTTTCTCCGTTATTGGTGCACGGTAAATCTTCATACGGTTCATTCTTCTTAACTATGGCAGAATCATTTATGCATTTTCTCCTCATATTATTTAAGGATTTAATGTGCCTTTTCTTATAATATTCTACATGCTTTGAACAGAACATAATTTTTTGTCTATATGATATTATATAATTATTAGTCATACACTGAAGATGAACGGATTTGAGGCACTTGATGCATCTGAATAAACAGTTGTTTAATCTATTTTTTATCTTTTCTAAATTTATTATATAAAATTCCTTACACACGTAGCACACATGCAAAGGGCATATATATTTATTAAGTCTTAAACTTCCGTTGTTAGTACAATTTTTACCATCATTATTATTAGAATTCTCATTATTATTGCAAATTTCGCTCTTGTGGTTAGTTATTGCATTTACAGGAGAAGATCTCGCCATATTATTGTTATTGTTATTGTTATTATTACTATTATTACTGCTGTTTTTGTTTGCCATCATGGCATTTTCTACCGATTTTGTACTCATTTCATTTTTCATCGTAATGTTCACATCAGACTTGTCATAGAGCAGATGATTTTTATTTATTTTTTTATCTAAAGTTAAATGTTTCTTTTTTCCAATTCTTTTTTTCTTTCTATAATGACGTCTTTTTTTTTTAATTTTTATACCGTTTATCGCTTCTTTTTCTTCCTCTACCTTCAATTTATTAATAACTATATTTGCGTTCTTTTTTTTTTTATCTTCTTTATTATTATCTTTACAACATGGTACATGTGCATATTGTTTTAAGCATTCTGTTTTTAATGAATTCAAATGATCAATACAATTTAAATGAAAAAATACATTACATAGTGGATAGTAGCATGGTAATAGTTTATCATTTGTTGTAATTTCTTTACATAAGGTACAAAAATTAATATTAAATAAACAAAAAAAACAAATATACTTATCCTCTCTTTTAATATAACTCACACATTTCTTATGATAAGTCCTACCACATGAAATATTACAAGTATATATATATTCTTTCGCTTCATCAGATTTTAATATATTACTTAAATTAAATACATTTTGTTCGCAAAATTCACAAAAATAAAAATGTCTTTCATCTTCATGTCCATTTATAGTATAATTTTCATAGCACTTAATAACATCCTCATAGTAGCAATTCATTATTTTTTCCTGCTCTTCATCATCATATAACTTAACAAATTCACTGTACTGGTTTTGTCTGCATTTTAATAAGTGCGTCGTGGGTTTATCCTTCACACTACGCTTCTCGTCCTCTACTTTGTGCACACAATCGTTAAAATATGTGGTAAAATTAGAGGTAGCATTATCAGCATAATTCGAACCATTGTGAATACCACCATCATTAGCAGCGTTAGACGCACCATTCGATGCAGAGTTAGAAAAACCATTTGTGCAAATATAATCGTTTGCATTACTTACAATGCCATGTTTCACTTTATTGTAGGTGCTACCACTCCTGTGACTGCTCTTTGCATTATCCACATTTACACACTCGTACGTGTTAAGAGGATTTCTCCTGCTGACATCACCAACTGAACCTAGACCATCCCCTTGATCTAAGTCATTTATCAACGATATAAAATTCTTGTAAGCCAGTCCTTTTTTGTCTAAATTTATATCCACATTTTCATTGTAATGCTTATTCTTACATGTGAAGGGAATACGAAATTGGTTTTTATTGTCTTTATTTATTTTACGAAGATAATTCTTTTGAAATAAATTTACAATGTTATTTATGTACTTACTGTTTTTATTCATTGGAGATGTTTTGTGATTATTACTGTGACTATTGGTGTGGCTATTGGTGTGGCTATTGGTGTGGCTATTGGTGTGGCTATTGGTGTGGCTATTTGTGTGGCTATTGGTGTGGCTATTGGTGTGACTATTGGTATAACTATTGGTGCGATTATTGATGTGGCTATTGG
The DNA here is from genome assembly GCF_023973825.1 of Plasmodium brasilianum. Classification (NCBI taxonomy): domain Eukaryota; phylum Apicomplexa; class Aconoidasida; order Haemosporida; family Plasmodiidae; genus Plasmodium; species Plasmodium brasilianum. Next base: position 1,754,911 of record NC_090125.1, read on the forward strand.
TGTGGCTATTGGTGCGGTTATTGATGTGGCTATTACTATAACTATTACTAACGTTCTTGTTACTACTGTTACTGCCATTGTTGTTACTATTATTGATGTTGCATACAATACGATTGTTTATGTTATTGTTATCATTTCTGCTAGTATTACTATTCTTTACTTGATTTTTACACGTAAGTTTTGAAATAATATTGTTTTTATTAACCATCTCAAGACCATCGACGTTTCTTGATCCGACGTTATTCATATATCCTAATAACTTGTGGGGTCTTATATTATACTTTTTAAAATTCTCCTTTGATATATTCTTATCTGCGTTCATTTCGTTGTAATACTTTAAAATGTCGTTTGCATCATTCGTTAAAACTATATTATTTTCCTTACAGTATGTTACGATATCTGTTGAAAGCACATTCTCGCTATTGATTCCAATACCATCAACGTTTTTCGTGTTGCCGTTCTTTCCGCAAATATCACCACTGTTAATACCACTGTTAATACCGCTGTTCGTACCACCGTTAGCACCACTGTTCGTACCATCGTTAGCACCACTGTTAGTACCATTGTTAGTACCACTGTTAGTACCACTGTTAGTACCACTGTTAGTACCACCGTTAGTACCACCGTTAGTACCACTGCTGGCTGCATTACTTCTAAACAAATAATTTTCCGTTACTCCCTTTGACTGTCTAATTAAATAATGCTTTTCACTTTTGTCAATTTTTGTATTTAAGCTATTTTCACCCCCTTTGTAATTTTTAAATTTATAGTTACTATTTCTTGGCATTTTTGTGTTATTTTGTTTGTTGAGGCTGTTTTGTTTGTATTTCTTTTTTTTTTTTTTTTGTTCAAGATTTTTCTTTTTTTCCTCTATATATGATAATACGACGGGGCTTAAATTATTTCTTCCTACGCTGTTTGATAGTACGATAAGTTTATCGTTTAAGTTGTAGTTGTTTCTATTAAATTTTAATTCTTGTGTTTTTAAATCCTCATCCGCAAGGTTAGCATTACACGGGACTTTCTGCACGGCGTTCACATCAACAGCGTTATTATTATTATTTTCATTATTATTATTTTCATTATTATTATTAATATCATTATTATTAATATCATTATTATTACTATTATTATTATTATTATTATCATTATTATTATTTGCATTATTATTATTTGCATTATTATTATTTGCATTATTATTATTTGCATTATTATTATTAATATCATTATTATTACTATTATTATTATTAATATCATTATTATTAATAACATTATTATTAATAACATTATTATTATCAATATTATTATTTTTAATATCATTATTTTTAACATCATTATTATTAATATCATTATTATTATTACTATTTCTCGGGGCTCTGCTACTTACTCCCTTGCCACTTACACCCTTTCCGCTTACCTCCCTGCCGCGTATCTCTTTTCCGTTTGATACCTGATTTTTAAAAACTCCTCTTTTATTTAGTAGTTTATTGCTTAAACCCCTATAACCCCCAGAGTCGTTGTTTAAAACTTTGCTGTAATTTAGAGATTTATTATGTGTAACTTTAAACATGTTATTATTGTAATAATCACCATAATTGTATGCATCCTCATACACATTAATTGTGTTGGTTGTTTCTTTAAAAGCATTGACCTTGTGTTCATTTTTATAATTTTTTTTGTTTATATTATTAATATTTTTAATATAACTTTTACATATATCAGCTATATTTGAATAGACTTGTTGTTTTTCTTCTTTTTTTTTATTATTACATTTTATAAAACTATTTTTATAAAAATACATGTCTGCTTTCTTATACTCTTGTTTCATAATATTATATGTGCGTTTATCATTAATATGAATTAAATTTTCATTTTGTTTTTTTTTCTCACGTTGTTCAATACTTATATCTGTGTGAACACTAATCTGTTCTTCGTCCTCCTCATCGTCTTCTATATCCTCATCCTCTTCTATCTCTTCATAATCTACACCATAAGAATGATCATACGCTTCTCCATAAGCATCATCATAATATGCATCATCGCATGTACCTCCATACATTAATTCACATGTATCACCACCATATGCATCATCACATGCACCTCCATATACATCATCAAACACATCATCACCTGCTTCTTCAAATCCTTGTGCATCCTTATCGGCGTGTTCCTTTCCTCGACCTTTTTCTTTTTTTATTTTATAAAGTACCTCAGCTAAGTTAATTATTTCCATTTCTTCAAGTGTGCCTCTCCTTTTCTTTTTGTTTTCACTTTTTGTCATTCTCTTGTTTGCAATCACTTTGTTTCTACTACTGCTGTTCCTGTTGCTATTAGTTCTGTTCCCTTTATTCCTGTTCCTGTTGTTACTACTGTTTCCGATACTATTGTTCCTATTGTTGTTACAATTACTACAGTTATTACTACAGTTATTACTACAGTTATTACTACAGTTATTACTACAGTTATTACTACAATTATTACTACAGTTATTACTACAGTTATTACTACAATTATTACTACAATTATTACTACAGTTATTACTACAATTATTACTACAGTTATTACTACAATTATTATTGCTGTTATTGTTACTGATGAACGCGTTAAAAAAATTATTTTTCATTAAGTCATCAAAATTTATAGATTCTATGTGCTCAATGTTCTTCTGCCTGGATAGAAGCAGTTCAATGTTTTTCTGCTCCTCGTTTATTACATCGTGTCTGTACAAGGTTTTTCTATTACTATTTTCGTAACACGCTTGCGACTTATTATTATTTATATGTTTTGGTTCCCTAATACCCTCATCGTCATGATGATTGTAGGCATGGCGATTAACGGAGTGATGATCCTCATCGTCTTCATTATATAGATATAAGTTACAACTACTCGCCCTTTTTTGTTTCTGCTTTTGCCTTTGTTTTTTCTGTTGTTGCTGCTGTTGTTGTCCTTGCTGATTTTGACTATTTCTCATAAATTTATTTTCATCTATATGTGAAATATTTTCTAAATTATAATCTTTGTTTTCATAAGAATCCTTTAACTTATTGAACTTTATAGTTTTATTTTTTACGTTACTGCTATCATTATAATGAATTAACATATTTACTTGTCTACTTTTTGTTTTATTGTTACTATTATTATTACCATTGTTATTACTATTTAAATTTAATCTTTCGCTTTCTTCGTTGCCTATGTAATTCTTTAATTTTTTATTTTCCATATTATTATTTTATTATTTTTTTCTTATTATTATTCTACTTATTCTACCTCTTATTATTATTCCTTTCCTTATTCTTTTCTTTTTTTTTGCTGATTTTCCTTTTTTACCAAATGTTTTTATATTTTATTCGCACAAGAGACTTATGTCAATAATGATTTTAGGAAAATTTTTCTAAACTTGATTTTTTTTTTTTTTTTTTTTGCCAGTAGCGCAAAATTATTAAGTGCATAATAATGCAATAAATATATGTATATGTCAGGAAGTACATAAATGAACAAATTAACATATATACATGCATATATATATACACAAATATATACATATATATTTATCATACTTTTTGCGCTTCATAGGAATACAATTTAAAGCCCTTACCATATTTCTCTTTTTCGATATATAATATTTTGGTTACGTATACCAGTTTTTTCATTTATTTGATTATATATTTCTTTTACGGCTTCTGTTTTTTCAAAGCCACAATAGAACATATCTATTCTACTACTTCTTAACATTTCTCTTTCACTCGATCGAGAAAATTTTCTTGGTATAAAAACAACTACATATGTATGCAGGTATGTATTTAATGGTTATATATATATGTGGTTATATAATACGGTTGTATGTATATTAATATTTATATATGTATATGTGTATATATATGTATATTAATATTTATATATGTATATGTTTATATATATGTATATTAATATTTATATATGTATATGTGTATATATATGTATATTAATATTTATATATGTATATGTGTATATATATGTATATGGTTATATATATATATGTATGTACTTTATATATATGCATTCTTTTAAGTATAATCCTTTAGAACCTTTTTTTCTGAACTCATATGCATCATATATCAGCATTTACGTGCATAACGCATATGTTTACTGTTAATACATACATAATTATACACATATTATATATTTATATATAAATAAGAATATAATATTTTATTCCATCATTATATATATTACATTATTATATATCATATATATTACAACTCTTATATTATATATATAACATTATTATTATATATAGTATATAATGCCACTATTATTTTATATATATATAACATTATATATATTATGTATATATATATATATATATATATATATATATATATTATATATATATGTAAATGCAGATGAAGGATCGAGATCTAGAAAAAAAAAAAAAAATGTACGGTCGTTTGATGGGCTTACTCTTGTTATGTATTTAAAAAAAAAGAGAACAAGATGAAAACAATGAAAAAAATAAAAAATTTTAAATTAAAAAAAATATATAAAGATTTAAAAGGAAATAAAAAGAATTAAGAAAATAAAAATAAACAAAAGAATTAACTTTTGTTAGTAAAAAGCAGTTCAAATAACTTCTTTTTAAAATTTTTTTTACGTAATATTTTTATATATATTGTATTTACATAAAAAATATATATATATTTATATATTTGTTTATATACCAATGCAACTATATAATATACGTACTGTTGTTATCATTTTGCAAGGAGTTCATTAACAAAAATAAGATTTTTTTTTTTTTTTTTCTTCATATCATCATTTTGCAATGTTGTATTGTTACATTTCTGCTTTTTTTCCATTTTTAATCGTTTTATATTTTTACAAAATAATTTTTGATATATTTTTTGTTAAATAGAAATGAAAAAGATTTGGAAGGGGGGGGGACCGTTATCATATTAATATGGTTCTGTTAAATATTAAGGCGCAAACTTTCTTTTTTTTGCCATGTTAAAAATTAATATAATACCATATAATAAAGTAAAATATAAAATACATAGTTTTTAAGAGTAAGGCCTTTTTATACTGCTACGTACAATGAGTCAAAATTAGATATAAATAAATTAATCCGTATATTGCATATATATATATATATATATATATATATACTTACATACTTATGAATTACAATTATACAAATTTTTCCTTTTATGAACTGAATATAACGAATGCATTTTAATTGATTAAACTAAATAAAACTTCCTTTAATTTTTATATAACAAATTAAGGTAAAAAAGGGCACTTGAGCTTTTTTAACGGTGTTTAGATATATGTACATATATATGAGCTTATGTACGTATCTTTGTATATATGTTTATGTATATACATATGTACGTGCTTAAATGGCAAAAAAGAGGTAATAAGAAATGCGTAAGTTCCACGCAGTGAAAACCAGTGTTGCGTACAGTTTTGAAAAAGACGACTAAAACAGTACTTCAAAGTATATGCCAACATTTACATACATAAATGTATATAAATGTATATATGTATATATGCGCTTATGTATGTATATGTGCATTTATTAATGTATATATGTGTATATGCATTTATTAATGTATATATATATACATAAGCGCATATATACATATATACATTTGTACGTATAAGAGTACAAAAGCACGATTGACCATTTGGATTTACGTTCTTTTGGTCTGTAAAGTAAAAACATATTACTACATAAATGTAAAATATGCACGCTTTATTTTATCAAAAGAAAAACATGAAAACGCGACCTCGAATATGCGTTAACTGCTGTATAATGACCTTTTTACAGTATAAATAAATGAGGTAAAAGGTTTTGATAATTTAAATATGTTAAGTTCATGCAATGAAAACAATGTGAAGAGAGCTCCGAAAGAAAATTTCGTTCTACGAGCACGCAATCTTCGTAAACGTACTTTTTGAAAAAATGTTTTAAAAAATATAGCCTTTTTCTTTTTTTTTTTTATTTCTTTTTTCATTTCCATTTATTTTTCTTTTCCTTTTTCTTTTCTTTTCTTTTCCATTCTGATCCTTTCCTTTCTCTTTTTTTATCTTATATAAAAGGCATAGTATACCGAAAATTTATGATCCAAATAAATGCTAGGAAATTCTTTGAATACCCGCACTCCCAACTTTGCAAATTTATTTTTAAAAACATTAAGGAGTATTACTTTTTAAAATGTATATTTATGTGTAAAGAAGGCAGAGAGATACAAATTTACTTTCTGTTATATAAAATTTAATTGTAAGTTTCATTGAAAAAAAAAAAAAATATGTATACAATGAAATAAAACATGAATTGCAAAATAAGAAGTGGTAATATGATAAAATGGGAAAATGAAAATGTTCTTGCGTCAAACGGGAAAGAGATGGAAACAAAATTTAATTCGTTTTATATTAAAAAAAAAAAAAAAAAAAAGAAAACGAAAATGAAAATGAAAGAAAATAAAAGAAAACCATACAAAAAAAAAATTGAAAAAAATGGAATAAAAAAAAAGATAAGTTATATGCTGGAACAAAATTAAGATTAAAACGAATAAATTTCTATTTGTGTGATAACATTGCTTTTTCTTCTTTTTCACTTTCTCATAAAGTTCCACAAACAAGTATTTGTCTGGGTATACGCAGTTCCGCTTGCGCATTTTTATATTCTTGTAAAAGCATATTCCTTAATGGCAAAGCATGGTGAACATTTTCTTCCATTATTTATAAGTGTATACTTACTCATAGTTGCATCTTGTGTGAAAATGTGTATACCCTTTTTATCATTTTTTAAAGTGTGTCACAGTAATTAGCGTTCGATAAATTTAAAAAAGAAAAAAAATGAGAACATCTTGCTTTTATGAAATGAAAAAATAGGCATGTTCAATTGGTTTTTCTTGTTTTGCTTTTTTCGTTTTTTTCTTGTTTTGCTTTTTTCGTTTTTTTCTTGTTTTGCTTTTTTCGTTTTTTTCTTGTTTTATTTTTGTTTTTTTCTTGTTTTATTTTTGTTTTTTTCTTGTTTTATTTTTGCATTTTTCCTCTTTTTTTCTAGTCTATTTTTATTTTTATGTTTTTTGCTCTTATTATAATTATAACAAACACAACGAGAAAAGCAATAATGGGGAAAGAGGAGGAGTGCAAAAAGTACCACTTTTTGTATAAGTCAGAGATTTGCACACTTTTACAAAATTAAAGTTCATCGTAGGAATAATTTTTTTTGCTATGTTTTTCAATTAAATGTAGATATGGAGGAAGTTCCATTAATAAAACGGCGACTGTCCAAGTTATGTTTATATGGTTTATCTAAGGAGTTACAGGGAAAAAAAAAAAAAAAATTTATATATAGCTTGCGGAAAAGAAGTGAACAGTAGTAGGGATACATGTACATTTGTATATACATATATGTAAGTATTTATTTGGTTAATTTCTTTTTTTCTCTTTTTTGTTTTTTTTTTTTTTGTCAATATTTACGTAATTTGTAGAGTAGAACGATATGGGTTCGTCTATTTTAAGTGTATACCGCATAAACTCGTGTAAATATATGAGCCTATATATATGGGGGAATAAAAACGTTGTCACGTAAATTTTGCAAGCTTATGGAGCTGCGTATATATACTATGAATGTGTTTACACACTGAATATATATGCTCATATGTAATGGAACTACATATGCTTAAAGAACAATTTTAAAATTCACATATGAATAACCTCATCGCAATTCATACGGATCGAAATAACATTAATACAAAAAGCACAGAAACGGTTACCACGGAACGAGTGTGAGAAAGTGGGGTAAACGTATTTAAAAGACTAACATAGTTATCGTTACACTTTTTTTTTTTTTTTTTACCCAAAACAGGACGTTTGCGCTTTTTCAATGTTTGACTCAGGCCTAACAACTTTTCTAATTTCATCTATCGTGAGGGGACAAACTTGTTCTGCCTTTTGCATATACATGTCTGTGTTCAACAGCATGGGGTTGTAGCTCTCCGAGATGTTCAGTATATCCTGAATGTGTGTTAAGAAAAAATTAAGAAATTATGTATGGGAAAAAAAAAAAAAGAGCTAGCTAGCTATTTTATCCTTAGCAAAAAGGTAATTAACAAGTAAACGGCGACGTTTAGCAATTTGATGTCCTGTTCTTTTGCTTTTTATTGCTCCTTTTTGCTACTTTATTTTATTTTTATTTATTTATTTATTTTTTCTTTTTCTTCTTCATTCTCTTTTTGCTGTTTTCCGTTCCGGCGCTTACAATTGCGAAGTGGTGGAAATTTTCAATTCCGTAAAGTTTTATAAATTTCTTCATTTTAAAGGGAAGACTGTCTATTTGTGAATGGTCCAGGATGTCCCTTATTTGTGTTTTACATAAATTGTATTGCCCCGTTCCCACGCCAACATATTCATCTTCACCTAACTGTGTATTACCATGATACTCCTTTAATTCTTCTTCTATTGATGTTTTATATAAATTATTAATATGAAATTTAAAGTCTTTAGGGAAACAAGCAAGTGGAATAAATTTATTTGTTTTATCTTCTTTTTTATAATGCTTATGTACAACATAATGTAGATAAGTTTTCATTGCGTTTTGTCTTCCTAATACTAAGTAGCTTTTACAGTATAAATATATATAACTATTAAAAAAACGAATTTTCACAATATTTCGATTTTTATAATTTTCTTCTATAAAACTTTCTTTATTCTTATTTTCTTTACGCTGATAATTAAATACATTTAATATATCATCACTCATATTAGATAAAGGAATTTTTACAATAATTTGTGCAGTGGCTCCACCTAATTCTAAAACTCCGATTGTGTCTTCCTGATCGTTGGAAAATTTTCTAATGGAAGGGGACTCATCAACACTTTTAGTTATCCTATCATCAAGAGTTTTTCCTTTGTCTGTTTCTACCATTTCAATACCATCACTTGTGCTATTCTTATCGTTCTCCTTCTTATTTGTAAAAAACACAGGACTAGGTGATAGCTTTTCTAGAAGCGCGTAGATAGATACAAAAGATAATATAGCTTCTTCCTTTCCACTTAAAACTTTTATTAACAAGTCATCAATTAATAAAAATTCATTAAAATAGGTATAAAAATAAGATTTGATAAAACTAATATATTCTTCTGATTTTTGTATACTAAGTAACCTAAATCCTCCTGATGCTCTAATAATTATTACTGTCATACATCTTTCTGACTCCATAACATTTCCATAAATAAAATTTTTTATATTTTTAAAATAATCATAAAAAGATTCTTTGTCATTATTTGTAAAGTAATTATTTAATAAGTACACTAATCCAGGAGTAGTTCTGTAACTCACTGAAGGAATATATATTTTTATATCTTTATTATTATTCAAAATTTCGTAATTATAAATATGAACCCTTGTACCTGTTGAACCTGCATCAATAACTACCGATTTTTGTATATAATTATTTTCTAAATTTTCCTGTTCATTATTTTCTAAGTTGTTATTAATTTTTTCACCATTTATTCTTATATTTAGATATATTAGAATTGCATAGAACAAAATTATAAGTCTAAAAGGTTCTTTTTTTATGGCTCTCTCATTTTTCATTTTCATAGACACACACTTTCCTTGCCGTAAAATCAGATGGGGAAGGAGCAGCTGAAAACTGATACTCAACTTTAAGCGGCGAGATAGCTACTGAGGTCCGTTACTAGCAAGAAGTGGTAAGAACTCAGATTAGTTTCTATTTCAAATAAAATGCGCAAAAAATATGCTGCTGCAATTTGGTTTCTCCCCCGATGGTTTATATTTTTTCTATATAATGCTAAAATAATTGTCGTTAGTAATTTATAAAATTCTGTTTTATGCAGAGTTTATATTTTAAAGAGAAGCCCATCTAGCCTCATAACATACATTTCCGAATATGCACATGAATATGCACATGTACGTATATGCATATCTATGTACGCACGTATTTTGTCTTCGGTGGACGAAATGGATATCGCAGTCTTGTTTTCGAATTCTGTACTCTTTATTCCCTTCTATTCAGTTAATAAATAAAACTCACAATTTTATCTCTTTGCCATTCACGCTAAAAAAAAAATAAACTTTTCTAGCTTTTTCATTTGCCTTTGCTTCTTTTTGTTATATTTCGAGCAGGAAAAATACAAAAAGGGCTATTGTTTTTTAGCGTTACGCCAAATTATGGCATATGAGAGTTTGGCAAAAACAAAAATGTTTTACAGTGAAAGGATACGCATATATGTACGTGTACACATGTGTTTTTGTTTTTGTTTTTGTTTTTGCTTTTGCTTTTGTTTGCACTTGGGCGGAATTTTAGAGTTTGCTAATTTAATCATTCGGCTGTTGGATATGATTAGCTATTTAGCTACTGGATATATGGAAAAAAAAAGAAAAAAGAAAAAGCTACAGATAAAGTTAAAGCCAAGATGATGATGTAGCAATAGGGTATTATTTAGTATGTAAAATATACCCTTGTGTGTTTTGACATTTTGAAAAAAGAAAATTAAAAAAGGAGAAACAATTGACAGAAGAAGAAAAATCAGGACAAAAAGTTATGTTGAACATTATGTGTTAAAAAATTTTGAAGTGCACTTGAAGAGAAAAAAAAATAAATAAATAAAAAAAGGCTCTTCTTTACAGTTGCCATGTAATAATATATACATACTTCCATACACAAGCACATTTATATGTGCATACTTCAAAAATATTATGAACGAACAGATATATATATTGCATATACATTAAACAGCAAGGAGAACACAAATAGTTCTAGTTAAATGCAATGGTAATAAGGAATATTTATGTATTAAAAAAAATTTTTTTTTTTAAATTGATACGCCTACTAATGCAAGTAATATTGAAGCTTGTTTTACTGCTAATAATAAAGTACAAGGTACATGATTTGTGCCAAATTGCACATAATATGCTGTAATCATTGCGCCTACTGTACATACTTGTGTATATATGTATGGGTGTTTAGCCATCCGAGCGTTATAGCGAATATATGTTTAGATTGCAAAATATGCTATATATTATTTGCTTGTATGGAAAAATGCTACAATGGAAAAGAATGCATTAATTCGGAAAGACACACAACTTATATGAAATATTAATTTTTTTGTAAGAGGATTTTCACTATTTAGTATATCTGAAAGGCATATTTAAAGTTTCTCACAACACATTAATTGCGGTCATACCTTTTTCCCTTTTTTATTGAATGGTGTTCCTTTGGCACATGAACAAGTAATGCGATTATATTTATAATTCAAGTTTTAACGTTATTCATGTAATTTAAATTTCTGAGTTGCTGCTATTTTTTTTTCTCTTTTTTTTTTTTTTAATATTATCCTTCGATTACATATAATAATGTGTGGGAACAGATAAAACCGAATTTACTATTTTAAAATAAATACCTTTATGTAATAGTATGTTAATATATATATGTATACATATAAATTTTTTCCTTTCATTACTAAAAATGGCTAATTTATTGGCACAGGTGACGCATAACATAAGCTAGTTATTTTATCACTCCATATATGCCTAACATATTACTACCTAGTGTATATATATATATATATATATATATATATATATATATATATATATATATATACTTCTATGCTTTAATGGAAGTAAAATTGATGCGTTTTTCCAAACAACCATAGGACACCGAGCCTATATAACAACTCTTTCGTTAAATAGCACCGAGCCTATATAACAACTCTTTCGTTAAATGCATCTCATTTATTTTTCTTTTTTTAAATCGATAAGAACGGCTTATGTTACTGTTATTATTATAATCATACTATGCTATAGCATGTTACATTATGTATTATATTTTATTCACAAAAAATGAAAAAAAAAAAATTTGTTAGTAGCAAACATTTACACTATAATATACTAATATAAATGATAAAAAAAGCAATAAATAATATAAATAAATTAAATTATGAAAAAAATAAAAACAAAGGGGACCCTTTTTAAAAAGTATATATCAATCTCATGCCACATGTATTATCTACGTTTATCATAACAGATATCAGTGAATCTATAGTTTGTCGAGTGGTACCATGGCGTCCGAAAATTTCTTAACAAGTAAAACTTCACTTAGAATGTTTAGTTCAACTATTTCGCCTAGTTCAACTATTTCGATTAGTTCAACTATTTCGCCTAGTTCAACTATTTCGCCTAGTTCAACTATTTCGCCTAGTTCAACTATTTCGCCTAGTTCAACTATTTCGCCTAGTTCAACTATTTCGCCTAGTTCAACTATTTCGCCTAGTTCAACTACTTCGCCTAGTTCAACTATTTCGGTTAGTTCATTAGTTAAACTAGTTCAACATGGTTTTGTTTTCATTTTCTCAGTTTTTTCAACTTCTTCCTTCTTCGTACTTCTTTATTTTAAAAAATAATCAACAGAAAATTTAAAATTTTCTACTTTAAAGCACTGGCACATTATATAGATATATTATAAATTGTACGAGAATAATACGAACATAAATTTTTTATACCTTATTATAATGCAAATACTTTATCAGTACGTTCATTTTGGCCTATATACTGACAGAATTTTTTTTTGTTTGGACGGCTCGCTAATTATATTTACTGCCTTGCACTATGTTAATGTAAAATAATGTAAAGCAAGTTTTTATTTTATGCGTATTCATCTGCTATGTATATATTTATATAAATATATGTACGAATATAGTAATATGTCATTATATATGTTTGTTCTGCTTCAAAATAAAATGTAAACCATAAACCTATAAAAAATTTTCTTTCACCTCATTTTAATATATACCACTTCTATATATACATATATATATATGTATATGTATACGTATACATGTACGTATACAATTATACTTATAAACATTTAAATATAATATTTACGTACATGTATATATATATAGCAGTACGGATTATATTACGCAAAAATAAATTTAAAATAAAAGAAATTAAATTTTTGTTTTTCTGCTATTTTTTTATAATTTGTTATGAATTAAGAAAATTTAAACTTTAATAAAAAAAGAAATTTTTTTTTAGATTTTAATTAATTTATACATTAAATAAATATTTTACATATATATGTTATATAATGGTATATATATATATACGTAAATATATATATAGTTATATATGCATACTTATAATTTATATTATATGCGAATACGCAATATATATATTTACGATTCGTGTTTTTACGTTAATATTTTTAATTTTTTTTTTAGCTTTGAAAACCTTGTAGTTTTGTCAGTAAAAAAAAAATAAATTAGTTGAGAAATATTACTTTTTTTTTTTTCTTTTTTTATTTTGTATTATTAGATTAGAAGACTATTAGTCCATTCTAATCTAACAAATATTTTAGTGCAAGTTTTCCGTTTTATTCTTAATTGTACTTATACATATACGTCTGTATTATAAATTTTCCTGCCGAGTATTTTTTGTAATATTGTTAATTTAGTTATTACTGCTTAGCTGTATAATAGGCGGTATAATAATAGCCACTGTAAAAAAAGTACTCATTTATTTAACTGTAGATCATTAGAAAGGTACGATTTCTCGAATGAGGGGGGTATTTTCGCGTTTATAAATACGTACATGCAATTATACATACATATACATACATAAACATACATATACATACATAAACATACATATACATACATAAACATACATATACATACATAAACATACATATACATACATAAACATACATATACATACATAAACATACATATATATACATAGCCACATACTTACATACCAACATACATACATATATATATACACATACTACGATTGCTGATACTGGATCGTACTTCTAATAGCTAAGTGCAAATCTCCTTGTGTGTGCGTTTTAAGGATATATACAAGAAATATGGTTAGAGTAAACAGTTTGTTGATATATTCTTTAGTCCTAATCCTAAATGGACTAAGTGAAAAATTAAAGGTTATGTTTACCGTATCAGGAAATATTATATTAAATGATGAATGGATAAGTAATGATTGGAAGTCTAACTGGAAAAATGATTATATGCTTAACGAGTCAATAAATAATATTTTAAGGCATGCACCAACACAAAATAGAGCAATAATTAATGAGCACATTAAAGAGTTATTAAGTGGAAAATACAATGCTGCAAATCCTAGAAAAATAATACATACAATATCTAACCTAGTTAAAAATGGAATGACAAAAAGTTTATGTGATCATAATAAATCATTTATTATTTTTAAATTACCACATATAATATTTAATTCGGATTTATTTCATGATGTTAAATTGGATACAATTAATGGATTAATTAATAATATAACAAAACATTTAGATGGATGTCAGTATAATGAAGAAGCAAATAATATTTCATTTATAACTAATGGATGTCAATCAGAATCAGATAGAAATATTATTTTTGATAAAAACCAACAAGAAGCTTTTAGTAAAGATACTTCGAAATTATCTCCCAGTAATAATTTTTTTAGCACCCTCTTACAATGTTCTGTTGACAACATAGGGTCAGGTGAGAAAACGATGATATGTGTTCAAGAGCATTTAGCCAAACGAAATTTAAAAATGTCAGACACTTGTGTAGCATGTTTTAGACAGTCAGTAGATTGTGGACGATCAAACTGTTGGATGCCTTGCTTATTTGGTAGTCCTTGTAGTGAGAAGTGCTATAACTGTGCTACAACAAATTGTAACAAGGAGTTGATTCGTTGTAGTGGTTTGGATGACCTTCCCGGCGCATGTTCATGATGTGGTGAGCATAGCGATTTCAGCATCAACGTTAGCGGTAGTACCGATTAATGTTGAACCCATAGTGTAAAGACTATAATGCGTATGATGCATATTCCGTTTGTGCACTACCAATTTGTTAGGTATATATGAGCACATGTACACAAAAAAGTGTGCAAATTGTTGTTATAAAGTATTTTTTTTTTTTTTTTTTCTCATCTTACCGCTACCCAAATATTCCTTTAACAAATTACGAACAGCGATAAAATAAAAATTACAAGGGGCGTATTTTTTCTTGAATATATGAAGCTAAATAAGTATTTGTAACATCTGCGAATTTTTATTCATATTACATATATATATGCGTAATGTGCGAGTCAGTGAGTTGCTGAGTAAAGGGAAGAGAAAGTTCATCTGAAAAGGATAAATTTTTATTAAAATGTACCGACATTACGTGGTCATTATGTATCACCCTTCGTTATCATGTCGGAGAAATTACGCATATATATATGTATATTTTATATGTATATATATGTATTTATATATATGTGTATTTTATATATATATATATATATATATATATGTGCATGTATCTACCTTTTCCCCCTTTTTTTTTCCTTTGGTGGGTGGCGGTTTCTTCTTGTTGAGATATTATTATATTATATTATATATTGTACTATATTATACTGTACTGTGTTTTGCATTCATTTATTGATTCTTTTAATTCTTTTAATTCTTTTAATTCTTTTTATTCTTTTTATTCTTTTTATTCTTTGCTTTTTTTTGCTTTTTTTCTTTTTTTTTTTTTTCCTGTTTTTTTTTTTTTACGTGAATATATCTTTAATTTAAAAAAAAATTTACTTTTTAATGTTTATCACATGTAATAATTAAATATTTAAATAATTTATGCGACACCTTTTAATTGCTTTAAAAATATGTCCAAATGAGTAAAAATGTTGTGTATAATTTTGGACATACAACAGAACGAGCAGCGCAGGCATATATGTATATATTATGTACGTATGTGTGCGTATTATGTACACTATTACGAAAGTACAATGTTCCATTTTTTTTTTTTTTTTCTTGTACCTTAACCTTATTCGGATGCTCTAAATACCAATGTAAACCCCCTTTCTTAAAAAAGCAGTTCGATTGACTATACCTGTGAAGCGTAGAGATAAAAAATAGTAAAGTAATAATAATTAAAATACGTCAAAACAAATACTCAAAATATAAGCAAGTATATAATTTTATGTCAATAGTATTTCTTAATTAGATAAGAAATAAAAAGAAGCATTTCTTCTGTTGCAGTAACATGAATAATTACGGTGTTGTAATCTTTCCTAATATGTTGGTATAAAGCAAAAACTAAGTAAAAAAAAAAAAAAAAAAAAAAAAAAGCGAACTCCTATCACATAGGTAATTAAGGTAAAATAGAAGAGTACTTGTTTTCTTCTTACATATAATGGTATATGCTTAACTGTATGTGCTAGCACTTTGTAAGATACCTTGTCCTGATTCTTTCTTCTATATCCTTCATATATGTATTTATATAATATGTATGCAAAGGTATGTGTGTATGTTTGTATGGCTGGGGGATAGGCTTTATGTTTTCAATTTTTGCAAAGCGGTCTTCTTTTCATATATGTATATATAAATATATATATATATATATGTGTGTATATGTACGCACATATGTATGTATAATTACTTTTAACAATTGGAGACGCAAAAATAAAAGGCTACCCACTTAATAGTAGTTTTTACTTTAAATTCTACTTTCAGAATAACACAATTTTTTTTTAATAATTTAATATGTAAAAAAAAAAAATGAATTTGTTAAATTGTAAACATTTTAATATAATATCTTTGCTGTTCATGCATTAAACTATGCATAAATAAATTAAATAACGAACAGCCACAATAACGTAGTCGGGAAAAAAGCGGAAAACATATTTTTTTATCTCGCAGAATTAAAGAGTATAATGATATAAAGAGTACATTTTATCTTGTTTCATTTTTACACAGTTTTTATTATTTCTTTTCCTCTTATGAAGAAACAGACAAAACTTCTTGTTACATTCCATTACAACTTCAAAAAAAAAAAAAAAAAAAAAATTTTTTTTTTTAAATATATATATTCATAATACACCTGTAACCAATTTTTATAACTTGAAAATAAGTAATCCATTACTTATAAATATACAAAGGAGTATGAGAAAAAGAGCTACATTATACAATTAATATGATATATTCAATAAAATAAATTAGGGCTTTAACTATTTTACCCTAATTTAATCAAAGTTCACTTCAAATATTGTATTTTTTTTTTTTTTTTTTTTAAAGTTTAAATTGCATTTATTCACGCACTCATACACAAAAAAAAAAAAAAAAAAAAATGAAAAGGGAAAAAATAAAAAATAAAAGAGTAAAAACACATAATTATAAATATAAATATATAATATATATATATATATTATATATATAATTTGTATATACGTGCAAAATTTTTAAAATGGGTGAATAGGAAACATCGCAAGGTATTAAAAAATTATTAATATAATAGGACAATTTATATATAAATAAAAAAATTAAAACGGTAAATCTGAAGAATTGTTTTGTCTGAACAAGTTTTTAATATATGTGACCAACGCATTGATAAGCATTTTTATTGCACCTGATCCACCTACAAATACGTAATAAAAAGAAACACGTAAATGAATGAGAAAACTTCATATGTATATAACATTCTATTGATGGGCATAACGATGTGAATACATATAAGATAAATATATATATATATATATATATTATATATATAATATATATATATGCATGTATACGTGGGAATATGCGAATTTGTTTCATTAATTTTTTTTACCTGGTATGTATGAAACAATAAATGAAATAAGTGCTAACACTTGGACAACCGACGTAATCAATGCCTGTACGTACGCGCATAATGTACATGTGTGTATGTATACATATACATGTAAATATAAAAGCAAGTATATATATATACACGTATACGTATAAATACATAACTACAAATAAGCCTAATCGAACAAGTATTTACTTTTATGAACATAAGATATGTGCTTACCAATAAATACAACGGCTTAATTATTGTGAAGTACAAGGTGGAAAGTAAAGATAATATATAAGCAGCAGTAAATGGAAGGCTAAAAACAAAAAAGAAATAAAAATATAAATAAATCGTTAATGTAATTTTTATAATTATATGTAATAACCAAGAAAATAAGCTCTATAAAATGAAACTTCTTGAAAATGAATAAACTTTTATTATAGCAAAAAATTTTAAATGTTCCTTTATAGATGCGTCACATGAACTTTGCCATTTTCGCGTTTTCGCTTCTTTTCCTTTTCACTTTCTTTTTTTTTTTTTTTTTTTTTACCGTTTTTTTTCTATCAAATGATAATAGAGGCTTGATATACCCTTTAAAAATGATAAGGACGCAACAAAACAAATTGACGATATGGTAAACAAAGAACCGAACTGTCTCGGGGATATTACAATCATTGGTAAGGTAAAAAAGGATAGTATCATAAATAGTATACTAATTCCAAATAACAAACAAAAAATTGGAAAATTCTTATAAGATAATAATGTCGTAAAGGCAAAAAGCGAATTCGATTCATTTTCCCTTGTCTGACTATTAAATGATGGAAAATTTGAAAAGACTGATCCCGTATCTGCTGTAGTAGAATTTGATACTATTGATGGAGCATTATTTAAATTTGTTTTTTCTAATGTCTTTATTATACCCTTTTGAATATTTTCTGCTCCTTTTTTTGACAAATTTATAGCTTTATGTATTAACCCTTTGTCTTCTTCATTTCGATTACCATCCATTGATCCTCTTAAAAATTCCCTATTCAAGTTTTGAAATTCATTATTTTCAAAAAAAGACAAATCATCAAAGTTATTTTCTCCCCCCATTTTTGTACACAATTGTTTTTACAACTTACATAAAATACGCAATCAGATATAGCAAAAGAACGACATACAGGGGTGGATAAGCGTATGGGAGTATTAGCTATGTACGTATGTTCATATATATATATATATATATATATATATATATATATATACGCGTATATATTTAAAAACAAACAAACAAAAGAACAAAACAATTTGCTTTGTTTTCCCTCCCCTTTGGTAAGTATTGTATAAGAAACGATTTAGATTCGTCACAAAAAAATAAAAAATTTTCTATTTTAAAAAAAAAAAAAAAAAAGGTGTTAAATTAAATGCATACATTTCTGTATATAAATGTATATACGCATATGTACATGATATATAACAAAAAATATATATGCTGAAGGTTAAAAAAAATCATATATATATACATTTCAAATACATTAGCTTACGTATATAAATAAATAAACGTGGAGAAAAAGAATATATGCAATACAATTGAAATAAAAAGCTAAGGGTAGATTAAAAAATCATTTTTGATTTATGTTTTTTATGAAAAAAAAAAAAAAAAAATTCTTAAAAGGATAATAATTTAATTATACACGATGCATATAATCAAACATATAATCATACATAAATACATATATATATAGATATATATGCACATAATTAATTGAATTATAGCATTTATGATATAAATTATTATGTATGACTTTTTATGTTTCTATATTATTATCAATTAAAAAAATACCAATATAAATATTACTATTTAAAAGACTTTAAACATGAATCTTTTTTATATGCAATTTTGTTATATTTCTAATTTTATCTATTGAGAAATAAAATGAGAAAAAAAATACGCGACTTATCCGATAAAATAAATAAAAAAAAGGAAGAAAAATGAAAGCTAATTCCAGCTGAAATAAAAAAGTCCTCTGATAAAACATATATATACATAAACTTATATTATATTATATATATATGTATATATATACGAAAATGCTACATTTATTTATGTAATATACAAAATATATATATATATCATATAAGAATTACTATAAATACTAAATTATATTATACATACGTTATTATATATACCTTTATACATACATACATACATTTGTACATTCATATGTACGTATTTGTAAATATTATATTTTTTTTTTGAAAAGAATTTTAATATCATTGAAGGTTCATCAGGAAGAAAAAAAGAGTTTGAAGTAATGTATTTACTAAAAAGATGAATATTATTTAAAATTTTTTATAAAGTTTGTATTATATGCATGTTGCATATTTATGTATAATATATATATTAAAATTTGTTATTCATTATTATTACTATTTTTATTAGAATATAATAATATGTAAAAAAGAAATTTTTATATACATACGTATATATTATATATGTTACGTACATATTTATATATATATGCATAAAATATAACATAATATTACAAACATATATAAATACAAGATTTATTTATATATACAATATTGTAGAAGAAAAAATTATAAAAAATATTGCAAAAGTGTTTTGTGAATAAGTTTATTATTTATATCTATAAAAAGAACAGCGTTCATACAAAATATATATTTTGTAAATTTATACATAAATATATAAAAATGGATAAATTGATTTTTTAATTTTTATACTATTTTACTGTTTTTTTTTTATTAATATATTTTTAAATAAAAACAATATATTCACAACACTGTTGCTATTGAATGCAGATTGTTACAATTTGTAGTAAGGGGAAAAAAATCCTACATAAATAAAAAAAATAGTAGCAAAACGGATATATTTAATAGTATATTACTATTATATATATATATATATATATATATATGTATATATGTATATATGTATATATGTATATAATATTTTTTTTTTTATTTTATGAGGAACAGAAGGAAAAAAAAAATTTTATATTATCAACCAGCATTCTAGTTTTATATGTTTATACATATAAATATATGTTTATATATGAATTGTTTCCCATTCAGGTAAAAAAGTACCATTAAATTGATATGTTGTTTTTACTTTAATTACTTTTTTTTTTTCCTCCAAAAAAAAAAAAAAAATGTTGCAATATTTAAAAAATATATAATATTCATAAAAATAGTAGTTTTAAAGGAAAAACGAATAATATATATATATAATACAGTATGATGAAAAATGAATAAAAAAAAAAGAAAAAATTAAAAAGATATTAACCTGAAAGCATGGAAACAGTTGAGAAATTCAGAAACAAAAAAGATAAAACAAAGAAGAAAAAAACATAATACAAAAAACAAAACAAATACCATAATTACATAATGCCATATATTAGACAAAAAGAAAAGAAAAGAAAAAATATATATCACAAACACACATTAGTGCTTATGTGTTTTTTAATTTTTTGTTAACTTTACTCCAAATTTAATGAAATATTTTATATATAAAATATACATTTTCATTGCAGGAAATAACATTTAATACAATCTATGAAAGTAATCTGCTTAAAAAATATAAGAAAAATGTACTCACGTTTAGACATCTGTAATAATATTTTAATAATATATCATATATTTAAAAAACATTTAAAAAAACAAAGAATATTTACTACTCCATTTTATATGGTGATGTGAATTAAGGTCATAAAAATCCAAACCATATATTATAGCATTAGGAAATCTATAAAAAAAAAAAATAAGTAAAAAATGAATAAAATACATAAATAAATATATGTTAGTACGCATGTATGTATGTAGCTATGTACTTTTGTATTTTTTATTAATAGCAGAATACCACACTTTTTCATTTTATAATTCATAAAACCTTAAATTGTGCAGAATTTAAATTATCAAAATTACGGTAAGTTACATTAAAGAAAAGTAATTCTTATATTGAATTTCTTCATAAAATGAATATGTTTTAGTAAATCTTAAAACAACACTTAAATGAAACATTTAAGATAGCCTTAAAATAATGCTTTAATCCTAATGATTTTTCTATATATTTACAACATCTTCGGGAAAAAGAAGAAAAAAAAAATAAAAAAACTGAACGTACAATTAATTTTTTTTTTTTTTTTTTTTTTTATCCTTTTTGAACTATAATAACGATTAATCGTTTATTATTACAGAAAAATCGTAAGTATACAAACACATATACACACGTGTGTACGTATATATATTTACGTATGTACATATATGCGTAAATATATAAGTACATATTATCCGGTAAAGGTGTATACAAATTATAACCAAGAACTCAAGAATATCCAAACTTTTTTTTTTGTTTTCTTAATACATATATTCTGTAAATTACCCTAAATGATAAACATAAAAAATAAAATTATATGTGTTAATCCATATATGACAAAAAAAATAAATAGTTAATTTTAACTCTTTGCAAATAATTTTTTTTAATATTATTTGTTTTTTCTTCATGTAAATGATTTATAGTTTTTTATTTTTTTTTTTATTTTTTTTTTGCGTATAAGCATTTGTACTATGTATATGTATTAACAATTAATGGGACAAAAATTTCCTTTTTTTTCCCGGCTCTCACTTTCATTTTATTAAACAATTACAATTTTTTCAGTGCTCACTTATGTATATATTATTTATATAGAATAAACAATCAAAATAAAGGATATGTGCATACACTTTGGCAATAATATACTTATTCTCATTTTCCCTCCAAACACATTAAGAATATATTCTCCATTATATGCCTCTGCGCCTATAAATTCGTTTTCTTTTTTACAGCTTTATCTATCTATAATTATATATATATGTATACTCAATGTGTGAACAATGTGCAAAGCGAAAAATAAATAAAAATATTTTGATGTATTAATGGTAGATTAAAAAAAAAATTCAGAAAGACGCCCAAAAAAAATAAATAGGAAAAATTCAGGCTTCACATTTATACTTAAAATTGAGCATAAAAATTTACCTTATTTTTTGATCACACGTATATATGTAATTCTGTTTTACTAAATAAAAAATAATGTTATATATTATAATATAAAATTATTTTTCAATTTAATTACATATGGAATCCCACATTTCATTCATAATAAAGTATGCATTTATAAGTAAACCTCCAAAATATCTTCCATTTAAAAATTGAAATGCTTTTAATGACTCATCCTTATTCGAATATTTAATATAAATTTTACCGTCTATATTTTTTGTATCTAACCATATTTTCATAATGTTACCATACTTACTACACTCTTCTTTTACATCCTCAATTATATCATTAAAAAAGTCTGGGTCAGTTCCTATATTATCATCATTTTGTGAAAACATATTACATAACACTAAATTAGGTGTAACGTTGTTTATAGGATTAGTGGGTGATATTAATGCAGTTTTACCCATTATTGCATTTGCTCCAGTAGCGTATTTATTGGATATCTAAAAAAAAAAAAAATAAATAAAATAAGACATGTGCTTAATTTATTTGCAAAAAGTGTGACAATTTCATAATTTATGAAAAATAAACAAGATACAAATATAATTGAAAACAAAAGATATATTGTGCTATTGTTAAAAATTTTATAAAAAAAATAAACTATATTTAAAAGGTTAAAAAAAAAAAAAAAAAAATTACGTTGTTATCCATTAATTTATCCCTTTGCAGTTTTTGCATTAAAGCAATTTTACTTCCTGCACCGGCTATTAATCCTCCTCCGTCATCATCATCATGATCAATTTTTTCATTGTCCTGTTCATCTTCTTCATTTTTTACTTTCTTTGTTATTTGTTGTTGCTTTTGTAGAAGACTTTCTTGAGTATTCTCACAAGCTAGAAGATATTTGGAATCTTGGGCATAGCCAACTTTTATTTCTCTTCCAGCTACTTCCATTCCATTCATAACACTCATAGCTTCAATTGCTTCTGAAGCTTTATGGAATTGAATAAATCCGAAACCTTTTGATTTTCCTGTATATGGATCTCTATGTATTTCTACATCTAATATATCCCCAAAAGGGTTAAATAATTGTTTTAATTCTTGCTCTGTTATATTACTTAAGGGACCTAATAAACCTCCTATATATAATTTTAATGGAATATCATTTGGATCAATTGGTTGATGTTTTGCAGCTTTCGCTGCTCTATTCTTTTCAGCCTGTGAAGATTTTATTTTAACTGGCCTATTTTTCAACATATATCCGCTAGCTGCTAATGCTTTTATAACAGATTCCTGAGTATAAAATTCAACATATGCTACTCCTTTTGATTTTCCTGACCTTTGATCTTTTATACATTGAATATCACGAACTTTTCCAGCCACTTCTGAGAAAAATTCATATATATCTCTTTCGTCCGCTTTTAAATCTAAATTTAATACTAATACAGTTAAATCATCTCTTTTTGCTTCTTCCATCTCTTCTTTTAATCTCCTCTCTTCTCTTTTTTTTTCTCTTCGTTCCCTTTCTTTTTCTCTTTCAATTTCTCTCTCCTTTCTGATTCTTTCCCTTTCCCTTTCCCTCCTTATCCGTTCTCTTATTCGGTCTCGGTCCCTATCTCGTTCTCTGTCTCGATCCCTATCTCGGTCCCTATCTCGTTCTCTGTCTCGATCCCTGTCTCGGTCCCTGTCTCGGTCCCTGTCTCGGTCCCTATCTCGTTCTCTGTCTCTTTCTCTGTCCATATCTCTGTCCTCATCCCTATCTCTATGTCTTCTTCTATCTTTTTCCTTTTCCCTCCTCAACAATTTTTCATACCTATCATGTTTCCTTCTTTTTCTACTTCTTGACCTATGATACTGTTCGTCTACGTTGCTAGAATTGGATGCGCTACTAGAGCTCGATTTTCTCCTTCTTCTTTTATGACTATGTTCTTCATTACTTGAAGAGTATTCATTTGACGAGGAATTCTGATCTATCATTTTTTCTTCATTTTGCATATCATTCCTACTTTTTCTTCTTTTTTTATGTCTGTCTTTTGAACAACTTTTTTTATCATCATCATTATCATAATCTGCACGTATTTTATTGGATGAACTTCGTTCACCACTCAAGTTTCTTTTTTTATGTCTTTCTTTTTTCTTATCTTTGTCTTCCTCTATTTCATCATCTTCTTTTCTTACCTTGACTTTATGTTTACTTATATTATCACTACGATCTTCTACTGAAGATAAGTTTGAAGAACATTCTTCAGATTTGTGTTTTTTCCTTATTTTAGATTCCTTTTCATTGTCCTTACTGGACAATTTATTCTTTTCCATGTCTTTCCTTTCGTTTCCACTACTACTTTCATTGTCGTTATAATCTTCATCAACCTCATCATCCTTATCTGCCCCATCACCCCTGTTAGTCTCATCATCCTTATCGATCTCATTACCCCTTTCAATCTCCTCATCCTTATCATCCTCATCGCCCTTACACTTACCATCTTCTCGATCGTCAATAACTAAACTTCTATGCGTTTTCCTTTTTTTTCCTCTCGATTTGTCAGTTTCTTTTTTAATTTGAACTTGTGTTTCTTCTAATGGCGCGTCATTCTTCTTTTCAAGGGATGGGGATTTTTCTCTAGCTTCCTCCTCTATATGACTGTTCTTGTGTTTATTTTTTTCCCCATTTCTTATATGTTCATTATTATTTGAATTGTCAAAACTATTCATTTCATCTTTTTCATATTTCCCGTTCAGCGCATTATTTATTTTCCTGGTACTTTTCTTGTTCTTATTTGTTATTTCTGCTAATTCGTTTGTGTTTTCCTTCACTAGATCCTCATCATTATCACCATCGTCTCTATTACCATCATCATTATTACCATCATCGTTATTACCATCGTCTTTATTACCATCATCATTATTACCTTCATTCTTCTTATTATTATTATTATCCTCTTGAACCTTTTTTCTCCTCGTTCTTGTCCTTACATTTTCTTTTTCGGTATTACAATCACCCTCCTCACCCTTAACTTGCTTTCCCCTTCTACTGCTCTTTCTTTTTCCATTTAGTGTATTTTTACTATTATTATTCTTATTTTTGGAACTGCCTTTTTTTAAAACAAATTCCTCATCTTCACGAGTACTGTATTCACAATTATTTTCATCAACGTTCATTCCTTCGCTATTCATTCCTTCGCTATTCATACCTTCGCTATTCATACCTTCTCCGTTCATAACTTCACAGTTAGTATCTTCACAGTCGTCATTGTTGTTATCCTTATTATTATTCACTCTGTTTTTATTTCTTGCTCTTATATTTTCGCTTATTTCATTCTTAACATTTCCGTTCACATTTTTGCTGCAGCTGTTTTTATTTTCAAGCAGCTTTTCTACTTCGTCAAAATAAGAATTATTTTCCATTTTCAGGACATTTTTTTTAAAATTTATGAAAAATATGACATGTTCATAAAAGTATGCACAAGTGAGGACATGCACATATGTGAAGAAGAATTATGCATGTGAAATACTGCCTATGTGAAAAGGTATAATGTACTGCGGAAGTTGTATGCATATATGATATATGTGTGTTTTCTTCCTCTTTTATGTTATTATATGACCAAAATTTATTCAATTACATGAAGATGTTTTCAACCAATGGCAGATTTTCTTCCAAATCTGTCATGAAGTCACATATAAAATAATAGGGCAATCATATATACGCATATAAACATATATGTAATATAATATATATATATATATATATATATATATATATATATATATACATATACATGTATGCGCATATAAAATTTACTGTGTTTATTTTTTGTTGATCATATATGCTCTTTCATTTTTTCCCTTTTATCTAATTTTCTCTGTTTTACATTGAGGTAAATTACTATTTAATTAAAACCAGAGTTTTCTTTTTTTTTCTTTTTTTTTTTCTTGCTTTTTATTTTTTATTGTTTTTTCTTTATTTATTTTTATTTATTTATTTATTTATTTATTTATGTTATTTTTTTTTTTTTTTTTGATTTACGTAATTTTAATAAGAACTTCATATTCCTCTTTTATAAGGTCATGTCATTTGCTCTTCTTTGCTTATAATTCATTTTTTAATTATTTTTCTCTTGATTATTGTATGAAAAATAGAAAGTACTGCATATTTAAGTAAAGCATATATAAAAGTAATACCGTATATATATATATATATATATATATATGTATTTATATACTTATTTTTGTGTATATATATTACGTATTTTTTTTTTTGTTTTCCCTTTTACATTTGTTTTTTTTTGCTTTTGGCGAATTCATATACAAAAGAAATGCATACATTAATGGTATTACATATTATTATACATTATTTATAATAATGTTATTACTGTATTATATAAATGTTCATCTTTTTATTTACAATAACATAGAAGTTTCACAAAAATCGTTTAAAGCATTTTTATTTTGTTGCACAAAATATATCCTAAAATAGTAAAAATACAAATAATAGCATTAACAATAATAGTAATAGTAAAAAAATAATAATTGTAAAAATAATAAAAAAATAGTAAAAATAGTAAAAATAGTAAAAATAATAAAAATAATAAGAATAATAAAAATAATCATAACAGTATTGTAAAAAAAATAAAAATTGTAAAAAAAAATAATAATGATGCGATAGTAAAAATACTATTATTTTGGTAAAATTTTTTGAATGCAATGAATAAAAAGGGTAAAAAAGTTTTAACTATCTTTTTTGTTATTTGTCTGAATGGAATATTTTTACCGTAAAAATTGTTAGCGGTAAAAGTAGTCATGTTAAATTGTTTAAATCATATAAAAAAAAAATAATAATTAAATGTGAAAAGGGAAAAATAAGAAAAAATGAAAAATGTAAATTAAAATTTGACAAAA
Source organism: Plasmodium brasilianum (assembly GCF_023973825.1). NCBI lineage: Eukaryota > Apicomplexa > Aconoidasida > Haemosporida > Plasmodiidae > Plasmodium > Plasmodium brasilianum. Next base: position 1,782,398 of record NC_090125.1, read on the forward strand.
TTAAAAGTAAAACTTGAAAAAATAGAGTGAAAAAAACTAGATGTCCTTTTTCAATAACATATAGTATCCCGAAACCCAATAATTTGAAAAGCTTTGAAAACAATATTATTAAAAAAAAAAAAAAATAAATAAATAAATCATGATCTTTTAATCTTGGGAATAATATTTTTGAATAGTATTAAAGGGAAAAAACATATTTCATTTATTCTTTTTTAACGCCTTATTCCTAGTTCACGAAAACTTTATTTTTTTCATAAAGGGCATAGAATACTATGTATTTTAACACATATATACATAGTAAAATATGTCAAAGAAAATGGGCATATATTTATGTTTTGAAAAATACAATGTTTTGATTTCTTTCTCCATTTTATTTTATTAATGGTCTTAATTAATTTGTAGTGTGCGCTTTTTTTACCACTGTCAAAATTTTGAAGGTAAAAATGAATTGGTGCTTTTTTTGACGAGCAAACTTGGGGGAGAACCTCCATACTTAGGTAAGGTATATCGTTCCTGTCCTAACATGTATATATGTATACATATATGTATATATATATGTAAACATGTATGCATGACTATGTATGTTTGAGCTTGCGCGCGTGTACTTGCTAGTGCTTAAATACTCCTTTAAAAAAAAATACGAAAAAGTTGTACAAAATGCACACAAATATATTAGGGGTAAATATTTTTCCATTTTCATGTTTCAGGAACAGTGCTTCTGTTCATAATATATATTGACAAAGTTTTACGTGCAACAATAATTATAGATAAAGTTTACAAAATGAATGTTCCATAAATATATATAATGAAGCATGAAACTACATTATAAAATAAAAAAAGAGTGTAATGTTTACATATTCGATTTCTTTATAAGTAAATACATCGTTCTGCAAAACCCACCTTTGAAGGGAAGTGTACATATATACTTGTTTATACATATATATTTATGCATATATTTACATGTATCTTTCAAAAGGAGGCACACATATACGGGAAGAAATATGGTAGCCTGTCATATGTAATTACATACACGTGTATATATACACATATATGTACATATCAATTGGGAAATTTTAAAAGTCGTGGTATATGAAATTCAGGCAAGTTTAAATTCTTAAGTATCTTGCCTGCTTTTTGTTCTTTTGTTGATTTATTTCTACCTTTAATAAAAGGAGAAAAAGAAAAAGAGAAAAAAAAAAAAAAAAATAATAATTCAAAATTTGATTTCAATATGAGGATTAATATGAGTTTAATTTGCCTTTAATTTGTTCTAAAAAATAATGATAAAGCTGAGGCGTTCAGAGCCCAAGGCTTAAATATATATCTGCACATATGCATACACATATATATATATATATATATATATATATACGCCCGTATACACATACATTATACACATGTACGTGATAATGGCTGCAATTTTTACTAGTACACAAAAAAAAAAAAAAAAATTAAATGATAACAAAGTGGACATAAAATAGTGATACAATCATAACAACGTGGTAACTAGATAATTACGACGTAATATCACGATACGCCCTTATCGAAAAAGTTGTATACAGCACAGTGCAAAGTTAGACTAATCCTAAAGCGTTCATTGACAAACATTAGCACAGTTGAATATGAGCTCAATTTGTTTAATAATTCTCTGTTAAGTGTCTTAATTGAGCTCAATAATGTCCTCCTTCACGTCAAAAATATCGTCGAAAAATTTATTTTCCGTAATGTATTCTATACACGCCATTAATTTTTGTTCATATATATAAATATCATTTTTCATTAACTGATATAGTAAAGGTGATGATTTATGAATATTCAAAGTGTCAATAAGTTGTTTTTTTGCAAAATTGTTGTTTTTATATCTTTTATTTTCATTTTTATTATTTGAAATGCTGTAATAATTATTTTCATAAATATTTTGAAAATTGCTTTCTGCTATTTTCGATAGTAAGGGGATAAAGATTGATTTTTGTGACTCTCTTTTATAATATATATTCCTTCCTACTGCAGAACAATATCTTTCAAATAATAATTCTTCAATTAAACAACTCGGTTTCTTTCTTTTTTTTTTTATTATTATTGTTTTATCATTTTTACTGTTCATAATTTTCCTTTTTGTAGGATAATTTTTTTTTCTTTCACTTATCCATTTCTCTATTTCTTTCGAATCATTTAAAATAATCTCATTCTTATCATTCTTCATATGATTTAGTAAATGAAATTCAAGATCGTCTATATTATATATATGACCGCAATTATCTATTGGGCATTTCATGTGCTGCTGTTGGTTATGCTCTTCTAACATATTCATTTCAACGTTTTTATTACAGTGGGTGCAGAAGACAAATTTAATCAGGTTTTTATTTACACTTTTATTAGTTTTTGTATTATAATCTATCGGGTTCACCTTGTCATTCGTTTTACTTCCCTCTATATTTCTCTCCTCCATTTTGTGATCCTCCATTTTGTGATCCTCCATTTTGTGATCCTCCATTTTGTGCTCCTCCATTTTGTGATCCTCCATTTTGCTCCCCTCCATTTTGCTCTCCTCCATTTTGTGCTCCTCCATTTTGCTCTCCTCCATTTTGCTCTCCTCCATTTTGTGCTCCTCCACTACGTGAACATTATTGTGATATTTGATTTTTTTCCTTACATGTTCATAATTTCTGCTATTACTCTTATAAGGGCGTGCAAATTTTGGCACACAAGTTTTGTTCATGTTGGTAAGATGACAGCTCCAACTAGCATTTCTACCGATGACGCTATCAGTGCTAATGTCAATGAGACCCTCCCCTCTTCTGTCCGCTTTTCCCTCCATCCCTCTGTCCATGGTAGGAGAAGAAATAAAACGATACATGTATGCGCCAGCACCATCTCTCATTGTATTTCCATTAAATTGATATGTCTTCGATGAATTTTGATCGTTTATGAGATTTACATTTTCTCCTGTACGACCTTTTAAGAATCTACTACTATTAAATTTGGTACTTGTATTTACACACGACAAAACATTACTATGATTGTTATAGTTAACATTTTTATGTACATTTTTGTAGGCATAATTTTTAACTTTACCATAAGAATGATAATTCAGGGTGTTAATGTTATTATCCCCCCTCATGCTGTTACTTATGCTATGGATGAAATTATTTTTAGGAAATACATTCATGTTATTCTCAACATAATTAACGCTATTTTGTTTATACAAATTCTTTGATTTATTATTAGTTTTTAAATGGGGTTCTTCATTTTTATGTAAGTAATTACCTTCACCAGAATTACTGACATTATTGTTTTTATTCCTGTAACTGTGATTATAGCTATTACTGTAGTTATTGCTATTACTGTAGTTATTGCTATTACTGTCATTACTGCTATTACTATAATTATTGCTATTACTGTAGTTATTGCTATTACTGTAGTTATTGCTATTACTGTAGTTATTGCTATTACTGTTATCACAGCTAATATTACCATTACCATAAACATTTGTTTCTGCAGTGGAAATAGTATAATATCCCCTTCCTTTGTTAACTGAGTTATGACTGTTCATGCTTTTATACGATTCACAATTATTTGCATTGCAATCTGTATACTTATTTGAGTAGGACGAAAAATAATTTTCCAAATAACTGTTATTTGCCAATGCCACTTTATTCATTTGGTGTATCATATATCCTTTTTCTTCTTTTTCCTCTTCTTTTTTATTCCTATCATTATTCCTCTTCCCATTCATCTTATAACCCCAATTTATCATGTTTGCATTAGGAAAACTCCTTGCTTCATTATTGTTGTACTTGAAATCGTTGTGATAGTTTCTTTTTACTCGTTCACTATTTGTGTATTTATTATTTATATTTAAACCTGCTAGACCTTCCTTTTGTCCTTCTTTCATGTTGCTATGATTGACTTGATCATTCTTCATTGTGCCACTATTTACGTGCAAATAGCTTTGCTCCCTCCCAGGGCTATAAATATAATTATTCGTTTTAATACTATTACTGTTACAATTGATAATACTGTTACTATTATTATTATTCATTATAGCCTAATAACTCAATTTAACACTTCTTTTTCATCTTCATTTTTCCTTTTTTTTTTCAAAGGAAATAATAGCAAAATACATAAACATTAAAACGCTTGTCAGAACTTTTAACCATAATGAAGAATAAAGCTTAGCTTGTTCCAACAAGCACTTCAAATCATTTAGCGAGGGAGTTAATTTTTTAAGAAAAAGAAACAACTTAAGTAGGTAAAATATGTATATATATATATATATATATATATATATATATATATATATATGTGACAAAAATTAAAATAATTTACGCGCAAAATCGTAAACAAAAATAAAGAAGAAAAAAATAAGAAAAAAAAAGTCTTAAATATATTCAACCAGCGTGTAGAAAAATATGTACATTTATTTTTTTTTTTTAAATTGTTTCGATTTTTACTTTTAAACAACATCGTTTTAGTTGTTTTATTTTATTTTATATTATTTTTTTTTTTTTTTTTTTTTTTCAAAGCAGATTAGCTCTCATTCTGTGATAACTCATTTGTTTTGGCACTTTTATCATTGCTTAGGAAAGGAAATTCATTAAAAATTGGGGATATGCAATTTTTCGTATTGCCAATTTATGTACATACATACATACATATTACAAACTTCATAACGAATAGTCAGCTAATTACAAAACGTATCAAATCAACTTTTCTCCTTCCAAAGGGGAAAAATTAAGTTAATAAAAAATTAATTCTTGCTAATGCATTATTGCCTAAAAATGGCAACTAAAAAAGGGTAAATAAACAAACATATGTACATATACAAACATACCTACATATACAAACATACCTACATATACAAACATACGTACATGTACAAATATACCTACATATACAAACATACGTACATGTACAAATATACCTACATATACAAACATACGTACATGTACAAATATACCTACATATACAAACATACGTACATGTACAAATATACCTACATATACAAACATACGTACATGTACAAATATACCTACATATACAAACATACGTACATGTACAAATATACCTACATATACGTGTACGTATATTTGTAAAAATATATAACACGGTAAGCCAGTGCATGCCACTCCTTTGGCTTATATGATAAAAACTCTTTTAAAAGTGATATATTTTACGTTTCTTTAAAAAATAGAGCTTGCTCCAGTCTCTTAAGGAATATATGTTCTTTTTCCAGAACATTTTCCAGAATTTATTTCTGTGTAACTATTATATCCTCTTCTTTTTAATCATATTTTTAGTATAATTACATAATGACGGTACAATACTAAGCACAGTTATCAAAATTATGATTTAATTTGAAGTATAATTTTTTTTTTTTCCCCTTTTTTTCTCCCCCCCCTTTCCCTTTCTTTTGTTATGTAACATATTTTTATAATCCTATTTGCTTAATAGAGATTCATATAATAAATATGTTCATGAAGTAGTAAATTTAGCAATTCCTTCAAACTTTTTTTTATCCTTTCATTTAAAACTTGTAGATATATATGCATGTGTATACATATGCATTTGGGCAATATATACATCTGTACATTCGTACGTTTGTCCGTTCATACATATGCCACGTCACGCATGTTTATATATGTACATGTACATGCATATACTATTGCAATTGCATTTCCATTTTTGAAGCATTTCAACGAAAAGACAAATGCGAGCAGATTTATGTGCAAGAAGTGATATAATTTTATATTTTAATGTGTAAATATGATTATTTTTCAAAGCACAAGGAGGAAAAAAAAAAAAAAAAAAAAAAAAAAAAAAAGCGGAAAAAAAGGGAAGGAAAGGATAAATGCAGTAAATATAGTAAAAACAGTAAAAATAAATAATAAAAACAGTCCACGAAATATTAAACATCCAATCAGTGGAACGCCAAAAAGGGGGGAAAATGTAAACTTCTCAAGCATTGCCAATAGTGCATTATTTCTACAAATTCGCTGCATCCCGATAGCTATTTCCCGTGCACACAAATTTTGAAGTAGCTATTTTGGCGCTGCACCTTTTCCGTTTTGTCCTCTTCCCCCAAGCCTGCACTTACTTTTACTCTACATGTTGATCCAAATGGACAACACTGAATCAGCAGTAATAGAGGAGGACAAAATTAAAGCTAATGACATTTGGTTACACTTAAAGGTATGGAAACAAAGCAAAGAAAATTGTGAAGAATTTTTTCGTAACAAGAAAATTATGCATTTGTCAGAATATATTTCAAAATATGATGATCATATAAAAAACAAAAAAGATAAAGAAGAGATAATTATTCTATGTACTGTTGTTAATATACCATATCAAACAAGGAAATATAATCAAGAAAAATATATTTTTTGGGATGTGTCAGATTTAAAAGAAACACAGTCTAGGTTATTCTTAACAGGGGAAATATGTGAAAAAAATGAAAATGAAAAGGAAGGGATAGTTGTTGCTTTAGTCAATCCATTTATAAAAGATAAAGATCCTCAATACTATAATTCAAGAATTTTAGAAGTACATGATAGCAATAATTTAAAAGTAATTGGATCAGTTGATCATTTGGAAAAATGCAAAGGGAGGAAAAGAAATGGGGAAGGTTGTAAAATTATTTTGTATACCCCTCTATCAGGAAATTACTGTAAATATCACATTAAGCAGGATAGAAAGAAAAAGGGGAAAAAAAGAACCATGAACAGTGCATATGGGAAAGATGAGCATAGTAATGCAAATGTCAATGAGGATCTGACTTATGATATTGTCACTAACTTAGGTGAAGAAGCGGAAAACAGCTCAATCACGACTAACATGATGGACAATGATAAGGAAAGTAGGGCTAAAAAAAAAGCAAAAAAAGAAGGAAGCAAGAACAAAGGAGGGGAAGAAGTAGCAGGAGAAAGCGCGGGGCATAACGAAGAAACGTTCGATGTCGAATCCATCATAGGTATGTACACAAAGAAGTTAGTCGTTAAGGATAAAAAAAAAAAAATGGAGCTAATTAATGACAGAATAAAAGAATTAGACAACTACTCAAAATTGAATAATGAAGCTATTAATATAGATATTCTAAAAAATAAGGATACTATAACAAAGGAAGAAAATCCAACAACAACGCAGAGATCTATAAATGATATTTTTTCAGAGCAGTGTCCTGAACTAATGCATCTTATTTATAAGTCTAATAAAAAAAAGGAAGAAGAAAATGATATAAATAAAAAGGACAGTATAAAAGTAAAAGAAGTAAACTCTTCTACTCAAACGAACGTAATTACAGCTTCAAATGAAAAAAAACAGAAGAAAAAGTTTGAAAGCTTTTTAAATAAATTAAATGAATTGAAAAAGTCACGAGATGAAAATGATGTGAAAACTTTATTAAATGGTTTAACACATGTTACCAATAATTTTCACTTTAGCTTAAATCATATAAACAATTCTAACATATTCGATATATGCTATAAGTTAATGGATCATCGAAGTGAGGAAATTGCCATAGCAGCTCTAAAATTTAAAAGAAGAATTAACAAGCTTTACATTGATTATTATAAAAACAGACAGAAATATAAAAACGATGCGGAGTTTGTAAATGTGAGCTCCTGCAATATGCATGAGGCACAGGATGAAGTCACAAAGGAATAGAAAATATATAAATTTTATTCATTCTGATTCAGTTTGGGTTAAAAATAAAAAAAAAAAAAAAAAAGCCAAAAAATTGTATTTAATTTGTATATAACGATGACAGAATTTATCCTTTTCCTATTTACCGCCTCACCTATTGCTGCTTCACTCATTTCCGCCTCACCCATTTCCGCCTCACCCATTTCCGCCTCACCCATTTCCGCCTCACCCATTTCCGCCTCACCCATTTCCGCCTCACCCATTTCCGCCTCACCCATTTATGCACGAAAAATTATTTTTTAAAATTATATTTACCCATTACTTCAATGTTGATAATGTAGGATTATATTCATACGTCTATGTACAGGTGTGTATACGTCCGTGTGTGATGGTGGTGATGTTAAATGAAAATTTGCTAATTTTATTGTAGCCTTGGGGACAAATATTTTTTTAAAATTTCTTTTTTCTTTTTTGTTTCAATATCCTTAAAATATGCACAGGTACATATATACTAATACGTATAACTAATATGTATATTTATTGGAAGAATAATTTTAACAAAAAAGCTACGAAATAAAAAAAAAAGAAAAAAAAATACAAAAAATTGTGTTTTTCGTAATTTTTAAACATTTCCATATAAAATATGCACAACATTTTATGACACCAAAAAAAAAAAAAAAAAAAAAAAAGTCGTAAATGTATGGTCCCAAAAAGATAAGCATATATGTTAGCTCTTTGACGAGCTATTTTATATTCATCTTGGGAATATTCGTTCTGTTTTTATTCCTTTTTTTGAACATTATATTCCTTCTTTGAACGTTTATTCCCTTTTTTTTATTTTTATGTACTATTTTACAGTATGCAATATATCTACATTTTGGTAAAGTGGAACCGCTGCCTTACTGTTAAATACGGTTGCGCCTTTTTCCCTATTTCTGCACATGCGTAAATGTACATGTATATAAATATTTATGTATATTTTATATATATGTATACATATATATATACATATGTATTTATCTAATTTTGATATCCTTTTTTTTCTTTTTTTCCTGTTATGTTGCACGAGTAAAAAAATAAACTTTTAATTGTGTAAGGGGCTATTCTATCTTTCAAACGATAATTTTTTTTCCTACTTTTACTTTTTTTTTTTTTTTTTTTTTTTACATTAAAAACAGTAGCACTTATTTTAAAGATGTTTCTTTTTTGAGAATTTCCTTTTGGTAAATTTCTTTTTTTTTTTTTTTTAAAAGCAACAATAATGTATGAAGTAGTAAACAGATCGATACTATTTCACCTGAACAATGTTTAGCCGCTTGTCACTCATTTCACCCGTTTATTTATAACATTTTTTTGAATTTTTTTTTTTAAAAAAATACTACTGCATAATAAAAAATATATACATAAAACAAGAGCGTCATTTTAATATGACTATCGAAATTCCTCTGCTTTTATCGTCTGCATTTCCCCTAATATGGAAAGCGGGCTTAGCTCAACTTTCCTTTGCGAAAACTGGAGGTTCACTAGCTGCCATGAAAGGGACTTCCCTTTTGTTAAGTAAAATTGCTTCTTCTGGAAAAGGTGGACTATTAGCATCTACTTCTTCACAACTTGATAACATAAAAGAAGCAGCACAAAAGTTAGTTGAAGAAATTGAAAAAAATATTAACTTAAGTTTATTATTTTACAATATAGACGATGAAGAAACTGCTGGATACTACTTAATGAAAAAACGAGAAGAGCATGAAAAAGGTTACTAACATATCTTATTTTGAAAGGGATAAATTGAGGGGTATTATATTTAAAAGAATTATACAAAAATGACCAATTAAATGTGAGCTACAAAACGTTAACAGGAAATATCGTATATGTTAGGAAAAGGAGTAATGATAATGTGAATATTTAAGACAAGTTTTTACAATAAAATGAGAAAGACATGTATGACTGTATCTTAAGTTTTTGCTTCAAGCTTTTTCGAATTAAATGAATAAATATATATATATATATATATATATATATATATATATATATACATACATTCATACATACATACATACATTCATATATACATACATTCATACATTCATACACACATACATATGTACATATTACAAAGAGAGAACTTATTTATCCTTTTTTACCGCACAAGAAGGTAGGAATTTTCATATTTATTTGTGCTGCTTAAAGGATTTTGTCATGTTTAGTTTTTCCCAGTTCCTTATCCTTTTCTTATAAATATTAAAACATAAAAACTAATGGTAAATTTTACATTTTAAAAAATAAGTTAACCCTTTTTACACGAATGTATATATGTATGTACGTGCATATATATATACATACATACAAGTGCATATATAGCTAAACATTTGTCTTAAAAAAAAAAAAAAAAAAATTTTAACCAAAATTATAAAAAAAAAAAAAAAACAATAAAAAGCCTATGTTGAAAACCATCTTAGCAATTTTAAGCTTCCCGTCTATGTTCCTCTAACACATTTCTCCTTGAAAAATGGTATAATGTGTAAAGGATTATACAATCAAAGGAAAGGGGAACAATAAAAAAAAAAAAAAAATTACTATATAACTACATTATTAATCGTATTACGGCAGGGGCATATGGGTATTCGTTCATATATACATATATATAAATTTATTTATGTGCATATACATATAAACAAAATGTAAAACCGTTAAATAAACAACACCTCGACTGTGTCCACATTACAAGGAAATATATTTTCATTAAAAGCTTTTCCATTAGCTGTGGTATGTCGTTTTTGCATATAAACTTAACCAACAAGTTTTGTTTATGCACACATGGGTGTTTACTTTATGGGATAAAGGTAAATATAATACCTCTATACAATTTTATTTATATGATCTACAGCATGCTATTTAAAAATTTGCATTCCCATTTTCAAGAGTTTTTTCATAATATTCCCCAAGTAAAAGGAATTAATTAAAAACATGTGTGTTTGTGCTTACTTTAAAATGTTATACAAAAGAAGTAAACACCTACTGGGTGTTTACATGTATTGACCAAATATGGCATTACTCTAATTGTTCACAAATTATATAAAATAATATCACCTCAATAGAAAAAAAAAAAAAAAAAGGAGTAAAAAAAATTAAAAAAGAATAAAAAAAAGAATAAAAAAAAGAATAAAAAAAAGAATAAAAAAAAGAATAAAAAAAAGAATAAAAAAAAGAATAAAAAATATAAAAAAATAAATAAAAAAAAAAAAACATTCTACAACAATTCAACTGTTCAAATAAAATACTTTTCTTCCGATATAAAAATTTGATGCCAAAATATTAAAATGATATTGGAAAGGCGCATATAATTTTGTGCGTAATTATATCAGCAAAAAAAAAAAAAATGAACTGCATTAACCAAAATGAAACAAAACAAAGGGAGGCAAAAAATGGCAAAAATACTGATAGAATTACAATTAAACTAAAAAAATATGTAGCACTAAGTATTACTTATACATTTGTATTATATTTACTACAAATTTATATGCAAAAAAAAAAAAAAAAAAAAAAAATATACATATATAACGTATAACATATAATATTTAACATATATAATATATTCGCACAAACACAAAAGCTTGAATGATAAAAGGAGACATATTTTTATGAGAAAAAAAAGTAAGAAAAAAAAAAATATATATTTGTCACATTAATAAAAATTTGAGGTACTCAAAATAAAACAACCTTTTCATTTACATTTAATTTACATTAATAAAACATAGGAAGGTATTATATATTTAAGTATGTGCGTATGTATTTACGTATGTATATACGTACGTACGAATTTATAAATGTACGTAGTAATTATGTACTATGTATATATATATATATATATGTATGTAGTTCGCCCGTGTATATAATATGCATGTACAGTACCGTAGAATTACATTTAGCGACTAAACATATATTTACAATTTTTCGCTTACCTGTCAGAGGAAACTATACAAAAACGTGCCAAATTTTTTTTTTTTTTTTTTTTCTTCCCTTTTTACATAAATGTTTTAATAAAAAATATATTATTTCAGTTCTTTTTCCATCTGTGTTGTAAGCGAATAAAGCGTAAAAAAAAAAAAAAAAAAAGAGACCTATACAAGAACCTACGTTTGAAAAAAATAGAACTTCTGCATAGCAGAAACGTTAGCAGCAGTAATAACGACAACAATAACGATAACAACGACGACAGCGATAGTGATAGCAATACCACGAACATAATAATAATAATACTGCTTGGATAACAGGTTAACGGATGCTTCAAAAAATGTTGAACAACAATGGTTTTAATGGCGGCTTAAATCAAGTAAACGCATTTCAAAATAGTAGTGTTCCTTCCCAAAATAGTAGTAGCCACATTCAAAATAGTAGTGCCCTATTTCCAAACAGAGCTAATAAGACCCCTAACCTCTGTAATAGCATGTTTGTAAGCAATAATAATAACTTTTGGAATGGTATGAAAAACACAAATAGTAATATTAATGACTCTACTGAAGGGGTTATTAACAGTATGTATGTAGATGAACATTTTAACAGAGGCCCCCTGGCGCATGACTATAGTAGTAATAGTAACATGCTTGGTAATAGCATAAATAACAATATAGATATTAATAATTTACAAAGTAATATTAATTTTTTTATGAACAATGAAGAAGGACGAAACTACAACAACCAAGATGTTTTGTTTACTCAAGTTAAACAAAATGTTTCAATTTTTGGAAATAGACCCAAAAATAGCCCTCTGTTTAATAATGTGACAAGAGAAAATAGGGCCGAAAATAGGGCCGAAAATAGAAGCGAAAATAGGGCCGAAAATAGAAGCGAATATAGGGGCGAATATAGAAGCGAATATAGGGGCGAATATAGAGGCGCAAAAAGAAGCCAGAGTAGGGGCACAAGGAAGGGCGAAATTAAAAGCGAATTTAAAAACGAAAATAAAAATGACATTATGAACGAAATTACAAACAACAGTTGGAACGAAGGTAGAAACGAATCCCCTCACTTTCGATTCAACGATTTTGTAAGTAGAGATAAGTCAATATTTGGTAACAGGTTGAGGGAAGGAAAATTCCTTTTCACACATATGAAAAATGTAAATCCAGTTTCATTATCAATGAATGATCCAAATGTTAATTATTCTACGAATGCCAATGTACTACACGTAGGTAATCAAGATGGTAGCAATTATGCTACTGTTAATTATGATTTAAAGAATTGTTCTTCCGGCATGTACAGTGCATGTAATAACAATGGTATTATGGCCAAAAATGCCGGTATCGTAACAAACGCGCAGAACGGCCTAACTTTCAACGCATATGATAATGTTAGCAGTAGCAATTTGAACGGGGGTAATGTGAATGGAAGTGGTGCTAATAATGGTCTCTTTTCGAATGCACATAGCTGTTTACCACCTAGGGGCAGTGAACTAGGCTCAGGGGGGTTCAATTCCATTAACATTTCCGATAATTTCCCCAATAACATTCATAACCCATACCTATTTCCCAACAGTGCAACGAATAGTGAACCTATGCAGGTTAACTATGCTCTGTTCAACGGAGGGAATGGGACAAATATCCATGCCAATTTACCATACAATCATAATGAATCAAATAGTTTAGCCAATTATTCGAATTTTTTACAAAACATTAATAGTAATAGTAATAACAATATTAATAATAATATTATTAATAATAATAATATTAATAATAATATTAATAATAATATTAATAATAATATTAATAATAATAATAATATTAATAATAATATTAATAATAATAATAATAATAATATTAATAATAATAATAATAATAATAATAATATGTTATTCCAAAATGGTAGCTGCACAAACAGCATGAACAGTGGAAATCACTTTGCGCTGAATAACTCAAACGTAATGGGTTCGGATGGTCTTGTAGCGAGTAGCAGTCATTTAAATAACTTGAACAAGAACAATGCATTCTACAGTAATATTAGCAGTGGTGTTATAGGCAATGTTAGTGGTGTCGGCAAAATGGAGCAGGGGAAAAACTTAAGTTGTAACAGCCTCAAACGTAGTAGCCAAGTTGTTGTTGGAAACACAAACTTAAGCAATCCTTTTAATTATAATGGAAATTCTCATTTCCCTGTAGGAGGACAAAATGATACTACAAAAAATGAATTAAACGAAATGGTAAGTCAAATTCAATTTAACAATAATAACGATAATAGTAATGATAATAATAATAATAATGATAGTAACAAATTAAATGAAATACCCTTCACCAATGAAAATGAAATTTTGTTTGAACAAAATTATATACAGAATAACCTAAAGAAGAGAATACTCTTTTTTAATGAAAATTTTATTAAATCGTTAGAATCAATTAATAATCATAATTTAAATAGTTATAATGAAAACAGGTCTACTATATATACCTTTCCATGTTCAGAACCTTTTAATAATGCTATATTTTATATAAAAGGAATTGAAGAATGTAAAAATGGAGATCGCTTTGATGTTGACAATGCATTATATAATAAAATTATTTTAAAAAATAATACATTTGAGTTTACTGTTTTAAAAAATATTAATAACAATGAAAAAATAAATCATGAAGATATTGCTTTAGATATATATTACCCATTATTACATGTAGAAAAAATAAAATTTAGACAACCCCTCACAGCTGAAATTTCAAACCAGCAAATACACACACCATTTGAATTAGGAAAAATACCAACAGTTATTTAGAGCATGTTTTTGAAGAAATTTACTGCTTTTAGAAATTTTCGTTTTTGCTTGGATGTGATAGATTCCCCCGTCGATTTGCTTGTACAGGGGCATGTGTTATTTTATCAACTTGTGTGTTTACATAGTTTTTACTCGTGCATTCATGTTCTTTTTACTCTTGCATTTATGTTCTTTTTACTCTTGCATTTATGTTCTTTTTACTCGTGCATTTACATTGTTTTTACTCGTACATTTACGATGTTTTCACGTCTATATTTACTTTGTACGTACTTCTGCACGTACGCTGTTTTCACTCCTGTATTTACTTTTTTTTTTTCGTGCAAAACTTCTTAACAACTGTATTGACACATGTGTATGTGTTTAATATTTGTTTCAGTTGCCCACACAACATTTTTGTGTAATTAAAAACATTTGATTTAACTCTCTGCTTGCCATCATATACTTAAAATATGTATATGCTAAAGTATAAAACTTGTGCACATACATTAACATGTACATGTGCGTACGTTTTATTTATATCCCTTAATTATTTCCCCACCTCTTCCCCCGCTTTTTTATTTTTCATTTTTTACACTTATTAAAAGTTTTGTACATATATATTTTACATATTACATATTACATATTATATATTACATTTTATACAACAATTCGCGTGTTTATGTAGATGATATTTAAACGTCCCCAAACATGCATACACACACTTTAATGAAAAATAAAATTATACCAATTTATTTGTTAAATAATTTTTCAAATTATATTAGAAAAAAAAAAAAAAAAAGGAAAAGTCGTAAAATCGTAAAGTCGTAAAATCGTAAAATCGTAAAATCGTAAAATCGTAAAGTCGTAAAGTCGTAAAATCGTAAAATCGTAAAATCGTAAAGTCGTAAAATCGTAAAATCGTAAAATAAGGCAAATAAAGTCATGATTATGTAAACATAACGTGAGAGAAAAATCAGTTAGTCTTAATTTTTTGTAAAAGAGGTAATTAAGAAGGGACACCACTTTATACACTTTATAGTATGAGAATAAAGACAGCCGCATCAGAAAAAATATAATATAAAATTAAGTCAGTCAAGTTCGGATTAAGTCAAATTATGCCAATATATGTCAAGGAAGTTCGAATTATGTCGAATTAAATCAAATTAAACAATGTCGAATAATAAACAGTTTTCAAAAAGCACTACTTTTATTAATAATATATATTATACGTAGAATAATAACTACTATTAATAAAAAAAAAAAAAAAAAAAAAAAAAGTGCACTATTTTAGATGATGCACTCTTAATATAAAACTGAGTAGTGTATTCGCATGTATACATGTACATATACATATACGGATAGATATATACTCAGCGCAAATAAGTGAATTACTGTCATTTTGAATTTGATACCGAATCATAAGGACTTCACAGAAATACAACAAAATAACAAAAGGATGAAATTCATACAAATATAAACCATTAACATGAAATTTGCACTAAAAAATAAAATACGCATACATAGATATATATATATGTATGTATGTATGTATGTATGTATGTATATATGTATATACATATATATATATATACATACCAATAGCCACACGCGCATATTAATAAGTAACGTTTTATAAAAAAATAAACACATAATGTACCTCCTCAGTATGTAATAAACGCACAAACTGTTGAGAAAAAAATAAATTAATATAGACTACAAAAGTATAAGCTTTCAAGTGAATATATGAATTGATATGCATATATACAATTATATATATGCGCGAATTTGAAATAAAAGCATTAGGCCTTTTGGGATTCTTTTAACGTTTCACTTAAAAATGATAGGGGCATCACACTAGGGCTCCGTAACCAATATCCCAAATACCTGAGAAGTGTATATACAAAAAAAAGAAAAAAAAAAAAGTACATACTTTCAATATATAAGAAGCACACGCCACTGATAAATCCTTCATCCCGATAAACCAAAAAAAAAAAAAAAAAAAAAAAAAAAAAAGAACTCTATATAATCTGCTATGCATTCCTTGGAAGAACCTCATCTGTAGACCTAAACCAATTAAGAACATAATTGTAGTAACTGGAAGCAGTATTTGTAGCCTCCGAAATAAACTCATTAAGTGTTGCAGCATTGTCCATTTCATCATCATAATTATCATAAGATTCTCTATATTTAATCATAATTCTTTTTAAACTTCCACATTTACCAGATATATAATATGCAATAGTAAATATATCACTATAATCTTCTTCACATAACCTACCTCTATAACTTTTATATTTCCTTGACGGATGTCCAATAGCAGAAGGAAGAGATAAACTATTGGTATATCTTTGATTAGTATTAGCTATATTATATTCTTGTAATATATTTCTATGACTTTGTACAGGGTTATATAAATACCCCTCAATATTATCAAATATGACATCAAAACCTATAATTAATTTTTGAAGATTTTCCATTGTATATAACACTTTGTATAAACCTTGTAATCCTAAAATGGTAAAATCAAAAACAAACTTCCAAACCCAATGATCATGATGTAAAGGGTAATAACAAATCTCAAACTTTTTTAATAATGGAAATGAGCAATTACGAAATATATGTAACCATTCTAATGTTTGACATCCTATTATTGTCAATTTTTCTAATTTTTTAAATACACATGGACATAATGCAAAAGGTTCATGTCTAGGTGTATTATCATTCATAAAATATTCTGGGGATAATAATTCTAAAGTTTTTAAGTTCGATACATTTTGAAATATGATTGCTGCTACTTCATGTATATACATTCCATTTCCTGAGTAAATTTTTTCTGATGTGTTAATATGTTTAATATGCTTCATTTGATGTAAATAATACTGTCTTTTATAAATTGGTAAATTTGACCATTTTTCATCAAGATTTAACTTTTTAACATATATAAATACATCAATTCGATTATTGATAACCTCACTTGTTAATTTGTTTACTAACTCATACTCTAAAATTTTTTCTGCGCTTAAAAAATTTAGGCATTTTACATACGCATCTTGGGATAACGGGAAGGTATTTCTATTGTTCTCGCATTCTACTTCATTTTTTTTCAAAAGTACAACCCCATTTTGGCAGACACTTCTATTTTCATTTTGGCAGACACTTCTATTTTCATTTTGGCAGACACATCTATTTTCATTTTGGCATATATTTTCCTTTTCATTTACTTCTGTTCCCGCTTCATTCTTTATTTCATTACCCTCTGATTTTATTAAAAACACATTTTTGAAATTATTTTTTAGGGCATCCCAAAAGTTAAAAGATTGCTCTATTTCAATCCAGTTCCCACTCTCCTCATTGTCTTCTTTTTCTGACGTCTCAATGTCATCATTGTCATGTCTTTTGCCGCATGTCACGTCGTCATTAATTCTGTCATTCATTCTGTCACTCATTCTGTCATTAATTCTGTCATTCATTCTGTCACTCATTCTGTCATTCATTCTGTCATTCATTCTGTCATTCATTCTGTCATTCATTCTGTCACTCATACCGCTAATTATGTCATTTTCAATATGATCGTTCAAGTTGCTACTCACAGAATTATTTATGTCCCTGTGTATGTTGCTACTTTCATTTTTGACAATGTTTATATCATCATTATTTGTTTCATTATTTATGCCGTTACTTTTGTCTCCATTTATGCCTTCAACTTTGTCTCCATTTATGCCTTTAATTTTGTCTCCATTTATGCCTTTAATTTTGTCACTATTTATTCCATTACATGCAACATCAATGGTGTCATCACTAATATTTTCCCCTTTGATCACACGTTTGCTTATGTCACTAGGAGCACTGTCATTCGTGCCATTACTCTTATGACCATTCATGTCATTCTTTATGTTATTGTTCATTTCACTCAGTGTAATACTATTTTTTTTTTTTCTTCTATCAACTACTGAGTTATCATGATTCAAATCTTTGTTAGCATTTTTATGGTCATTATGAATATTGTTCTTATAAATAATATTTTTAATACCACTATTGCTCATGTCGTAATATTTTTTGTGATATTTCACACATTCCTTTTCATAATATTTATGAGAAAAAATTTCCATTCTGGAAATTTTGTTATTCTGTTCCCCTTTAGAATAAGTCTTTTTTAATTGCTCATCATTATATTTTATTATATTTTCTCCTTTTGTAGTAATATTTTTTACCTTTTCATCCTTCTTCATATTGTCACTGGATGAATTCTTAGCAAGTGCTTTATCACTATGCTTTTTCCCATCCGTGTAATTGTATCTGTTTAAAGTGTTATCATCCATATTTTTATCTTGTATTGTTTCATTGAATCTATCAAATTGATGTATAGTCTCGTTTGGGTTATCTCTATTTTTTGGAGTACATTCTAAATATACCGAATCTTTGTATTTGTCTTTACTTAGTTCTTTAATATATTTCGAACAATATATCTTTACATTCTCCTTAATATTCCGATTTGTTTTTTCCATATTTATATTGTAACTTCTAGCTCCCTGTTCTAATAATTGTTATAAGAAATTATATTTTTTGTAAAAAAAGTTATTTGATCCTTTTTATTCTATTTAATTTTTGGTCGCCCACTTGTTTCTCTGAGTAAATTATATTTGCTCTTTCTAATGAATTATCAGTTGTACTGTTACTATTATGTCAAAGGATATAATTTATTAAGAGTTCTTTGCTTTATTATTATAATCTAAGAACTTCTTTCTCGTAATTTATTATGATATTTATAAGGACTATGTTCTATTATTTGTTCGCGTAATATTATGGTTTTTTTTAAATTTTGTCTTTGATTTATATTTTAAATTTTTACTGAAAAAATATTCCGCGCTTGTGTCTTTTTTGAAATATTATCCTTTGAACTAATTTCATTATTCTTTAAATTCAGTAATATATCTTTTTCTGAATTTTTTATTATTTTATTATTTAAAATTTTCTCTTTTTTATAAATAGCATTAACATTTGTTTTATCAAGAGAAATGCCTAATGATTTTTTTTTTTTTTTTTTTTGTCAGTAGGACTTCCCTTTACGGAACAAGGAAATTCTTCAGTTATCTTTTGCTTTTTCCTTCCTTATTATTACTTATTACTAATTTCATTTTATATTTTTGTCTACTAGCCATTTTTTTTTTTTTATTTTTTTTTTTTTTTTTCCCCCTTAATTCATTAGCTAATGTTAGCCATATTTGAAAAGGTGAATAATTATAGAATTTTCATTAATTTAAATTTTTATAAAAAAAAGTTACTAAGCTATAGTATTTAAATTATTCAAATTAAAAGATAAAATGATAGAATAGTAAGACTGTTAAGAAAATTAAAAAGTAAATAATTAAGATTAAAATAATTAACATTAAAATAATTAAGATTAAAACGATTAGGATTAAAACGATTAAGATTAAAACGATTAAGATTAAAACGATTAAGATTAAAACGATTAAGATTAAAACGATTAAGATTAAAACGATTAAGATTAAAACGATTAAGATTAAAATGATTAAGATTAAAATAATTAACATTAAAATAATTAACATTAAAGCAATATGTAAAAAGTTTTCAAAAAGGGAAAAATATTAACATGGAAAATAAACTTCAAAAGGAAATCATTATGTGTAGACTAAATCAAGAAGAATTAACAAAAAAAAAAAGGAAGAAGGTTCAATGAACATTCATGCGTGTTAATAAATTAATATTGTGATATTACGATGATGTTACTTTCATAATCTTTTTTACATTATATAATAGTGTCTTACTTTTTTAAAATATTTCATTTTCCATGTATATAAATACCTATATATATATATGTATATATATATATATATATATATATATATATATATATATATATATATATATATACGTATAGAGAGAGAGAGCAACATGCAAAGGGTAAAAAAAAACCTGCGGGGAGAAGCGGGAGGAGAAAAGAATTGTAGAAATATCTTGTGTGTGAACATTTTAAGTTAACACAATTTTTTTTTTTTTTTTTTGGGTGTGCTAATATAGCATCATGTAAGTTGGAAAAAGGTGATGAAACTAAAAGAAAAAATTTCGTTGTAACTTATTTTAATCTTTTTACCATATTTTTTTTTTTTTTTTCTTTTATCTGTTTTGAAAAGGGTTAAGGTTGCGATATTCACTTAATAATTAATGTATAATAAATGATCAACATTCAAAATTATTTCTATTCATTCATTCATTCATTCATTTTTTTGTCTATTTAATTGTTCGATTGATTATTTATTTGCTTTTTTTTTTTTTTTTTTATCATGTACAAGTTATAAATTTTTATGTTAAACAGCTAAAATATATCATCTTAAAAAAAAAAAAAAAAAAAATTATGAACGTTAAATAAAAAGAACAAAAAATAACATAAAAATTAAAAATGTCTTTATAACGAAATCGACAATTTTCCTTTATACATTTTTTCTTAATGTTATGTTTTAAGAAAAGAAATATAATTGGTGTGTACAGTAAAATAGAGGAAAGAAAAACTCCTTTTCTTTTTCTTGTTTCTTTATAGTTGTATTGTGCACTATTTTTGGTTTCTTATATCAGATAACAAATTGCTCTATGTAACTACTCATCTGGTCTTATGTTATGCGATTTATACGTATAAGTTGTGTATATGTGTGTGTATATGTGTGTGTATATGTATGTGTGTATGTATGTGTATATGTGTGTGTATATGTATGTGTATATGTGTGTGTATATATGTGTATATATGTGTGTATATGTGTGTATACGTGCGTAAATGTGTGTGTATATACATGCGCGTATATTACTTTTTTTGTTTCACAATTTGCAACACAGAGAGATGTGAGTCAAAAAAGGCAAAATGTAAAAATTAAACTATTTAAAATGTAAGTTTTTGTTTAAAGGGAATAACATTTGCATATTTAAGCGTAATATACATACATATATAAATATGTATATATATATTTATATACATATATATATATGTATATTTTTTTTTATGCCTTTTTTGTCTCGTCGCAAGCCAGTAAATTGTCCGGAATACACGTTGCACATATCATAAACAATGGCAGTTTATAATAAAAGAAGTAATAGTAAAAGTATATACCTTTTTAATTTATGAATTCAAATACCCATGGAATAATGCATATTTGTTTTCGTTATATTGCTCTTTTTAAATTAACTCTACTGCGTCAGTTATTCCGCTGAAACCTCGTGCATTTTCAAGCTCTTTAAAGCTTTGATAAAATATGTCGTACTTATAAAAAATTTTAACTTTTCTTGAAACTAAATATCGAGGGGCCACCTTTTTCCCATACACCTAAGCCAGTATGTATATACGAAATAATGTGAAATATATAAATTAATTTTTTTAGAAAAAAGAAAAAAAATAGTTTACAAAATGATCAAATTATATATAACAGCTAATTTAATTACCTTCTCAAATACAGAAAAGTCATTCAAACCGTACAAAGCTTCTAAGTGAGGTTTCTTTATATTCTTAGTTATCAACAAAATGAAATTTTTGTACTCCACTAATTCGACGTCTATTTTAAATAGAAAATTTTGCAGAGCCGTAAAATTTTGGGGTTCTAACAGAAGGTGTAAAAAAATGTAAATATGCTCATGTATATGTGTGAAATGAAAATTAGAATCGACCACTTCTACTACTACGGCTACGAATGCTGCTACCTTTGTTACTACTTCTACCTCTACAAATGCTGATTAACTATTCTTGCTTTTCTACATTAAATTCCATTTTTTGTACTGTTCAAGAGGGTTTGCTTTAAGGCTTGTATGACGGAGTCCCTATTAGAAATTACATTTAATTCTTTGTTTATGTCATAATATAACACAAGTGTTTTTTTACTATTTTTCACATTATCAGGGCAATCGTTTGAAATTCTTTCATTTTTCGACATATTTTTTCTTATAGCAATATCGTCGCTTTCTAAGTTAAGTGCGTTGAACTTTAAATCATCCTTTAATAAAAACTTTTTTGTTTCCTTTTTAGTTTTTTTGTCTATAACATTTAAGTAATCATTTTTAAAGGCATCACTTAAAGTATCCCTTTCTTTATGAGTTAAATTTGATATATTGTCTCTACTGTTAAGATTATATGATTCTCTTAAATTTCCCTTGTTGGATTCATATTTATTTAAGTATTTGTTAAAAGGTATGTTCTTTCTTTTACCAAAATCATTATATAAATTTGTTTTTGTATTAACAGGTAAGGTTTTATTTTTATGTAAAACATCTGTTCTATCGCTTTTATGATTGATAATTATTTCATTCAATTCATCGTTAACATTTAAAATATGTTCATTTTTCTTCTGACCTTGCTTTTTTGTCATACTAATAATATTTTTTTCAATTTTATACATATTATTTTTTAACGCTTCTTCATAATTATCTTGTGCATCAGCATAATGTGAGCAAGCTGTTTCTACATCTTCGGTGTTGTAACTGTTGAACCTGTTTTTATAATTATTTTCATTTTTTTTTATATCACCTTGGTAAGTATCCTTTTTAGGTATTTTTTCATTAACTACTTTACTACCATCGTATTTATGATTACTTCCTCCGCTTCTACCAGCATACGTTTCATACATTGTATATTCTTCACTTCTATTTGGACTATCATTTTTTTCATCTTTTTTACTTGTTATTCCTTGTACATCGTTATCTATTTTACCATAACATTTTTCATATCTTATTTTATTATAATCTTCTCTTTTTATATTGAACTTTTCATTTTCCTTATTCTGTTCATTTTGATATAATATATTTCTTGGTATTTTGAAGGATTTGTTTTTGTTTAATTGTTGAAGCATGTAAATAGCTTCTCTGCTAGTCTCGTCTGGTATAATAGTATTATCCCTGAACAAATGTTAACAAAAGACAAATTACACATGTTATCTCTTTCAAATTATTGATTAATGGGGGGGCTTAGGTAAATTAATGATATTATTGTTCTTTGCTTTTTCCATATACACGAGTTTTATCGAAACGTTTTAAAGGAGGTACACATACGAATATGTACATATATAAGTACATATATGTGCATATGTTTATATGTATATATCCATTCATGCATGTGTGCTTTTCTACAGTTACGCACTGTGAGTAACCTTAAATTTTGCTGATCAGCAGAAATAAATCGCATTTTATTTATTGGCGCGTTATTGTTGCTGCATCTACTAAAATCTCCATCCTTCTTAGTCTTAGGGATTTTAAAAACTACTTCTACATAAAAAAATAAAAAAAATAAAATAAAATAATGGTATGTTACACTAATTGGAATAGCACAATTTATGAGTGTCGTTATTTCTCTATATATTTATATGTTTATATATTTATGTCATTCTAATTATATTTCTTATTATATTTCTAATTAAGGCAAAAATACAGCGTCTATAAGAATTCATTTGAAGGCTCAAGCTTTCGTTCCCCTATAATGTTTACTGTAGTGCTAACCAAAATAGTGACAAGGATATCTAAATTTTTTTAAAATTAAAGCAACTACATTTATCTATTTACGCTATTCATACTGTTTATGTATATTTATAAATATTAATAGCAATATCTTTTTCTCCTTCACTTAAATAATAATAGTGATATAAGGTGTTACATAAATGCAGAGAGACGCTTTAATAAACTGTAATAACATTTTAAAATTATATAAAATTACATACAATAGTATAAAATAGTACAAAATAGTCCGAAATAGAATAAAATAGTACAAAATAGTCTGAAATAGAATAAAATAGTACAAAATAGTCTGAAATAGCATAAAATAGTCTAATAAAACAGTATAAACATATATAAACTAAACAAAAGCTGTACGTGAAGAACTACTAAGCGCGATGGTAGCCTATACCGAATGGTGGTAATTATATATAATACATACATGTATATATATTCAGACATGTATGCATGCACAAATGAGTTAATTACTCTATGCATGTATACTTTTTAGGAGAAAAATTTGATAGATGTATATCTTTTTTAGGAATTCATTTAATTCTTGTCTGGACTGAAACATTTTTTCACAGTTGAATGTTACATTTTTAATGTGATTGGATAAAATAGAAACAGTAGTTTCTATTTCAGGATATTTGGCTTTTATTCTTCTTAAATATTTCATAATTTTTATTATTTTCTCATATTTATTTAATATTTCTTCCTCTGTTTTTCTACTACATAAGCTGTTACTGCTTTTGAATATTTTCATATCTACCGAACGGCTATTTTCCATGTTATATTCAGTGAAATTGCCTTCGGATTGGTCCCTCTACAAATAAAGGTATAAAAAAGAGGCATGCTGTTATTTACACTGTTAAGGGGTTTTATGGCTGGCGCTTAGGCAGCCAATAATTGGTTCTGCGCAGTTGTAATTGCTGCTAAGCACTAATAATTCCTAATGTTTCAATTACTAATATATGTTAACCAAGTAGCTACTACCCCTCCTTTCCTCGCTACAGGGCGCATTACTGGGGATAGGACATTGTTTTGACTTTTCTGTATTGAACACTGAGCTAGGTTCACCTTGAGCATCTTCATTATTGCAATTACTATTCCAATAATTATGCCTATCATTATGCTTATCACTATAATTGTCATTATTATTGTCGCTGTTATCCCCCGTTTTACTGACAAAGGATGAGAGGAGTTTACTTCTTTTTTTCCCTCTCTCCTTATCGTTCAGTTGAGTAGTCAGATAACTACATGTGATATGTTTTTTATTTTTGTCAACTTCCTCCCTATCGTTTATTATTTTATCAAATAAATTTAAGTTATCTACTAAATCATTATCATATGTAATTCTTTGAGAAAAATTCATAAATTTTGTTATTTCATTTTTTGAAGAATTTTCAGAAATATCTGAACAGTAGCTACTACTGTCGGAGGTAGACCAATTGCTTGGGATGTTATATTCATTTTGGTAACACCTATTTTTGATTTCTTTTTTTTTGTTACAATTAACATGATTAGGGTTACTTGCTAAGTTCACATAATAACAAGTGTCGTCATAATAATATTTTTTTTTTTTTTTTTATAGCCCTCATTATTAATTTTATTTTTATGTAAATTATTGTTATTTGTTATATTATTCAAATACAAGCTTTTTTTAATGCTGTCTTTATTTTCTAATATTTCTTCCAAATTGTAATTCACCTCTAAATTTAAGTCGATGTAATTATGTCTATGTTTATGTTTATGTCTACAATTTTTTAGTAAGATTTCATAATTTATATAAAAAGGATATTCTATATTCGTTTCATTTTTACACAAGATATTTTTATTAATTTCATGTGGGTAGCATTTTTGTAATTCTATATTTTTCTCACTTCTTTTCATCTTATTTTTGTTACTCAATATATGATATACAAATACAGCACGCCAAGTTTCATGACACGAGATATATCCAGTTACTCTTAACGTAAATTTTAAATAAAACAATATGGTAGTTTTGTAAAAAATTTTTTCCCTCTCTTCTGTCTTCTTACCTGGAATGTATATGCAATGCACATGAAGGAGGACGTATGGCTGCGTATGATTACGTATGGCTGCGTATGATTACGTATGACTACGTATAATTACGTATGACTACGTATAATTACGTATGACTACGTATAATTACGTATGACTACGTATAATTACGTATGACTACATATAATTGCATGTGACTACATACGACTGCGCACGATTACTTAGGCGTATTTATAGATGTACACTTAATGGAAAACTAAAAAAGGCACCTTTCAGGACACTATATTAAAGCTTTTATCTTAATTTAAATAAAAAAAAAAAAAAAAAGAAAAAAAAAAATTTTATACTGGGAATTTAATGAACATATTTGTGAAAATACCTGCTATATGTTACAATGATTTATTCATATTTCATTTTTTCTACTTTTTTTTTTTATTTTATTCTACGATTCTGCATTGGACTTTACAATTATACACTTTTCACTGTTAAGGTAGGATGAAATAAAGAGACAGTCCTATACATGGTAAAATAGGGTTTTCCAAAATTCAGAAAAAAAAAAAAAAAAAAAAAAAAAGGTAAAAATTTGAAACATAGGAATAGTTTTCAAAGAAGACATTATTATTTTGTTTTACATCATGTTAATTCGCGTATTACATTTTTTTTTTTTTTTTTTTTTTTGGGGGTAGGTGGGCCTAAAGTGCATGTTATACTGCTTATAATTTTTGATTTAAAATATACTACACTGCACAATATTTTTTTTTTGTTTAAAAATTGTTTAATTTTGATTTAATCATATATAAAAATAAAATTTCACAAAAAAAAAAAAAAAATACAAAAAAGGGAGGTATGTAAAAATAGGTAAAAAAAAAAATGTAACGTGATACATCATGTGCGTTTATTTTTAAGTGAGGGTGTACGTGTAAATATATACACACAC
The DNA here is from genome assembly GCF_023973825.1 of Plasmodium brasilianum. Taxonomy (NCBI): domain Eukaryota; phylum Apicomplexa; class Aconoidasida; order Haemosporida; family Plasmodiidae; genus Plasmodium; species Plasmodium brasilianum. The sequence continues at coordinate 1,809,211 of NC_090125.1, forward strand.
ACAAATATATATATATATAGATGTAGATGAATACACACACATACATATATATATTTATGTGTGTACATATGTACATATGTGTGTATGCGAATATACGAGCAGTTAGATATATGTGTAAACGCTTGTCACTATCTACACAATAGGAGGAAAAGTTGAAGGGTACTGATAAATGTAACAAATTTTTTACAAAAAAAGTGAGGGAAAAAAAGATTAGCTCCTTATTTTTTTCAGTGCTATATTTCTTTTTTTATTTTCTTCTAGTCTTTTTCTTATAGCACTCAACTCTTCTTCTGTTGGTGGTTTCTGTTTTCTTTTTTTTGGATTTTTTTTGTTATACTCCTTTTCAATATTTGATAAAAGAGAATTTATTTTTAATGTCCTTTGTGCTTCATTATTTCGAATTGCAAGAACTAAATCATCAATAGGTGCTTCATTTTTTCTCTTCTTACCATTTTTTTTGGTATCATTTTTTACAATATTCTTATATTTCTTAATAATATTTTTTACATTCTTTAACGATTTATCATAATCAGCAGTTTTTTTTAGTTCTTTCGATTTAAACAACTTTTCAAAAATGCCCACATACCTGTCTAAGTCAGCTTCATCACTAAAAGGGATATACTCTAGAATATGTTTTAGTTCCCCATTAAACTTATTATAAAACTGAATCAGGTCTTCTTTTTCATCTTCACTATTTTTGTATTTTTTCTCATAATTTATTATATCCTCAACTTTAATTCTAGAATGAAATAATTTTGGGTCGAGATAATTTTTGAATTCAGTTAATTCATCATCTAATCCAAACTCATCATAATTTTTTCTTTTTTCAGGATCCCTTAATATCTCATATGCTTTTTGAATTTGCAAAAATATTTCTTTACATTTTTCTAAAGTAAGTGGTTCATCGGCGTTTGTATTTGTGTTTGTTTTGACTGATTCTGCTTTTTTCTCTTCATCATTTATCTTTTTGCTATTCGATAAAAACTTATCTGGATGATAGGTCAACGCAAGTATTCGATAGGCCTTCGATATTTCTTTTATACTAGCATTTTTTCCAACGCCTAGGATTTCATAAAGGCTCAATTTTTGAGCATTTTTCATCTTCTTTTTTAAAATGTTGTGTATTATGTATGTGTGTTTGTATGTTTGTATGTATGTATGTATGTATGTATATATATATATGTATATATTATTTTGCTTCTCTATTACTTTACTTTTTTACTGCTTTATTATTTTACACTTGAGTAAAATAAAATTTATGAAAACAAAATCAAGCGATTTTAAAAATGAAGAGAAAACTACTCATATGAACACTGACGCATATACATACATGTATACACTTACATATATACATACAAAATAGTGCACGTGAAGCAAAATTATTATATTTTTGTTAATATGTTTTATACTTATTAAATAACAAGAAAATGTAAAAAGAGTTTACAAACGTTTTTGTAGAATAAAAATATTTAAAAAAAAATTTTGCAAAATGATAATTTTTTTTTTAAAAAGAAAATACTTTTAATCAAAACTGTAATTTTAAATGAAACATTAATAAAGAATGGTGTAGGGAATACAATACTTAAAATTTCTCCTATCAACGTAAATTAAAGATGTATATATATATATATATATATATATGTATTCATCGCGCTTTGTACTTTTTTAAAGAAACATACGAAAAAGAACTACATTGAAAGGTGACGATAGCTTTTATTTTTAATATATATATATGTTATAAACAAATTAAAAAAAAAAAAAACACGAAAGGAAATAATTAAATTATATTTTTCCAAACTCTCCAATGGAAAAATGAAGACTGTCAAATTAACTCACAGTTTTAAATTTACAAAGTAATCTTTTAGCTTATAAACATTAAGAAAAAAGTTTTAATTTATTCGTATAAACTAAGCTGGTTTTATACATCTGTATTGGAAATCCAATTATTTCGTTTTACCTATTTAATTATCCATTCTTTTATTTCTCAATTTTTCATATTCTTTTTTCATTTAATATTATATTATTTATTTTCCACTTACTATTCACATATTTATAATATTATTCGTCCTTTTATCATCCTTTAAGACTTTATTTCTTTTTATTATAATTATAAATTAAAAGCATAAAAAAAAAAAAAAAATTGAAATGAAAAATTAATTTATCATAATTCTGTAATAAACTTTTAAAATTATAGGAAGCATCAAATTATCTGTATTAATTTTTCATAATGCATTAATTCATTTAAAACTGTTGAATACATGTATGCATACACATATGTATATGTATAATATGCTATTTTGATTTAGATTTTAAATAATACAGTTTCAGAAGGTGTACATAATCATTTCTTGTCATCAATTTAGCCATTTTACGTAACATTTTTCGACAAGAGTATTGTTTGACAGTAGTACATAGTAAATTTGCATTTTTACAAATGAAGCTTGTACCCATTTCCAAATCTTTCTAGTAGTAATCATACAAACATATATATATATTTACATAAATACGTGTAGTATTTATACATATATATATATGTATGTATTTATGGTACTTTTTTGCAGTCTTAAGTACTGTATAGTACGCCACGAATTGTATGAAAAACACAAAACAAAAAAGAATATTCAAAAAAAAAAAAATTGTAATTTTTTTTTTTTACATAAACAATTAATGTAGTTTAATAAAATTTACATTGTTTATTCAGGAATATGTTTGCTCAATTTTTTGAAAAAAATATACACTCTATCCTCTTACTATTTTTAAAAATGAAAAAAATAAATTTGTTGACAAAATAAATTCATACACGAACATTTAAATATGAAAAATGTGTAACAATTTAAGAATTAAATTAATGAACAAAACCTAAAATAAAACAAATTGTACAAGTATAGAGCGTATATATGTATATATATAAATAAAGGTTTCTTGCGTATTTTGCATATTTCATGTAAACGGTATTTTATTTTAAATTTGAACGATCATTTTTTAGATTTTTTTTTTTTTTACATAAACGTTTCTTCCTTTTTCTACAAATAGTTTTGCTGAAGCAAACATAAAAAATAAAAGGGGCTTATGTGTACATATATACATAATAAACTAAATACTGTAATTTTTACACATAAGTGTTTTATAACTATTTTTTACATTTATTTATAGTTTCTTTTAAATATTCTTTTCGTTTATTTATTAAAAACAAGGAAAAAAAAATATTACATAAATAAAATAAAAAGAAAGAGCTTATTATGCAATGTATTTATAAAAATAAAAAAATCTATTTAGACAATATCAACTAGTTGATTTGAGGCATTTATAGAATAGCGCACATTTGTATGTACCTATTATTATATGCAATTATAAATTTAATTTTATTTTTTTTATGTGCATGGTACAAAAAAAAAAAAATATAAATAATAAAATTAAAATATCGTATACATCTTTTTATATATAAAAAATTTTTTTTTTTCGTTCTTATATATGATACAATAAAGGATTAAGCTACGATACAAGCAAATATTTTGTCGTAAAAGTTGGTAATAAATAGTAAATATTGAGTGCAATCTTATTTTTTCCTTGTTTGCTAGTATAAAATAAATTGTTCTTATTGTATTAATTATACATTTATATATATATATATATATATATATATATATATATATATATATATATATATGTGCAATTTATGGCTTTTTACCTACGCCAATGAGTTTACACAAGAAAAAAATACATTATATTAAAGTGTAATATGTAAAGAAAATGAATAACATAGCATATATTTTTTTAAAACGATGAATGATAATAATTGTTTTGAAGATTTGTATAATATAAATTTTGAGGATTTTTTAAAAAGTTTTATTTTAGTTAAAAAAGAGAAGCATACAGTGACAAGTAGCAGTGATTTAGATAATGCTAAAGTAATTAATTCGAATGAACATTATGAACAAAATGAATTTGATGAAAAACATAATTCATTGTTATTTTTGGCGAATGATATCCTAAATGACAATCAGAGCAATGTTCTTTTTAGAAGGATTTACTGGCCTCTTTTATTGGGAATTTACAATTCCAGCAATTTGGACAAATTAATAGAAGATATACAAAAAAAAAGAAATTCATATAAACAAGATAAAGAGGAGTATATAACTAAACAAACAAATTTAAATATTCAGAAATTAGATCCTCAAATTTTTCATCCTTTATCATCAGATGATAAAAATCCATGGACATTAAAGCAAAAGAATCAAGAATTAAATGAAGAAATAAAGCAAGACATTTTAAGAACATATTCAGAAAAAAAAATATTTCAAAATGAAGTAATAAGAGATATATTAAATAAAATATTATTTATATGGGCCAAAAAAAACCCATCCATATCTTATAAACAAGGTATGAATGAAATTGTAGCTATTTTTTTTATTGTTAATTATCGGGAACAAGTTTATAATGATTTTTTAAATTTTGAGAATAAAAAGTATTATAAAGAATATTGTACACTATTTGACAAAGAAGAAATTGAGTCAGATACGTATATAATATTTGACCATTTCATGCATATGGGGCTGAAATATTTATTTACATCCCCGGAAGAAAAAAAAATACAGTCATCAAAAAATTCTTGTAAAACTGTATTGTTACAAAAGTGTACATATATATTTCATAAATTATTAAAAAATTCCGACAAGTTATTATATAACCATTTAATATCCTTAAGTATAGAACCACAAATTTTTTTACTTAGATGGATTCGCCTCTTTTATTGTAGAGAATTTCAAATTGACGACACAGTTATTCTATGGGATAATTTTTTTTCAGGTTTTTCATTTTAACTGTACATGAACGAGCGCATGTTTTTACATTTCCTAATTATGTGCAAATAATTATGACCTGTTCATGGGATTTTATTTGCCTACATGTGTACGATACTTCATACATATATTTGGTAAATATATATATGCGTGTATCATTTTTATCCTATTTATTCGTTTATTTATTTATTTTTTTTTTTTTAGACTGTTACTTGAAAAATTGGGAAAATGGATTTCATTTTGAATTCGATGGAGATATAATAGAAGTAGCTCATAGGACATCGAATGTTTTTCCTTTAGTAGATTATTTTGCCATATCTATGATTTTATTTATTAGATCCTTTTTATTAGAAAGTGATGAGAATTATTGTTTAAAAAGATTATTTAAATACCCACCAGTAGAAAATATAAGGATATTAATTGATTTATCATTTAAACTCAAATCAAGAAGTGAGAAGAAAGAGAAAAATTTTAAAAAAGATGACTCACCAGTGTCAAATAATATCAATACTGTTAACATGATGAATTCCAATAATTTTAACGTACACATGAATACAAATATAAATAATAGTTTAAGTACATTTCAAATCAAGAACAGTATAAAGAATAATGTTAATAATAATACAGCAAATGAATACATAGAAAGAAATAGGTACAAATCTAACGTCAATATTCATCCTTTAAATAAGGAATCCAAAAATTTAAGTGCCACAACAACGGTAGCTCACATTAATAATAAGCTAAATAAAATTATAGACAACTTAAATAACTTATCTTTTAATCTAATGAGTGATAATCATCGCTTAGAACTTCAACAAAATGTATTTCATTTGAATGAAATACTTCTTGAATTAAAAAATATGGAACATGGTTATGAAGAAACTAAATCCGAGGGCACAAAAATTAACAAAAGAAATGAAGATTTCCCAATATATTTTGGCTAGCTATTTACACGTATTATGCGAAATTTAACCTTACACGGTATAAGAGATTTGCCAAAAAAAATGCCCACATTTTTTTCACCCAATTTTTTAATTATACATATTTATGTAAATATGCATGCATGTATGGACGGGTGGATGTATATATATACATACATGTGCATATACATGTATATATATATAGTGTGCCTACACAGATATGTACACATGTAACCCTTTGCCATTTTAACCTGCTTATTTCAATTTTCGATATTTTTCGATTCACACGTATTTATGTACCGTAAAATTTTTATTTCACACAATTTTTAAAAAAAATTGTTCAGGAAATAGGTGAATTATAAACGTTTATATAATATTCACTTTCCTTTTTTTATTATATCGCTGATTTTATAATTTTAATAAATTTTTAATGTTTTTTTTTTATTTACATTTTTTAAATTATAAAGAACTTAAATATTACAAATTTGTCATAAGAAAAAAAAATTCTGTAAAAATTAATTGGTTTTATTTTATTTATAAATTTTGTACTTTTCAAAGTTCAGAACGTAAAATTGGAGACACCTAACCAAATAATTGTAACGAAGTAAATTTTTTTAGGAAATTTAGTATTTTAATATAGTTTATAAGCAAAAATGAACAAAAATAAACAATGATAAGCAAAAAGGGTAAAAAAAAAAAAAAAGACAAAAATGCTTAACATTGAGCAAGTTTATAATTTCCTGTTTTCTAGGGGTTGCATTTTATGCATGTTTTTTCGTGACATACACTGATATACGATTTGTTGCATACTTTCTTTGCTAACATATCTGTCTATATATATATATATATATATATATATATATACACATGTACCAGTATATATCTATATATGTATATTTTTAATGGAAAATGCTTGAAATATTCTTCGATCCCTACGTATTTTTCTTCTTTCATTTTTAACATATAATAAATGTGTGTACATTTTATTTACGTATTGTACTTTATGTATTTGTGGGTTTACCGTGAGTGCTCCTACTTTATAGTTAGCATTTATAGGATGTAGCTATCTTTCTAAAATTTTGTTCTTGTTCTTAATGTCACTATTACTACTATTATTATCGTTACTGTTACTGTTACTGTTACTTATTTTTATTTTTATTTTTTTTTTTTTGTTGTTTTTTCTACATGACAAAGTCAGGTAAATACTGCACAAATTTGGCTATATTAAAAAAAAAAAAATAATAAATAAATAAAAATATACATATGTATATATAAATAAATGTATATACTAAATCGCACGAATTAAATGGGAAGATGAAATGATGATAAGCATAATCCATATGTTTAAATACTTTCTTTTCTGTTTCACATATTTTATTACTTTTCTTGTTTTTGTTTTGTTTTTTTTGTTTTACCATTTTGTTTACAAATGTGAAATAAAAAATACTAAGTCATAAATTTTATTTTATGTATATAAATTTTATGTGTACATAATGACTTAATAGACAGTTAATGTTGGAAAATATATGCTCCGGAAATAATCATTTAAATTATTTTTTCTGCATACGTGAATATATATATATATATATATATATATATGTGTTTGTGTACTCGTTTGTTTGTGCATTTATGTAACTTATTTGTACTATTTAAAACGCTGGTTACTGGAACGTGTGAAAAAAATGAGAGGGCACTTTTCATTTTTGGATGTTTCAACTAATATATATACATTAGAAAGATACAAAAAATTAATTATAAAAATTGCTTTTTTACTAAGCACAATAACATTTTTTTTATCCATATTATCAATTGTACTCGTTAAAATATGTTCACAAGATCAAAGTGCAACTTATGCTGATTTAGATATTGATATAGAAGGGGATACAAAGCCAAAAACTTATTTATATATAATAAAAAAAGAATCTTCTGTCTTTTCTTCTACCAAGGGAAAGAAAAATGACAACGATAGGCCTGACTCTCCACATTCTGCAGGAGAAATGAGGGACGAAATGAAAGAAGAAAGAAAGGACGAAGAGAACAATGAAGAAGTAGAAGACAAATCTATCAATGCAAAGGAGGAAGTACTATAAAAAATAGACGGTTTATGAAACGCAAAAAAAAAAAATATATGAAGGGAACAAAGATGAAGAAAATGAAAAAAAAAAAAAAAAAGAAAGAAATAATAAGAGTTCAACTTTTTAAACATTAAAAATGTAATTTTTGATTTATTTACTATTGTTTTTTTTTTTTTTTTTTTTTTTTTTTTGCGTAACTTATCCTTTAATCTACAATAAGTAAAACATACAACTAGAAAAATTTTATCGGATTAATTCCCCTTTCGCGGTATGCACTTCACCTCACACCGCAAACATTGTATCTAACGTGGCGTATTACTTTTAAACAACACAATGAATATATATTTCATTCTTATTACTGGCTATTTTTATTCCCATATGCCAAGGTGCACACAAACAGATTTTTTGTGCTTTATGCACAAAGCGTGAATTAAAAATCCCTCCAGTTGAGTTTCGTAAAAAACAAAAAAAAAAAAAGCAAAAAAAGTAGACATTTTTTCAGCAATATATATATGCATAAATATACATCCATATATATATATATATATATATATATATATATATATATATATGTACAAACACATGGACGTATGTATGTACGGAGTTACGCATAAATGGCGAAGCACAAGCAAAACGCTCAAGCTATAAACTTAGATTCTTGTACGATATTGTAAAGTCCAGAGTTTGTCCAGCTAAAAATGGAACGACGTCATAATACTCATCTGGAACTTTGAATTTTTTCTTTTCTATGTAAAGAGCAAGTTGTTCATTTGAACAATTTTTCTCGTTTAAGTTTAAAAAGTTTGCAGCATTTTTACAAGCAAAATTCTCTAGTTTATCTAATGCGTCAAATTTATTGAGTATGTGTGACAAGTAAGATAATAGAAAAGGTTGTGTAAATATACCAGCTTTATAATATGGTTCATGCTTATGACTTTTATAATGTGGGGCTGAATCAGAACCTAAAAATATTCTTGGAAAACCTTCTTTTATTATATTACATAAAGCAGTTTTATCATCTATTGTTTTCGCTAAAGGTTTACAATAATTATATACATTTTTTATATATTGTTCAATAGATGTATTATCAGTTGAATAATCATACTTATCTATATCTACAACATCATCTATAGTTAGGTATAAATGGTGAGGTGTAATCGAACCAGCTAAATTTGGAAATTTTTTTATGACATTTAGCATATCCTCAGTTGTTACATGTTCTATAACAATTTTTAGCTGAGGAAATTTAACAGCTAAGTCATATATACGATTTAAATAATTTTTTTCAGCATATAAGGGATTTATATTTGGTTGTTCACAATGTATATGAAGACTTTTATTTATTTTTTCAAGTACATGAAATACTTTGTAATATGGTTCTAAATCTGTAACTCCTTCTTTCGAATTTGTTGTTACATTACTAGGATATATTTTTATCCCTTGGAAATTACATTCTTTATAATTATTCATAATATCATTTTCATCTATCTTCTGATTTAAATATAACGTCATTAAATATTCTATATTATTATCATATTTTAATAATTCATTTCTATAATTCTTGGCTTCTTCGCACGTACTTATTATAGGGGTTGTATTCGGCATTACTAGTACCCTATTACACCCTCCCTTTCTTATTGCATCTACTGTAAATTTCAACATATCTCCTTGTCTTAAATGACAGTGCATGTCATCCGCCATAGGTATGAAAAATGACTCCCCCATTTGTTGGCAGTAATTATTATGTTTATTTTGCGAATTAAAAAAAAGCAAGAAAACAAAAAATAAAAGAAAGGCAAAAAAAAGTAAAATAAGGTAAAATATAGAAAAATTAGACAAAATATAGTAATATAAAGCAATATATAGCAAAACAGCAAAATCTGGTAAAATAGGCTTGCTTTATTTATTATTTAATCAAAAATGAGGGGATGAAAAATTACGCTTTAAATGTAATACAAATGGTAAAATGAAATATTAATTGTAACATTAAATGGTCAATGATTATTTAAAATGTTGAAAATATAAATGACGTGAGTTCTACTATTTTTTTTTTTTTTTTTTTTGGGAACACATTACACATATGTGTGTGTGATAAGGCAGTTTTTTACAAGATCGTTTTTTAACCCTCTTTCTTTATAATTCAACAAGGGAGATGTGTGCACATTAGCATGTATATATATGTGCATATTCATATATGCCTAACGCACTCCGCGAAAGTTCATTTAGTTAGGAAAAAAGTAAAATATGTTACGTAGCTACATGGAGAATAAAAGTACCATAAGCTGCAAATAATTCTGGCAACCTCCAAACATACATATGTGTGCATACATATAGTACATTTATTTTTTTAATATTTTAATTTACCTCGTCTGGGTAACTTAAATAGTAATAACTGTTATGCGTATGAGGATTTACTTATGTATGTACGCGGGTGTTGGTAGGTGTACACACATATGTGCGTAAATTTATACATTGGTGCCTATATATACAAAAAAATAAAAAAATAAACTACAATTAAGCTTATGGAGAAATTGTTTTTACAGTTGGGTCATATACTAAGCTGTTCTTCTACCTATATCAGGAGAAATAAATAAAATTTGGAGCAACGAAAAATATTTAAAATGAGAATCCCAAAAATGTGTTAAAAAAAAAAAAAAAAAAAAAAGATAAGAAAATATAAGAAAAGAAAAGTAACATGTAAAGTATAATAATGAAGGACATAAAAACAAGAACGTTTGTTAACGATATGAATTATATATTTTTACATTTTGTCGATATTTTAGATAAAAAAAAAAAAAAAAAAAAAAAAAAACTATCGCAACAACAGTTAAAAGGGACATTCATCAGAAACGTTTTTACTTTTTGCATAAAATAAATGTATGTTTATTCTGCATACGGAAGAACAAAATGTGGGTTCTCAACCATTAGCTACCGATGTACATGCATATACATATATATGTATATATAAGCATATGTACATGTGCAATCTTTTATTTAAAATTCATGTGGCTACGGCGATTAAATAAAAGTTACACGTTTTATTAGGCTAACCTGTTCCTTTTTACCATTTCGTTGTTTTAGCATTTCATATTTATCATTTTATATTTTTTTTAGGATAAAAAGTTAACTGTATATATCAAGTATGTTTCCCCAGGTACATGCCCCTATTTTTTGAACTCCTATTATTTGTGTTATAAGGTTACAATGAAAAGCGAAATAAATTATGCTAAAATTATTGAAAAGAATCATTACCTTCTTAATCGTTCTTTTCTCATTTGGATGGAAAACATCTAACACTCTTAATTATATTCCTTATAATGTAAGAAAATACAATACAAAAATAATAAACAATGTGCTGTATGTAGATAAGGAGTTACTGAATAATTATGTATTTATAAAATTTTATAAAAATGACCTAGTCTTATTAAAAAAGAAAAATAAGATAAAATGCTGTTCTAGTAAAAAGAAAGAAGATGATAATTTGGGTGTCGAACTTGAGGTAAGAATGAAGTGCTCAACCATTCATATATGGCACACACAGTGGTGCACTGTTAGTTTGTATAAATGCATAAATGCGCACATGAGCGCGGAGAAATGTGCATATATTAATGTATGTTTGTATGTGTGTATTAATGCATGTTTCTGTGTGTGTATTCATGTATGTTTGTATGTGTGTATTCATGTATGTTTGTATGTGTGTATTCATGTATGTTTGTATGTGTGTATTCATGTATGTTTGTATGTGTGTATTCATGTATGTTTGTATTTATGTATGTACACATGTGCGCATATTCGCATGTATCTGTGGGTACGAATTGTAGCCCCCAACCAAAACGTACTATTTTGATGTATCCCCTTTTCACTATTTTTTCATTATCACAGAATCTAGTCAAAGACATAGAAGAGGGAAAATATGGCGCTGATCCTTTAAAACTGTATAGGGAAATTGAGGTATATAAGAAGGACACGAAAGCCATATCATTTGGATATACGTACATACATACACACATACAAACCTGCATGCATACTGGGATAAACGTGTGCATATATGTCTAGCTAGAACGCGTAAACGGAGTTCCCGTTTCTTTCTCTTTTTCAGAATAGCAGCACAATCAAAGGACAAGAAGAAAAAAAGGAGATGGAAGAGCAAGATAAAAAAATAAATATGTACAATGTAGAAGAAGTAATAAACAACACAGATGAAAGTTTAAAAAAAAGTGTTAGGAAAGCATTTTACAATACAGAAATTGATGAAAATGATGATCAAAATGTAAAAAAGGAATACATTATGATGAATAAAATTGAAAAAACCTTTGATGAAATAGATGACATAAATAACCCAGAAGAAAAATTAGATATGGACAAAATTTATAAAAAAATTAATTCAATGAACGATGATAACAATTTAGGAACACCATTCAAAGATACTGCCAAAACATTGTTGAAGGTGAGAAATTATACGAGTGTCAGCCCCCTCGTTCCTTTTCTGTGTCGAATATTCACTATATCGAAAATTCACTATTTCATTGAATCCGTATGTCTTTTTTTTTTTTTTTTTTTTTTTCATTTAACAATTTTCAGTATAAAGGTTTGCTCCATATGCCCTTTGAGCAGTGTCTTATGTTAAATAATGTCCAGTAAGACTTTTTTTTTTTTTTATTTTCTTTACAAATATTGTTGCCGTTTTGTAAATATGTACGTATATATATATATGCATGTACATATCTTGCATATGTTATGAGGGATATCGATAAAATTTTCTTTTCCTTTATATTTCCTCCGTCTCCCTCATCTTGCAGTTTCGATTGGAGAGAATCTTTAGATCACATAGAAATAAATATCCCCATTTTTGAAGGTAAAATTTAAATTACGAAAAAAAAAAAAAAATTGAATGTTACTATAGATTTTTTATTCTTTTACTGCATATATATATGTATGTTCAACTTCAACAACGTTCTATAATGATTAATTTGCGTTCCTTTTTTTTTTTACAAAAGAAACGAATTTTGAAGACATTTTATTTCATTTCAAAGATGATTATATAAAGCTGGAAGTTGTGAGGAACAAGGTTAAAATTCTTTTGTTAGACCATAAGGTGTGATATTAAATGGGGAGAAAAAATACAAAAAAAAAAATAGATAAATAAAATAAAAAAAATAAAATAAAGAATAAAATAAAGAATAAAATAAAGAATAAAATAAAGAATAAAATAAAGAATAAAATATTAATAAAATAAAAAAAATTGAATAACATAATGATTTAAAAAAATAACCTAAGAGAAGTATAAATAATGATCAAAAACCTCGCTTGATGAATAAAAAAAAGGAATACAGAGAATTAACAAATTAATAAAATTTTGTTCCCTTTTTTTTTTAGTTATGTGGGAAGATAGCTTATGATGAAGCATATTGGATTATAACTAGCGATTACAAAGATAATGAAAAACATGTTAATTTGATCTTGCCCAAATTAGGACGCTTTAAATATATATGGGAAAAACTGTTTCAGGGATAGATGCAACATAAGATAAGGCAGTGACCTTTTTTTAACTTCATTTATTTTGTGGCATTATACTTGGTTTTATTATACTTGGCTTCTTTGTACTTCTCTTCGTTGTACTTCGCTTCATTATACATCTCCTCCTTGAACTCCACTTCGTCATACGCCACTTCCACACATGTTTTGCTAAAACAGGTTGTTTAACCTAATAAACGCATAAATTTGTTAAAAATGATATTCATTTTATCACTACAGTATTTTGGAAAGTGCCGAGCCGTTTTTAGATATGTGCAATATACCTCTAAAATTTATATGTATATACACTCTGATAAAATAGCTACCTAACATAGGATATAATCACTTATACTATATAAGGGTTATCTTGTGCATACTGGTTGCATGTTGCATTAATACCCTATTCAACAACAACTGCTTATGTTAGCTTCCTCCCTTCGTCTTCTTCATTTTAATTTTTAACGAAAGGCTGTTAAATAATATGCTCTACGTGGTTTAACTTTATAAAAAAAAATATGAAGTGTGTAAGTATTTTTGTGCTAATGACGAACAGTGAAAATGATAACCACTGCGTAAATGAATGAACGAGCGAGCGAGCGAGCATGCCAGTGAACCCATGGTTATACTCTCATATTTGGATTAAAAAGACAGCGCAAAAAACATTTAAACAAAGAGCATATATAAACCCCTGATGATGAGCAAACTCAGAGGAGAAGAAATAAACTTGGCTTATATTGCATGAACTACATAGGAGATGCTCCGTTTAATTTGAAAATTCAGTTGTAAAATAAATTGGTGTAAAAAACTGGCTCAACAAACTTGTAGCACATATGCGCACCCGTACATACATGCAACCATGTATACATATGCACGTTCCTAGACGGTTCCTTTACAAACGATCACAAAACAGTATGCGCACTGCTAGGTTTTCATTTTTCATCCAGTATGTTATTGAGCCTGTCACTTAAGTAATCATCGTAGTCAAAAGTACGTGTACTGGAAAACTTGTAATTACTCCTTTTTTTTGTATTTTTTGTATTTTTTGTTTTTTTCCTATATTTTTCCTTTTTTACCTCCATTTTTAACCATTCTAAGGTATCAAGGTAAGGAGGAGGGGTATCTTGTAAGGGTAAGTGAATGTTGGAATGTTTGGGGAAATTAGCTGGGTCCACTAATTTTTGAGTAAATGGATCTAATAAATTTTTTTTATTCATTTCGTTGTTAACATCTTCATCAATATTTTGAATAGGAGGTCCACCTTCCATTTTTTGTTTTATTTGTAAAAATTTATATCTATCAATATATGGCCATAATTTTTTTATTTCCTTATCTTCAATATCACATGGAAAATCATGATCATTTATAATCATTTCTCTAAATTTTCTTAAAATTTTTTTAATATTTTTAATACCATACAGAAGAACATTTTTAGGTAACATTCTACAGTCAGTCCAAATTTCTATAACTAACATTTGTTTAGGATCCGTAAATTCACATCTATCTTCACACCAATATTTAGTTGCAATCTTATGAACAGCCATACGTACCATTCTACATGTACCAAAACTAGCACTTATAGGCATATAATTTTTATGAACAACTTCTGATACTTGTCGTTTTTTCATACATTCATTATCTGACCCTAGTTCCCTTTTATATAATCCTTTATCATAAGTTAACCAATGTCCTTTACCATATTCAATTTTTAATGATATATCAATATACCCATTTTCTTTTAATGTACATATATATTGTTCTTTATTAACAATTTTTAAATGAGAAGGTAAAGGTATCATTCCAGCTACTAACATTAATGGTCCCTTAAATATTAATCTTATATTGGATTCGATATTTATTTCTTTACTATAAATACATACATCTGATATATTTAAAGCTATTTCTAGTAAATCCTCCTGCACGTTATCAATTTTTGTATCTTCATTCATATTATGGATTTTTATAGCAACTATTGCATATCCATAAATTTGTGTCTGACACACATATTTTAATAAAGAACCAAATGTATGTCCATCCGTTATATTTAATGGTCCTATATAAAACTTTTGATATAATCTCCCATTCTGTGGATATTTTATTATATCAGTTGCTTCTTCTATTTTAATATCATTCGGCCCAAAATCATACTTGTCTATAAAATTCTCCCGGTGGATATTCGTGTTTATCACATTCTCCTTTTCCCCGCCGTCAGGCAGACCCTCAGCTGAGACCCCTTCCTCCGCTTCGACCACTTGGTCCACTCCAGTCGCGTCTTTCACTCCTACTGCTTCCTTTGCTTTTCCCTTCAGTCGTTCCTTCCTCTTTTTGTAAAAATCTGAGTAATCTCCAAAAAAGTTAGCATCCCCATAACCTAATCCCGCCCTATCCCTTCCGACACTAAATCTAGGATAAAAAAGAAAAGGATAAAGAGCATGCGTGGGTTCATTTCCACTTACACTGGCCTTGTTAAAAAAGTCAAACAACTTCTTATATATAGGGTAATGATTTACATTAAAATCTATTGCTCTGAAGCATCCCCAATATTCAATAGGCATTCTTTTCATTTTAGGTTCAACTAATGATCTTAACGTCTTTATTTCATATTCATCATCACTTTCTTTATTCTCATGGTCTTGATATCCTATATAATCTTTCCATTCCCCTCTATTCAATATGACCCAATTTTTCCATGTATATAAATCTCCTTCAAAAAAACCCTTCTTTTTTAGATATAATAGATCTTGCAAACTTATTAATCTATCATCTTCAGTGTTCTTTTCTCTTCTTTTCTTTCCATCCTCCAATTTGTCATCCTGTACCTCATCTTCTTCTAATTGTTCTTCCAGTTCTTTCCTCCTTCCCACTTTCTCTGATATCTTTTTTAAAAAATACATAAAAAAATAATAATAGTTATGTATTTTTAGGTTATCATTTTTGTATTTGTAATCTAGAATAATATTAGTTAGTCCATCTGGTGTTCTAAAGGCATCTTTTGGAAATTGTGGTTCATAACCACTGCTTCTGCTGTTCTTTATTTGTTCTATATAAGTATCTATCTCTTCTTTTTTCACTTCATATTTTTTTATGAAATTTCTTCTTTGAAATATTTTATACTCATCGATTGATTTGTTTGATTCGCCTGATCCATTTGATTCATTTGAGCCATTTGGTTCATCTAATTCATTTGATTCATCTAATTCATTTGATTCATCTAATTCATTTGATTCATCTAATTCATTTGATTCATCTAATTCATTTGATTCATCTAATTCATTTGATTCATCTAATTCATTTGATTCATCTAATTTATTTGATTCATCTAATTCATTTGATTCATCTAATTTATTTGATTCATCTAATTCATTTGAGTGGCTATTTACTGCTAATCCGCTATCTTCTTTTTTCTTACCTACAACAATTATTGTCTTTTTTTTTAGTATTTTTTTCCCCTTAACCTGTAAGGACAAAAAATTTTCTCTTGCTCCCCTTTTAAAATAATTATCTATTCCCAATTTTGCCCCTTTAAAAATTGCATTTTGACAACTATGGATGAACAAATATTTGTCAAATTTTAGGGACTCATACGTAGCAATTAATGCTGTATATATCCATGTCGAAATTGTGATCAGCCGCATTATACATATATGCATAAATGCGTAAGTACATGTATGTATATATATACATATATATGTGAAGTCCTATATCAAGTTACCATTTTTTAATTGCCATAAAAGATTATCGTATTATCTTTTCCATTCATCTTTGAAACTTACGATTAACTCTTTAACTATAATGTATACCCTCATGTAAATGTACGTGCCCTTGCGCGCATTCAAAATGTGTACTGAAATATGCGGGCATTTTCTTTACTAATTTCCCCAAATTTTAAGTTTCAAAAGGGGAAAATGTACTTAAAAAAAAAAAAAATATATATATATATATATATGCTCAAAAATTTATGTAGCATAAATATTATATATACATGTAAACATACATACAATTATTATATTTTACGCTGACAGACTTTTTATTTTTCTTTGCTTGACAATGAAACATATTGCTTTATTTGAAGCAAGAAAAAAAATTCTTTTTAATTTGTTCGAAAATTTTAAAAATTAAAAGATCGCAAAATTACAAAATTGAAAAATTAAATATTAAAAAAAGTGTTTGGATAATTAATATGGAAAATTATATCTTCCTTAAATATTTCTACTTCTGTTTATCAGTTTATTTTTACCTTTCTGCTTGAACTTATGCTGTTACTCCTTTTTTAAGTCCATTTGTGCGCTCCTTCGTTTTTCATATTGTACGTGTATTGTTCTTCCATTAGTATATATATATATATATATATATATATATATATATATTATATACATATATGTTTACAAGTATATGTGTATATTTTTTTTTTTTTTTTTTTTTTGTTCTTATTTTAAAAAATTAAAAATAATCTGAAATGTTAAAGGGATTTAACAAAATGAGTACATGCAACTTTATATCACTATTTTACCTTTAATAAAATAATTATTATATTCTTAGAAAAACAAAATATATGAAGCAATAATGACGATGCTGAAACAAAATTAACATAATATTTCTTCGTATAAAAGAATATTTTTATTTTTATTTTTTTGTCTATTTTTAGGTAAAATGTCTACATATATTCTTTTTATTCAATTTTTGTAATTATTATATTGATGCAGGAGTAAAAGTTAAAATAAAACGAGAGTTACCTGCTGCAGCTTTTAGTATTTTTTTTTTCTTTTCTTCCTTTTATTTGTTATTATTATAATTGTCGCATTTTTTCAAAATATAAAATGAAATTAAATAATTAGAAAAATGCTCAAAGGATGTGAAAAAAATAAAAAAGAAAGAAAAACCGAATAAAACAAAACAAAGCAAAGAAACAAAACTGAATAGAATAAAATAAAATAAAGCAGTGCAAAACAAAGACAAAAGAACATAAACGCAAAAATCTAATTGACCCCTGCATAAATGTGTATATATGTATATATATGTATATATACGTATGTATGTGTGTACGCATTCCTGTATGTGCATGCTCAGTTCAGATAAACACCCACTCAGGATAAAACGAATTTTAATATATATACATTTTTTTTTATGTGCATTTTTCTTTGTTTAATTACGCCCGTACTAAATTTGTTCAAAGGTAAGATGGTAAAAATAATATATAAAGAATTCTTAGCATTATTTCTTTATCTTTTAATAAATGGATATTCGGGAAATGATGGAGTTGAGAAAAAAAATGAAATATACAGCGTAACTATGAAAGATTTCAACAATATTTTATATGATCAAGAGAAATTTACATTTTTAGTTGTATACACTCATTGGTGCTATAGATCGAATTTATTATTAGAAAACTTAGAAAAAATATCGAATTTGTTAAAGTATGATAATAATATAAGGATAGCAAAAATAAATGCTGCAGTTAATAGTGAAATAATAGAAAAACTAAGTGTCTATAGCTATCCTTCTTTGTATATGATAAAGAAAGACGAAATGCATAAATATAACGGTGTAAATAGCATCAAAAAAATATTATTATGGATATATCAATATCTAGACAAAAGTATATATGAAATAAATAATAAAGAAAAATTAACATTATTGCTAGAGTTAGAAGAATATAATAATTCTATTTTATTTTTTATAAGCAGAAAAGATAAAGATATAAATCTAGTCAATAACTTAGTTGAAATATGTACGTTAATAGGTAAAACTTTTTGTTTTTATATAAAACAAGAAAATGTAATTCATTTTCTTGTAAACACTGTAATATCAAATAACTATCATTACGATACTGTGGAGTTACAAAAGAAAGATATTTATGGGATTTTATTTAAAAATGATGATTTTGATGAACATTTTTATATAACTGATGAAAGTGTAAATAAATTATATGACCCTGAATGTTCAAAAGAAGAAAAAATAGAAATGTTAGTAAAGTGGGTTCAGAAAAAAGTTGAACCATTAGTTATTAAATTTTCTGAATATTATTTTCCATTACTGTTTTCAAGTAATACTGTTACCTTATTTATATTATATAACGATATAAATGAGTTAAACAAATTAGATATTATTAAATGTGCAAAGAAATATAAAAATATTACTTTTTCAATTTCTGGAAATTTACAAGTGTATGAAAAGAGATTATTATCTGAGTTACTTATAGAACAATTAAAAAAACCACTCATGAGAATTACTGAATTTAAAAATAATATAACTATTCCATATAAATATAAACCTGTCAATGACGATTTAGAAATAAATGAAAAGGTAAATTTATTAGTACCGCTTCTTTATGCATTTTACCACTTACCTTTTTTTACATGCTATTGTATCAAATTGTGTTCCAAATTCATACATATCACCTTTTTTTCTTTTTGCATTCGTCTCGCTTCATATTTGCATGATGTACCCTCATATAGCTTATATTTTTATGTTTGAAGTAAATGAAAGTTAAAAATACGCATGTGTGTGGGGGCACATATATAGACGCACACATACGCATATACATACATGCTCACATACACATTTGCACACGTATACATGTATACACATACACGCATTTCATTTCAGAATATAGAGGATTTCATCAATGGATATATGGCGGGAAAAAAATATTTCTACCGAAAAAGTGAAAGACCATTACCTGAAGAATTCAATAATGGATATGTAAAAATAATAGTTGCTGACACGTACGATGAATATATATTTAACAATGATAAAAATGTTGTAGTATTATACTATGCACCATGGTGTGGGCATTGCTATAAATTTGAGCCAGTGTACAGAGAAGTTGGAAGAAGATTGAAGTTGTACGCAGCTAAATTCAAAGATTTTAATAATGATATAATAATAGGAAAAATAGACGCAGTAAACAACGAAATATATAATATACCCATCGGTGAGAGTTATTCTATATATGTATCTATCTATCTATGTATCTATCTATCTATATATATATATATATATATAAATATATCTATGCCTATGTGTAAATATTTATTACAAATAATTCCTTAAAAACAAATAAAAAAAGAAATCAATAAATTATTTACTCTCACGAATTCGCGTGGTAGAGCACTGCTCACGTAAAATGTCTAATGTATCTGAGTTTTGCAACATGTTATTTACATACATACGTACATATATATTTACCTTTTATGGCAGAGGGATACCCTACCGTTTATCTATATACAAAGGAAAACAAAATGGCGCCTATGAGGTATTTAGGACCAAGGACTGTAGAAAGAATTATCACTTGGATATGCGAAAAAGTAAAAAAAAAAAAAAAAAAAAAAAAGTGATATTTCTTCATATTCATATATATGTGTGTATATGTACATAATATATCATTTTGCTTGAATGCCACCAATTTGTTTTTCAAGTTTTAAAAAAAAATTTGAGTATATATAATAATGCAGTTAAATTATTAAATGATGAAATGAACCAATTTTTAACTGAAATTACAATTTTTTTTTTTTTTTTTTTTGTTTCTAGACAAACACAAACATAGATATATTAGAATTTCTCAACTTAAATTTGGATGATGAGCAGCTTTTCGAGAATTATGAAGAACTGTGAATGATTAAAAAATTTGTGCAATTAACTTTTTTGCAGACGTTTGTTTTATATTTCGTAGTTTCATTTTTTTTATTTTATATTTTATTATGATTTATTTTATATTTTATAATGATTTATTTTTGATTTTATTATATTTAATTTTTTGTATTATCTTATATAATTTTTTACCTTTTTTTTGCGTTTTAAATGTCACCTATATATTTTTTTTTTTTCTTGAGCTACAAATTTTTTGCAATTTGACATTTTTGGACAAACGTACACATCAAAATTGAAAGTTTCCATTTTTGGTTTTTTTTTTTTTATATTTTTACATTAATCCATATTCTTTTAATTAACAAGGATTTGCTGATTCTATTTGATTATTTTTTTTGATTTTATTTATTAATATATTTGTTTGTTTCCTTTAAATTTTTTGTGTTATTCGTTAAAAATATTTATTAGCAAAAAGTTATATTTTAAAATCTTTTTCTTTTTTAACATACAATAATAGCTAATATGCTGACTTGTTCATAATAGTGGGTAATAACACGACCTATTAATAATATTTTTTAGCAAGGAATTTTTTTTTAATAATGACTACATTTAACATGACTTGTTGATTATTATGATTTGTAACATGTCTTGTTAATAATTTCATATCTCAACATAATCTGTTAATAATTCCAGCTTGTAACATTCCTTGTTAATGTAATCGGCAAAAGTATATTGGTTTGCTAATAATAGTAATTAGTTACCTGACTAGTTCATATTTTACACCATGTCTCAGTGTGTGTGGGAATTAATAAGTATCGAGAAATCTTTTGCAAAAGAAAGAGATAACTATGAAATACATCCAGTGAATAACTTTTCTAAAAATTATGAATTCCATAATTTAGATAATATAGAAATAAGGACTGATAAAGTTGATTACGATTATGCAGAAGACCTTTCAAAGTATTCAAAAATAAAAAATGAGAAAAATAAATTGAAGTTTGAAAAAATTATGCACAAATTTTTTATTTCAGATATATCGAAATATGTAAATGCGTACGTGAAAAAAAGTGATAGCAACATCCTCAGTGAAATAGGTAAAATTTTTTTTTTTTTTTTTTAATCTAAACATTGAAAAATAGTAAGAAAAAGGAAAAAATAATATATACATACGTATAAATATTTATATATACGTATAACGCGCGTTTATATGTCCTGTAATAAGAATCCTATATTTTCCTTTGAAGGAATAACATCAAGTAAGAAAATAAAATTACAAGAAGAGAGATATTGGGTCAATAGTTATATTTATAATTTTATAAGTCATTGCTTAAATACCTATTATGACTGCAAGCATTATATAGTTATAAGTCGCAGCAAAAACTTAATTCAAAAATTGACAGGAACAGGTACTAAGTTCACAAAAAAAAAAAAAAAAAAAAAAATTGGCATAAACAAAAAGGAACTATTGAATGAACGAACGAAATAGATGACGAAAAAAATATATAAGTTAAGCTAAAACGTAAATAAATATACATAAACTAATTTTTCTCATAACAGGATATGGATACTACGGTATATATTTTACAAACGGTAAAAAAATTGGTGGGTTAGGAAACTTGTTTATAAATATAAAGCAAGTAAGACATATAAGTTATAGCATTATGAAAACGTTACAAACAAAGACAGCTTCAGACAGATCGGTATCAAATAATGATGAAACATGTAGTTTCATTTTTATGCTGTAACTACGTAACTATTAATACATTATTTTTTTCTCATTTTCCTTTTTTAATTTATGAACCATTTGTACAATGATTATTTTTCCCTGAATAAAAGAAAGAAAAAGATAAAAACTGCATGTTCTAAAAAAGGAGAGGTGAAGACTATCCTCTAAGATTATACATAATATATGCATTATGTGTTATGCATATATATATATATATATATACTCGTCTCCACTTATTCCTGATGATGTCTATTGACATATCGCGCATGGGCTTTACCCCCATAATACTCTTTTAAATATACAGAATTGCGATAAAAATACCTGTACAATACTTTTTGAGCTATACATAATATCCCATATATTTACGTTATACATTATTTTATTCTTACATGAACATATAGATTCCCACTTTTATGTGCATTTTATGTAAATTTGACTCTTACGCAGTGCTTCAAAGAGATGAATTTTCTTGCTTTTTTTGTTTTTTTTGCTTATTTACTTTTTTCCCCCTTTTTTTTGTTCATGATACTGTTTACTAACTTCATTTTATATTTGCAATATTTTTTAATGTAAAAATATACGCGATCTCCAGAAACTGTCAAGATAATGTGCTTGCAGATTCTTTAAAATAGAAGAAAATGTTCGATAAATAGATCCTAAAATCTTTTAATAAAAATGAGCATTTTATATGCATTTCATCAAAATGATCACTCTTTCGTAGTTCTTTTTCTAATTCTATTTTTAATTTTCTATTTTCAATTTTGCTGAAGGACGAAATAAAATGTATGTAGCATTTGAAAAATTCCATACATAATATAATGCCAGTAGCATATAATTCACCGTTTGTGCTTACCTTCGTTTTCAGCAACTTGTGAACCTTAAAAGGGAAGTATTGCGTGCATAAACATGTGTAAGCGTATATACATACATACATACATATATTATTCATGCCATAACATTATATCGAATCGATGTACACGTACATTAATCTGGATATGAATATTTCCACAGATACATGAGGATGACTTACCAAAAACAACTGCCTACATATCAGGAGAGTTAAATTTCTTGCGTGCTGCAAAGTTTTTACGCGCACTAGAAGGTACAAAATTATATTTACGATGATATGAATTATATCAAATTTACAGCATTTATTTTTTTTTATTGCATTTACGATAAATTTAAATGAGAACATATCAACAAAATGATAGGAAAAATAGGAAATATTCTTTAAACTTATGGTAAATATATTTCCACTTGTTATGACTTGTTTTTCTTTTCCTTTATGTGGGTATATTCCCCTTTTAATTTCAACATTTAATAAAATAAACTTGTTTGTAAGAAGTATTTTATAAATCCTTTTATTAAATGTAAAAGTGATTGGTATTTGAAACAAAATATTAGTTTCCTTAAACTCTTGTTCATAATTATCATAATAAAAATGTCTTTGAGTAATTAATAATTTATTCCTTTTTTTTAAAAATTTAAAAAAGATCTTCGGAGGGCCAACAATGTTTATATAATTTTCGAGAATATTTTTCAAATTGTTTTTCTTCACGTACGCTACTTTTGCCTTCTTCGTGATACTCTGTACGTTTACTCGTGCAAAGTTGTCTAGGCTTTTTTCATTCCTTGCGTTCGTTCGGATGTTGGAACATTTTTCATTTTTTTGGCTCTTTTTCCACCTTTTGTTAATTTTCCCCTTATATATT
Source organism: Plasmodium brasilianum (assembly GCF_023973825.1). NCBI lineage: Eukaryota > Apicomplexa > Aconoidasida > Haemosporida > Plasmodiidae > Plasmodium > Plasmodium brasilianum. Next base: position 1,833,541 of record NC_090125.1, read on the forward strand.
GTAACCCCTCCAAGGGCTCTATACCTTCTATGTATTTTCCTATAATAGGTTAGAAAGTACTTCTTAAAAGATGGTTTTAAAAAGTTTGACCAGAAAAGCGGAATGATCACAGAATTGTAAGTACTTGCAAAATTTTTATTTTTCCTGTGTGCTTTTTTTTTTTTCGTATAATTTATCCATTTTCTTTTACATGCTGATTTAACCCTTATTAGCTTTACGAAGCTTCTTGTGAAAAATTTTTTTTTTTTTTTGATAAATTTTATTACCTGTTCAGCTATTTTTCTATATTTATGGCAATTAAGGAAAAAAGGTTTAATGCGAAAAAGTTGGAAAAAAAAATGAAAAAGAGTTACAATTTTGCTCCAGTTTATAGAACGATTGTAAAAAGTGAAATATAGCAAATTCATGATCGTATCAAAGTGTGGTCTCGACACGATACTTATAATTTTAAAAACGTACATTCCTTTGTTGTATGTGAGAATGTTGTAAAAATGGTGCACGTCCCTTACGCGTAGGTTTTCCAAGGTAGCTGTTGCTGTTGGTGAACCCCCTTTTCTGCTTATGACTCTAGGACAGTCATGAAGTTTGTATAAGTTACTATCTATGTTCAACGCATGGTTGTAAGCATTCAGAACATCCGTCGTTAGGACGTAGAAGTAATATTCAAGCGTAATAAAAATAAATACTGTCAATTTTATATGCTTCCTATTTTTCAATTTTTTCAAAATATATTTAGTATATTTTAATTCATAATATCTTGTTAGCCCTTCCTTACACCATAAATATTTTTCTTTTCTAAAATATAGGCAGTTTCCCCAAAGGGTATGAAAAATTTCATGAACAATTAATTTGACTTGTAAGAAAAGTTTATCCAAATTGTCATTTTCATTTTCCTCATTGATTTGAATAAATGATATAAGAAACGTAACACAGTTGTAATTTTCTTCACCTGCATATTTGTACTTATTTAATAGTATACATTGTAAGAAGGTATTTTGTAACAACTTTTTTCTAAATATACTTATATTCATGAACATTAACAATATCTTACTTAAAATTTTTGTAAAATATGAGTACTTACTCATTTCATTTTTTCTATAATTTTCAATATATATAAAAATAGGAAATCCTTTAATTTTAAACTCTATTTTGTGATATATTCCAATGAATAAACAAAAAGTGTAATTTGCTATTTTACTTGTAGTATAAAATTCGAAAGTTATATACTCTTTTTCTTTCTTCACTTGGTTTGTAATTTTTTTACACAATTCTTTTCTACATGTTCCCCCCTTTGTCCGTTTTCTTCTTGCGTAGTTACTCTTTATACAGGTATGCTCCTCAAGTCGATGCCCGTACTCAGGACGCTGCACGTAACCGAAGCAACTACATAAAAGAAAACAAGTAAAACACTCGTTGCACTTACTGTGGTACACCCCTTTTAACTTAGTGTTACTCACCACTAGATTGGATGGCCTTAAAAGTTTAACAGCACTCCTTTTCATCCTTTTCCTCTTCTCACCTTTGTAAAACTCCCTTTCATCTTCGTATTTTTCTTTCCCTTTTTTCACATTGGATCTGCATGACCATTTAGTACCTCTCAAGTGTAAATTAACGTAGGGCATAAAAAAGGAAAAGTCGTCTCTTTTTTTTTTTTTTTTTTTATATAGTTAGACTTAATTTCAAACGATAATTTTAATTTAAATTTGACTCTATGAATAGTACTCTGTATACATGGAAAGATTGAAGGAAGGAAAAAGAATTCACAAAAAGTGTTTATATACGTATAGGTATGTTTATCCTCAAATTTCATTTTTTTAAAATCAAAATTTAATGTCTTCTTTTCCGCATTTTGAAAACATAAGTGGTAACAGTTGTTGTGGCTAGTAGTTATCCCATCCTTTATATTCTTGTTATTTTTACTAATTAATGAATTTTTCTTTTTATTTAAATTTTTCAAAACATTTGAAATATATATACCTTCTACTTTATTCTCATCATTTTCGTTATAAAAAAAAATAATAAGTCTATATATACCTTTTTCATTAAGCTCTTTCATGTGAATGTCAAAATAGCTTCTCCCCTTTTTTACATCATCTTTTGTTATTATTGTATATATATCACAAGACGGGTTGGTAAGCACACATTTCAAAATATGGAAATGTTTTGTGTCGCTATAAATTCTTATCTTCTTTTCACTCTCTGCTTTTTTCAAAAAATGTATTTCAGAATACCCATAATATTTTAAACAGGGTTTTAATTTTAAAAAGAGTAAATGAACACTATACCTGCACGCAAAAGAAGAAGAAAAAAAAAAAAATAATAAAAAAAAAAAATAAAGATGATCACTTCCGATATTTGGTTATAACACTACCCCATTTTTTATCAACCTACAAATGATGCTATATATATATATGTACATACATATGCATACATATACGTACATACACGTGTACGTATATATTTCTCTATCTTTTTGTGGCTCTTTTTCAGCAAATACATTAAAGGTTTTATTAGTCTGTTTGCTCTTATATGTTTTCTTAAATGGTACAAATGTAGCTGTTTTGTGTTCATTATACTTTTTTTTTTTTTATTATACTTAGGTAATTAAAAAGTAAAACGAGAATTATGAAAAAGAAGAAAAAGAAGAAAATAAAGATAGTAAAAGAAACAAGAAAATTAAAAAAAATATATTAACCATAAAATTACAAAAAGGATTAAATAAATAAACACTAAAAGAAACATATACATATATTACATATATATACATAAACATGCATACATATCAATGTGAACATTTTTTAAAAAGGGCTCCTATTAAAAAAAGGAAGAATTATTAACTAATCGATGTGGAAATTTTCGTTGCTTAAAATATGCTAAAAAAAAAAAAAAGAAAAAAAAATGCACATACGTATGCATATGTTTATGCATGTATGTATATATATGTTGGTATACGTATATACGTATATGAGCATATGCACAAGTATTACATGTCGACGCTTACAACATATATTTGAGCTTCATTTCTGCATATACACATGTACACATATATATATATAGGTATATATGCATATGCAAAAGTATGTTATATGCAGGTGTATCAATGTGTTGCTCACCTTTAAAAGCTTGATAGGCTTTACTGTTCGAAATAAAACAAAAAGCTGCGGGGAGAGGGGGAAAAAAGAAGAAAAAAAAGGAAAAACAATAAGGGAAAAAATGAAAAGCGAAAAACGAAAAGCGAAAAACGAAAAACGAAAAACGAAAAATGCAAAACGAAAAACGAAAAATGCAAAATGCAAAATGAAAAACGAAAAATGCAAAATGAAATAAGCAGGGCCACATATAATATGGTGATACACAAAATTCTTCTTTACATTTTGTTAGCTTACTGTGACATATAAAACAATATCAAAGGAAATGTCAAAAAAAACATACAAAAACTCATGTGAGCTGTATAAATCAATATTCGATGGAGATAGGCACAAAACTTTGTAAATAATTAACAAAATGGGCTTAATTATTACAGCAAAAAATATGACCCTATATTTTCTGTTAATTCAAAGAAGACAGAAATGAAAATAGATAAGGGGAAAGGAAATATGATAAAAAAATGACAAAATAAAGAGATAAAAAATGACAAAATAAAGAGATAAAAAATGACAAAATAAAGAGATAAAAAATAACAAAATAAAGAGATAAAAAATAACAAAATAGAGAATAAGGCAAAAAGGGAATTTAAAAAAAAAAAAATATATGTGCACAAGTATTCCATTTATTACGACGTTTAAAAAAAACAATGGCTGCAAACTGGTTGGGAATTAATAAAGTATATCACGTTTGGACAAAATTTAGCAAAATTGTAACAAAATGCAGTGATATCTAGCAAAATGACAAAATTAACGTCAATAAAATTTTTTTTAACAATTTCGTTGTTTTTTATTTCTACTTACTTGTATATATCATATTTTTTATACAACTCAGCAACATGAAAAGATAAATTTTCTTCTGATAAACGTGCCTGAATATTTAACAGTAAAAGAAGAACAAAAATTTTAATTGTACGCACACAAAAACGCTCAAATTTTGCACAATTACGTTTTAAAATAATACAAATAAACGTAAATGATATTATTAGGAATTGCATTTTTTTATCCACATTTCATGATCCATTTTTGTTTTTACCGAAAGGAACGTTGAGGTAAAATTTATGGCAATAAAAATAAATAAATATGCAAAGGCTTGGAGTATATATCGGGGGGCCTAATAAGTGGGAGCAAGAAGAAATTGTAAAATGAAGAAGTGTATAACTGCACATATACGTATATACGTGTGTACACATGTGGGAAAATCCCTGTTGCCGCTGCAAATACGAACGAAAGAAATTTCCACTTCCATTTCCATACATACACACACAAATGTGCACAGCCCATATTTCTTACTTGAAAATTTCCCAAGAATATTTCAAATATTCCTGTGTAAAAGGAAATGACTGAAAAACAAATCATAAACTGTATCTCTATTCTGCTTAGGTGGCTCCTTATGTACATGTCGCCTTAAGAACGAAGCAAAGTATAGAAGTTAAATGAAAGGAGGAAAAAAAAAAAAAAAAAAAGTAATTAGACATATCACAACATCAAAAAATAAATAAAAAAAGAAAAATACTCTTTACCTAGAGAAACTTGCAAATATATTATGAAGGAAATTATCTCTTGAATTTTCTTCATGATATTTGCCGATACCCTAAAACGGAACAAAAAAAAATAAAATATATAAAATATAAAAATAATAAAAGGACAAAATAATTAAAGGACAAAATAATAAAAGGGCAAAATAACAAAGTAAGTCATGAGCATAGCACAGTAGTGGGAACAAACAGGGACGAGCATGACAAGAATAGCAAAATTTGCTAGCCAAGGTACAACCGTTTTGTGTCGTCTTTCCTACCAAAAGTACAGGTACATATATCCCTTATCTCTTATGAAATTTACATTTTTATAATTAAAATATGTTGAAAGAAGAAAGAACAACATATTTAATATCATAAATAAATCTGACTTTTCTCTATATTTAATAAAATATAATATTAATATTACTAATATAATTAGTAGTATAATGGTTGTAAAATAAAGTACATTGGGTATAAAAAGAAAATCGTGCGATAAATGTTTTGTTTTATAATCATAAAAAACAATATTCCCTTTTAAGTTAATTTTTAATTTATTATTATTTATTAAAAATAACATATATCTATTTTTTTGGCTAATTTTTATGGTTTTCTTAATTATTCCTTTATTTAATGGATAACGTTTAATACTATTGAAGTGAGATGTAAATATATAATTTTCATCATTTTTTAACGAAGGTTCTAGTTTATTTTTCAGTCTTATATAATTTAACCACTGATCCGCAGTTATGAGAATTAGAAATAGGTTATTCGACTTGTAGTCAGCGGTCCAGTCGAGTTCGTTCTCTACCGTTCCGTCGTTGTGCCTGTTATCCTTAGCGTTATTATAGCTATTATTGCTACTGTTATGAGCTTTAATGATCAATTTATTTTTATCCCCATAGTTACAAATACTCTTACTTACCCCCCGTTTACTAAAATATTCTCTTTCAACATTAAAATTATTTAGTATGTTTATTGAGTTCTTATTTGCCTTTGCTAATATTTCTTGATTTTTGCTTTTCTTTTTTACCAGTTTGTTTTCCTTAAAATCAATTGTCATGTCGATGTTTATTTCTCCTAAAAAGCGGGAATTCCATGAATATGCTTAGGTATAGAAACATACACACAAGCATTTAAAGCAAACACACAGAAGGCACACGCAACAAATGCGTATAGCACGGATGTACTTTTTCAATGTTTTTTTTTTTTTTTTTTCGCTTTAATATATACCCTTACAAATGTACGTACGAACATTCAATGTTCTAACTTGTCACACATGTATACATTATATGGATTTACATACATATGTAAGTATTTGCATGCATACATTTTGTGTGTATATACATATATAAATATACACATATATATACATACGTACAGGAGCATATATGCATATACGCGGTACAGTACCTTCATCGACCGAAAAGAAATACGACGGTTTAAAATTGTAATAGCTTGCGGCTAACAAATGTTCATTTTTATATAAAAATATAAATAAGTCATCTTTGTCAGCTACATTGATGTTTAATATGTAACCCTTACATTTGTTAATACAAATGAAACATATGAATAGTAATAATATACCTATGTTAAAATAACGCGTTTTCAATCTCATCTTTTCATGGCATTTTTATAACATATAACAAAAAAAAAAAAAAAAATATATATATAAATATATATATAATAAAACATTTTTTTGGAAATCTATTTTTTTTTATTTGATTTTATTATTAGTTTACAATTTTTTTTTTTTTTTTTTTAAAAAATAGCATAGGTTTTTCTAATTAACTTTTATTAACATATTTATGTGCAAAGAACAAAGAAGAAAGCAGTATACGACGAATGATAACTCAAAAAAGTTTAAATAACTTGAATTTTGTATGATAATTCTAATGCGCGTATATACTTATATATGCACATACATAAGTATAATATATATATAAACATGTACATATATAAAAAACATATACATATATAAACATATACATATATAAAAAACATATACATATATAAACATATACATATATAAACATATACATATATAAAAAACATATACATATATAAACATATACATATATATGGATAACGTAAAAACGTAAACTTAAAAAAAAAAAACTGCCCACACAGTACAAATATTTAACGTACAATATTTATATAATATTTTGAAATTTTACGGAAAAAAAAAAAAAAAAAATATATATATATATATATGCAAAAACGACGTAAAATAAATAGAAGTAAATTAAAAGTGACGTAAAAAAATAGGGGGAAATAAAAGAAATGGAAAAATAAAGCAGCAGTAGTATTCAGAGAAGGGTAAAATAAATTCCAGGAAAAAGAGATGAATAAAAGGGAAAAGTGTTTGAAATTAACATACATGCACAGTGCAGGTAAAAACAACGAAGTTAAATAGAATCAAACAAAAAACAATTTCGTACTGCTACAATTTTTATAATGAATTTTTTCGACACTTTTTAAAAATATTCTTCCTTTTACTAAAATACATTCATAATAAAAAGTAAAAAAGAAAAAAAAATAATAATAATAAAATATAAAATAAAATGACTGTAAAAGACAAACGAAAAGTGAACGTAAGCAAAGGTTATAAACCTAGATCTTTTAAAAGATTAAGCGTATAAACAGAGACAGGGAAGCGCGTATACGTAATATATATATACACACACACATTTGGTTACTATGCCGAAGGAAAATAAATCTAGCATTTTTATCCTTTTAATCAGCCAAAAAAAAATAAATAAATTATAAAATAGAAAAATAGAACAATAAAAAAATAAAAATATATAAAATAAATAAATAAATAAATATATATATATATATATATATGTGTGTATATACATATATACATACATATATACAAATAAATAAACGAATAAAAGGCAAGAAAAAAGAAAATAGCAAAAAAAAAGGCTTTCCTTAACTCTTCTTGGGCTTCCACAAATTCCTGAATTCAAATTTCGTATTTGGGTGCCTATATAATGTGATAAACAAAAAAAAAAAAAAAAAAAAAAAGATATATAAATATGCTTTGCCAAACTAGTCATATATATATAAACATTTGCGCACACATGTAATCACGCAAGCAGGAATAAGCGCATGACTTATGCATCCTCGCATAGAGATGTGTTCTTTGTTTTAAGTTTTATGCGTGGTAAAAAATTAGGTAAAACAAAGCGTATATTATGTTCATGTATATGCGCACGTACACATATATACTTCCATAGATATATACATAAGCATAACCGTATATATATATGACGCCTATTTTTTTCGTTTATAGTTACCGCTGAGCGAGGTCGGATGCCAAATTGGAAAAATCCGATGGGCTGTTCAAAGTAGAGAAATAATGATTTGCTTCTTCTGACAAAGTGCGAGTGTCCTTATTATTACAATTTTTACATTCAACCAAATTAATTTTAAAATGGCTCATTACTTGATAAAAGTACGACTCATATGGTAATTTAATCTCTTTCATTCTGGAAAAATCTATATTTCCTTGATTTAGTAAATTTTCGAAATATAATTTGTGTTTAACTAAAAGGCTATTTACCTTCCTTTTCATTTTATTCTCTTTCTTGTCAAATTCTTTCATATAATTCTTATATTCAGTTACTTGTTCTGTTAAATGCAAATTTTCGGTTTCCCTTGTTTTTTCTTTAAAAACAGTAAAGTAATTTGTAAACATAATATGTATTTTATTTTTTCCTACACTGATATGAGGAAATCGGAGGAAAGAATTTCTTCTGACTTTTTGATTTTTTCGGCTATTTTGGTTATTTTGTTTTTTCTGATTATTTTGATTTTTCATATATTTCACATTCATATCACCACGTGTGGCCAAGCAATTTGCGCAATTTGCGCAATTTGCATCCTTCCACGCTCCTTTTAAACAATTTGTGTTAGCTGTTGTTTCCTTGTACTGGTCTGGGATAATACTGCCACATGCTTTTGTTACGCTTCCATTTACACGCCCATTTATGCATCCATTTATGCGTCCATTTGTAATACTACCAATAACTCTGGGCGTCTTTGAGCCCGTTCTTCCACTGTTAGCACGCTTCTTTTTATGCGATACGAAGTACATATCACTGTAGTAGAAAGACAGCACGTGCTCCAGAACAGACAAACTAAAGACGGAAGCCATATCATTTGAAGTGTTATATCCACCTTCCAAAACACTTATTATTGGGAAATGTAATTGATTTTGTAAGGATACAATTAAATTTGTCAAGTAGAAATATGTGGATGTATTTTTCTTAACAAATCCATTGTTAACATAATCTAATTTATGACCATCAAAACCAGCTGATAAGAATAATAATTTGGGTTTAAAATGATATAAATGAATCAAAATATTGTTATGAAATAATTGTAAAAATTCTTGCTCGTTCATATTTTTTTTTAAGGTAACATTAATTATATAAGGTTCCAACTCAACTGTATCATAACCAGTTCCAGGATAAAAATAACCATCAAACGCATGAATGGAACTAAAAAAAATATTTTTCCTGTCATTTTGATCCCTCCATCCTTTCCAACTATATATATCAACATAATTATTAACTCTTATTTTTTTTAATCCTAAATTTCTAATAATTTGTTCTGTTCCATTACCATGATGAATGTCAAAATCGATGATTGCAATTCTTTCATATTTTTCATATTTATATTTCGCATATGATATACCTATAGCTATATTATTTAAAATACAAAACCCTTGACTTCCTGCTGCTCTATCTTCATCGGTTAAATTAAATTGTGCTGCACCAAATGTTCCTAGGTGATGTCCAGGTGGTCTAACTACACAAAAAATTTTTTTTTTTTTTTTTTTTTTTGAAATATACATAATCAACTGCTTTTAAAACGACACCACTTGCATTTAGTGCACAATTAAAAGAATGTTTATTCACAAATGTGTCATTATCTATTAGTACTAATTTTTCAGTTTTTTCCCTTCCAATACTCATACTACTCCACCTTCTAATGTTATTCCTCACTTCTACATTATCCTTCATGTATACTGTATTACTATAACTTGGTACTTTTTCATTCGATTTACTGTTTCCCTCTGATATTTCCTCACTACGTTTTCTCTCGTAAGAGTATTCCTTACAAGTACGCTCTGTGTGTGAGCCCTCATTGCTTATTTTGGGTTCGTGATAACCATCGTTTGATTTTTCCTTTTTATGATAATCATCCTTCAATTTTTCCCTTTCGTTATAACCATAATTAAATATATTTTTTTCCTTTGCTTCGTCAGCAGTTCCCATCGCGTGTCCTTCCCCAGTATTAGCACCTCTAATATTGTTGTTATCAACATGGACATTCTGCATGCTACCATTTTTCATATCACCACTCACATTATTACTTCCACTCTGAGCATTTTCCCCCGCTCCTTCACACAAGCCTCTAATATCGTCATTGTTTGCCAGCATTAGCAAATGCTCTAAAGCCTTGTGCTCAGTACTACTATTGTTATATTGCGCCGACATGGTTAAATAATTTTTTTTTTCTCTTTTTGTTTGTTGTAAAAAGTTGTTATATGTATCATCATATTCATTTAAAGTGCATCTCTTCATTTTATGCAACAACATTTTTAAGTAGGATATGTCATGTACTCTTAAGATATCACTAGCCACAGCTTTTCTTTGAATCCTCCTTAATTTAAAATTAACAAATGTATTCATCTTTAATATTCCATGTTTATCTGAAATTAATACATCTAATCTACTAGAATTTTCTGGAATGTTACTTTTAATTTTGTTCCTTATATATGGATAGTCACTTGGTTCTGGTACAAAAATATGTTTTACACATTCATTAGAATAAAATATTTCTAATCTATTATCTTTGTTTATTCTTTTTTTTATAATATAATTGTTTATAAAGTTTACACTTTTTCTTTTTTTCACTCTAATATTATTTACTACCATATTTTGCTCTCTTTTCCTTTCCTTTTGTTTTTCTACCAAAGCGCAATTCGTATCCAATAACTTTTCATGTATAGTATGCTCATCAACATTTTGACTATAACTTCCTCCCTTAGAACTAATACAACTAATTGATTCATTAGTCTTTGCATTATACCCATTGTACATATTATCTATATCTTTATAATTGTTTATATGAAATGAACAGTTTGAAAATCCAGAATTTTTTTTGTTTTTCTTTATGGAAAACATTTCCTCCTCGAGATATTTTATGTCCTCATTTTTTCTTTTCTTATTTTGTTTCTTCTTATATACATTAGAAATGTGCACGTTCCGACTAATAATGTTATCACACCATTTTATAAACGTGTTTGCACAATTGTACATATTGGCAAAAGAGCACAAGAAATTAAACATGATCTCTTTTTGCACAATATAACAAAAAATATATTTATTATAATTAAAAAGGATCTTTAAAAACTCAAAATTTCCTAGTTCTATGATTTTTATAATTACACTTATAAATAATTTAACAACGTTGTGAATAAATTTTCTATTTGTCTTCTTATTGTAATGGGAAAAAAAAAAGTCGTCCTTGATGTATTTCTCACTAAAATTAATATCATTATGACTAGAGTTATTACGATTAGCGCTATTGCGATTGGCACTATTACAAATGATACTATTATATCTACTGCTATTATGACTACTACCATTACTATTATTATTACTACTACCATTACTATTATTATTACTACTACCATTACTATTATTATTACTACTACCATTACTATTATTATTACTACTACCATAACTAATATTATTACTACTATTCCTGTTGTCTTCATTTTTATTTTCTTCCATTCTGCCTCTAAACAAAAGAGAGCCATCGTCCCTGCTCCCCTGTGAGCACGCATTATTTTTTTCATAGAACAGACTTATATCTGCAGTGATGTCTTTACTGCCAACGTTAGAAGGCTCAATTAGGTCTATTTCTTTTCTTTTTTTTCTAGTCAATCCCTCCTCCTCGTTAATCTCTTCTTTATGGTTCATTGTTATATCATTTTTAACCACAACATTCATTTGACTGGTCCCCCTCCTATCTGTATTTGAAATATTGTTATCATTAGCTGTGTTACTGTGGACATGTACATGCGTATCTATGTGTGTGTCTATACGTGTGTTTATGCTTGTGTTCATGTGTGTCCGTGTACGCGTCCGTGCGTTTATTTTCTCTTTTTCTTTAACTTTTTCTTTTTTTTTCCGCCTTTTGTGTTGTTCTGCAAGGAAGAAGAAAAGATACTCCACAGTGTTATGAAGTAGTAATAAAAAAATATACTTATCACAATTGTACAATGTGCAGTGCACTGGTAGCTCCGACTTCTCATTGTATGCTATTAAATTGACGTTTAAATTTAAAAGAAGAAAAATAATATTAAGATTTGAAATTAAACAAGCTTTATGTATTAACGTATTTTCATTATCATCCCTAATATTAAAATTTATTAACTTCTTCCATACATCATGCACAAACATTTTATCCTTGCAGTTAACAACTCCCTTTTTTTCACTTAAATTTTTCTGTATATCTCTTAAAACATAATTTCCGTAAATCTTTTCTAAATCTTTTAAGGACTTTTTTTTTTTTTTATTACTTTTTACGAATTCGAAAAAGTGCTCATTTATGTCTTTCCCTAATAAGGGCATGTTATCATTCGAGGGCTTACAATCTTCCTCCTTCAGCTGGGTCAACACAACATCGGCATCTGTACCTCCCTTACCAGTACATAAGCTGGCATTATAGTCCTCCTCACCAATATCCTTATCATCAATGTTAACCTCGTTATCATCACGACTACAGTTCCTGCGAGCAACTACACTTGTATTGATTTGCTTAACACTACTACACAAATGGTCATTCGACATTTTTCCCTTCAGTGTGCACTCTTCATTACATACATCGTAAGGTATAACATCTGCGTGTTTTTCATTTTGTTCCTCATCATATGAACAGTAAAATTCTTTTTTTAAAAATTGATCTACTTCTTTTTCATCAGAGGAATTACTTAAACAACTTATACTTTTTGCACTGCTAACACTACCACTGTTATCTGACAAGAGAACGTAGTTATCTATTTTATCTTTCCTTTTTTTTCTATTCCTAACTTTAACAAGTTTATTTTTAACTAATGTTTTTACATTGTTATAGTAATCATTAATATAAATCGTTGGTATAATAACATGTTTAAAAAATGGGGTTTTAAAATAAAGTTTTTTAAAATTGCTTTTTTTTTTTTTTTTCTTTCCTTCTAAAGTCTTCGTACATTTTTCCTTCTCCAATAAATTATTCTTTTTTTCATCTTCTAGTGAGTTGGCATATTTTGCTTCCACCACAGAGTTATCATTTTTATTATCATTTTTATTATCATTTTTATTATCATTTTTATTACCATTTTTATTACCATTTTTATTACCATTTTTATTACCATTTTTATTACCATTTTTATTACCATTTTTATTACCATTTTTATTACTATTATTAGTAGCAGTATTATTTTCTTTTTTTTTTTTTTTTTTTCTTCTTTTTTTCTTCACATTGTGATATGTTTCAAAAAAGTTTCTGGAAAAAGAAAACGAGGGCAGAGCGTGATAGAATAATACATTTCTGAGTATCCTAAAAATACGTTCATGATATTTCTTTATGTATATTCTTGAAAATAAAATTTTTATAAAATTTTCGTTTGAAAATACGTCAAAAAAGTATGCTGTGCAAAGTGTAAGAGGAGATCTACCACTTGAATCGTATTTGCAGCTGTCACATAACACACTGATACTGTTATGACGACTTAAGTTGTCGGTGTTACTGAATTCGTTACTACCGTTGTTATAGCTACTCGTCTTGTTGTTATCGTTATTATTACTTCCCTGGTGAATTTTTTTTAAGTCGTCAAAATCGTTACTTGAGTTTAAGCAGTTTTTTGCTTTTATTTCGTCTAATATTCTTAACTTAAAAATTAGAGTGTAAAAATTATTGGGCAAATTTAATATATGCTTATAAAAATTTTTATATATTCTCAAGTCATTATTTCTTAGACATTTTATGTAGTGATGAATATACGGGTAATATAAAAGTAAAAAGCATATATAAGATTTACAATAATAAAAGCAAGTTTCTAGCGCGTTCTTATTTTCATAATTGACATCATTAATAATGTTTCTATATTCGCTTTTTAATATATAACAAATGTAGCTTATTTTGTTATTAATAATGTTTAATGTTAACAAATTATCTTTTTTTTTTTTTTTTAGTTTATCCAATTCATATTCGTAACGAATATTTCGTTTATCCTTTAAAATTTCCATTTTTTCACCAGCATATTTTTGTAAACGGAAAAAAAAAAAGGAAAGAATGAACGAATGAAAGTATAAAAGAAAGAAGAGGGAGGGGTTGTTAAAACGTAATGCTGTACGGCATACGCATATCAGAATATACGCTCTTAAACTGTAAACGTATATACCTCCGTATGGATGTATATTCTTTTATATACTACTATTTCATAGAGCCAGTTTTATGTACAAATTATACTTGTACATACTTATTGCAATCAAATATAACAACAAAAAGTAAAGGTAACGTGAAAAAAACCTGCCAGTGAAGGTCTAAGCATTTAGCGCTTGAACGTAAACATACAAATGGGAAACAACAAATAATGAAATAATTATAACAATGAAACAAGTCAAAATTTTAGCATACTCAGGTAAAAGGAAAAACCTAAAAACGATGTCAAAAAATGAAACGTTTTACAACACATTGTATACGTATATATACCTATACATAATATATACATATACATACATAATATATACATATACATACATATACATACATATACATACATATACATACATATACATACATATACATACATATACATACATATACATACATATACATACATATACATACATATACATACATATACATATATATATATATACATATATATACATATACATATTTATACATATACATATTTATACATATACATATTTATACATATACATACATATATATATACATATTTATACATATACATATTTATACATATACATACATATATATATACATATTATACATATATTTATACCTAATATATCAAGCGTAATTATATAGAAAAATAAAACTTTGCTGATTAAAAATCTTAAAAAAATATGAAAGTTTAAAAAAATAGTTTCACAAAAAATAAGCAGTAAATAATAATTTTAAATATCCAAGAAAAAAAAAACAAATTGTGAAAGAAAAGAAATAATAAGAAAAAATAAAAGCAAAATAACAAGATAAAATACGAAAAAAATAGCAAGAAATACGAAAAAAAAATATTACGAAAGAAAAATACTGATTGCGTCATATACGCCAAATAATACCATTATTATATACATACATACGTACATACATAAAAAAATGAATAAAATAAATAAAATTAATATATAGTACGTATATGTTAAAAATTTTTACATTTTTTACTAGTAGAAAGGAAAAAAAAAAAAAAAAAAAAAAAGAGCAGGTGACTAATATGCATAAATATTGTTTTCTTTTAAATTTGTTAATATTATTATTTACATACAAAGAGATATTCTCAACAAAGCTGTAAATAATTATCGGACATTTTTTTGTATACGTTTGTAACTAATTATACTTACATAATATTTAATATATACACATGTAATATATGCATACGATTTATACCATATGTGTACAAAACATTTTTGGTCTGTACTTCTTTTCCCTTTTAACCATTTCATTGTAATTTTAAATAAAAAAAAAATAAATTATGAAATATATATACAAAAAATCCACGTCGAATTTTTTGAATTCAAAGGGTATATTATTAACTGTACATACAAAAATAAAAAATTGAACTAAATCGATCAAATCAAACAGAGAGTAATAAAATTGTACATTATACATGCCCTTTTAAAAATTGATTTTTTTAAAGAACATATTGGGAGAAAAGCGGCATAGAGAAACAGCCGAATAAAAGCGAATAGCAAACAAGGCAAAAAAATGAATTACTACAATCAAAAAATCATTAATAGGGCAAATAATAGAAACGATAATAATAAAGAGTCAAATTTTGCTAATGCTGAAAATAATTTAAGTACAAGTCCATTTAGTTTAAATAAAAACTTGTACGACAACAATCCTTATAGCAAACCTAGTAACATATTTCCGAGTACACCATTTGAAAATAATTTATATACAAATAATTCGCAAAAGAAAAATTTAAATTACATTGACATTAACACTAGCAGTAACAGTAACATAAACAGCTACGGTAAAAGTATTATCTCTAGCAGTATACATAATAACCATAATATACAAAATAACAGTAATAATAATGTTAATATTAATAATAACTATAGCAACAGTGGTAGTAACTACATTAACGTGGTAGCTACAAACCCATTCAACAATCAGACAAATGCACACAGTGATGTAATTAATAAAGACAGTGATACTTTTTTCAGTAATTATAGTTCTTCAAAAAAGAGTAACATAAAAGAAAATGAACATAAACAGGAAAAAGACGAGGATGAAGAAGACGAACTACCATTACTGGAAGAACTTGGAATTAACTTTGATTTGATTTCTAAAAGAATGAAATCAGTTTTTATGTTTTACAAGTTAGACACAGTCATTTTATGCATCACACCAGACTTCCTATTAATACATGCGTTCACATTTACGTTTACATGATTGTTCATGTACGCGTTTGTACATATGCACATGTGCGTATTTGCCATGTTGACGTTACTAGCATGGAGTAGTCAACTTAACATTTCCTACTCTTCTTTTTTCCCGTAGAATTGATGATACTTTATTTGAAAATTCGGATTTATCGGGTCCTTTAATTATTGTTCTTTCCCTAGGATTTATACTATTATTAGTAAGAATTAAACAATTACGAAAATGTCATATAACAAAAAGAAAAAGAAAAAGAAAAAAGGATGATTCTATTTTTTTTTTTTTTTTTTAATTTATTTTCATCAGGCTGGAAAAGCATCCTTCAGTTACATTTACTTAATTGGAATTGTCAGTAGCCTTAGTATATATTTGCTACTAAATATGATGAGCCAGGTTAGAAATGGAAGGAAAATATGCTTGTCACACATGTGCATACTGCATGTGGACGTATATATACATACATGCACATATACATATTAGTACGTATACATATCTGTACGTACACATATTTGTATGCGTTAAAACTTACCATCAACAGTAACCATATATGTCTATTTGTGTTTTCTCCGAATTTTTGTTAACACTTCTCAGAATGCTACATTGGACTTGTATCGAACAATAAGTATGTTAGGATACGCTTTGCTCCCTTTGGTTATTTTGTCTCTTATTTCGATCATTATTAATTTACGGTAAAAATGAGATGTTTACATGAGTATATATATTTATATACATATGAGAAAAATTGAGAATTACGTTAAAATAGTTTACACTAGAAATTAATAATAATAATAATAATAATAATATAATAAAAAAAAAAAATAATAAAAAAATATAATAATAATAATAATAATAATAATAATAATAATAATAATAATAATAATAATAATAATAATAATAATAATAATAATAATAATAATAATAATAATAATAATAATAATAATAATAATAATAATAATAATAATATAATAATAATAATAATAATAATAATAATAATAATAATAATAAATAAATAAATAAATAATATATAAATAATATATAAATAATAAATAATATATAAATAATAAATAAATAATAAATCTATAAAAGAAAATGAAAATATGTGAATACAGAACAAAGTACGAAATAAATCAGAATAAGCTGATAAGAGAAACACAAAATACATGAAAAAAAAAAAAAAATTTATTATTTACACAGGTCAAATAGGGGATACTCCATTTCCTTTTTCTGCATATCATGGTCTGCTTTAACGGCCTCAAGATTTTTTGAAGTGGTATTACTAAAAAAATATTTTTTTAAGAATAATGTGGTGTGTATAGTTACTCATACGTGTATGTAGCACCCCGTCTGCTACGTGATTACAAATGCGTGTGTTTATTACACTTGTGTATATGTCCATGTTTGCATGTGTTTGTGTTCATGTACTTGTTTATCTGTATCCCATGTGTGTGTGTATATTTATGTGCACACCTACACCCTCGTATGTTATATATGTACCACTTCTCCTTCTTTGTACCCACCCCCTCATATTAGGCACTCCGGATGAACAGCCAAAGATATCTTGTGGCTTATCCCATATTTTTACTGTACTCTTGTTTTGCGTTAATTATTATTTTTTAGTGATCTTATTCTTTTTAATATTTTTAAGTCATTTTTTTCTAGTTTTTTTTGAATTTTTAATTCCTCCTTAAGCAGAATTTCATTTTCGTCATCACAGTAACCAAAATAATGAATATTTACAAATTTTTCTAAATTTCTTTTTTCCTTTTTTTTTTTTAAAACTAACTTCCTCCGATCATCGCTCTCTTTGAATAATAACTCTCGTACCCCTTTCAAATTTTTAGCTGCTCCAAAGTATTTATAATTATTGTTTCCTTTTAGTTCACTACCTGCAAAAAGGGGGTGGGGGTAAAAGCATACATACTGAAATAAGACAAGAATAGTGTAGATGAAATTCGTACAAAAAGAAATTTATATAAAATAAAAGCATAAAATGCAATACATAATGATAACAGTAATAATAATAAATAAAATGTACAAATGAAATTTTAATAAAAATGGCAAAATCTTTCAGTTTGATCTTTTCAAACATACAATGCGCGTTGATCAATGTGTTCGACTCAGTTTGATAATCAGGTCCACCAAGCTGCAAAAAAAAAAAAAAAAAAAAAAAAAAAAGAAAAGAATGATGATGATAATACTAATAATGCAGATGAATAAGTTAATACTAAAAATTGCCAATAAAAATTGAAAAGGAGGTAAGGTACAAAAACACCTGTTTGCGGCACTGTCATAGTGTTCATTTAGTTGCATATAATTTAAAAAAAAAAAATTTCCTCTTTGTACCTCTATAATTCTTATTTCCCATTTATTTTTTATAGAAATTAATTTATTTATTTGATCATTTAATTCTCGTATGTGTTGATCACTCAAACTGTAATTTTGTATTTCCTTAATCTTGCTACATATTTCTTTGATTATGTATTTACGGCTGCAAAATGAGTGATAAATTACAGACACAAATGAACACTCATATGTATATACATATATATATATGTGTATATATGTAAATCTATGCACCTTCCCGCGTATGTTCGAAAAATTATGTAATAAATAAGCAAAGACAGGAATGATATTGGATGCAGCAATTCGGCATGGTAAAATTTTTTTTTTTTAATTTGTAAAATTGCATTTTTTTTTTTGCATTCCTTTTCATTCCTTTGCGCTCCTTTGCTTTCCCTTTTTTTGTTTAATTTTCCTTTTTTGTATGCTTACTACGATTCGGCTGATTCCAAGTCATCTACTTCGTGGACTCTCTTTGGAATTTTAAAAAAACTTTTCTTGTCGCTTAACTCCTTTGCTTTTAGCCATTGATTTAACATAGATCTTCCTTTTTCAACATTTCTCGCCATTTTTTTTTTTTTTTTTTTTTTTTAAAAGAAAAAAATATGGCTCATAGGATTTACAAAAATTTTATTTAAGGATATAATATAATATATTTTCATATACGCAGGGATGACAACAAAACTTTTTACTATCACGTTTTAACCCAAAATGTTTTATGTCCTTTCATATAAATTAAAATTGTACGAATATTTCGAGTCATACTTTTTAAAATTGTAATTTATGTAGTTAAGTATTTTGTTTCTGCTTTTGCTTCTATATATTTATGTAATTAAACTTTTTATATTTGCTGTCCTTCATCCATTTCACTTTCACTAATAGGATTTGACGTACAAGCATTATTGTACATTCTTATAGTACTTTAAAAAAAAAAAAAAAAAAGGAATGAAAAAGAGGGAAAAATTGGAAAAAGGTAATAGCATATTAAAAAGGGATAAAAAGAAAAAAATACATTAAATTAATACAATACAATACAGTTTAATACATAATAATGCAATATAACAAATAACAAGAAACAAAATTAACAAAGGATGATAGAGAAAACCCGAAATGATAGATATCACATGAACAATTTTTGTAAAATAAAATATTTTTATTATGGAAACCATATTTCAAAAAAACAAAATTATAGAATTTGAAAGCTTCAATAAAACATTTGAGTTGTGGAAGAAGTATGTAACCGATGAAGTGTTAACATCGTGCAGTGAAAATGAAAAAAACAAAACAAAACAAAATAATAATAATAATAATGAAAGTAGGAATAATAAAATAAGATCGAAACTTACGTTAAAACTGAAGCCCAAATTGAAGCAAAAATTGAAGTCCAAATCGATAAAAAATTTTGATAAATATGTGCACAAGTGGGGGGAAATAAATTTTTTTCGGCGTCATAATAATTACAATAATAATGAAAAATTCGAGTACGGTAATAACAAGAAACTAGAGGAAGAAAAAGAGAAAAAACAATATAATCATATACATAATAATTATGACTTTGACAGTGATAATAGTTCTGCAGAAAAAAAAAAAAAAGAATTTTTGCTACACTATATAAGCGTTTATGAAGAACAGCTCGAAAAATTGAGCAAAGACCCCGAAAGCTACTACTCAAATGAAGGAAGTAAAGAAGAAGAAAATGGAGAAGCGTGTATAGTAACGTACGAAAATTACATTAATAGAAATGTTAATATAACAACATATACTGGAGATATCCAATTTTTAAAATTTTTTTATTCATCCATATGTTTAATAAAAGAAAATAAAGTTCTTATACCATGTGGGCATTATTTATACGAGTTAATATATCCACAAACAGTGTACTCATTTCCTCTGATAAATAAATTAAATTATTATTTCGTTAAGTTATATATAAATAATTCTTGGTATTTAGTATTTGTAGACTTGACATTACCATATGATGAGAAAAATGAATTAATATCATGTTATTCATTAAATGAACGAGAAATATGGACACATATTCTTATGAAAGCACTATACAAGTGCTTCCATGTTTTCCGCTTTTCGAATTATCATTTTTTCATTATTGAAATGTTAACTGGTCTAAAATATATCAACACTTCCGCATATAGTATTAATCATACCCTTTACAATAACAAGAATATTATAAAGAGCATTTTGATGCGCCAACAGAATGACCTAAGCGATAGACGCAATTTAAAATCCGTACTCGTATGCGATAAGGAAAATTATCCTTTTGTCAAAGAGGCGGAGAAGAAGGCAGCTAGTGAAGGAAACGTTCAGTCGGAAGAAGTAATTACCACTAGTAATGAAAGAATCAATGATATGAACAAAGGTGATAGTGATAGTGATAGTGATGGTGATAGTAACGGTTGTTGTAGTGATAACCATGGTAAAGGAGATCACTACGTAAGTACGCGTGATAGGGAGGAACAGGAAAATTCTTTTTACTTCCTCATATGCCCATTTGAAGACAAGGAACATTTAAAGGTAAAATGCGAAAATATGAAGCCACGCAATTGTATAAAATTATCTGAATATTTAATTAATAAAAAAAAAAAAGATATATTAAAAGGTTATAAATATATAGACAATCAAGGACATATTATAATATTCAATGCGGAATTAGTACCTGTAGAAAATCCTGCTTTTTACCCAAATGATTCCGAGGGTGAATGCAGTGACTCAAAAACAGGAAAAAGAAATATGCTATTACTAGAAAATAAAAAAACTACAAATGTAAGCAGTGGTACTAATGATGGAACTAATAATATCAGTTGTAATAATAAGAGTGGTAGAAAATATAGCATTATCATAAATGAGAATGTAGAGAACGTCCTCAAGATGTTCAAAGAAATACTATCGTTGGAACAGAGAAAATTGAAACATTCAAAAAATATTAATGAAGATTCTGATAATAAAAATATCAAATGTAGCAGCTTGAAGCAAGTCAAAAGGGTAAACTTCTTTTATCACCATTGAACACGTGCACGCGTACATATATATAAGCATAATTGTGTATATGTAAAAAGAAAAATTTCTCTTCTTTCATTTTCAATTGTTATCAATTAGTTCTGCTAGGCAAAAATAGTCACACCAATCATACAACTCAACTCATATAAGTTCAGAGTAGACCATTCCTTCTGAGTTGCGTCATGGACGAAATATAGCCCTTGTTTCGTTAGGGGGTACCCTATATACACCCACGTACGTGATACTGTGAGTGAATACGTACTTATGTTCGTATGTACTTATGTATATATGTATATATTTGTATAGAATCGTTATGTACGCACCTTTGGAACATCTGCTTCAAGAGTAATTCCTTATGAAAGTTTAGCCGCTACAATCATTTATCATTTTAGTATGTATATATATATATCAAGCTATATCGTAGTTTGTACACTTATATGTCCCTAATTATCATTGCACTATAGTCATTTACCGTGAATTTCTTCGTCGAAAATAAAAAAAAAGAGCCTTTATGTTGTCTCCCCTTTGACTGTTTACATATGCCATTAGTGTTCTCCATTCATATGCACTGCACTTTTCAGTTGCTTCTTTCCATTACTCTCAGTGATCCTTTATATTGCTCCTTTTTTTACCTCCTATATATATATATATATATATATATATAATTTCTTTATTTCTTTATATTTATATGTATGTACGAATTTCCTCGTAGGGTAAAAACAAAGACGCCAACAAATGGCTTAGCGAAAATGATATCGAAAGGATCCTCGAGGTGGTCAACGTAAATTACTCAAGTGATTATATAATAAAAATAGATGACGATTTCATTTTTGAAAATAATAAAAAGAGAAAGATATTTTATTATGTGTACAAAAATAAATTTAATGTTGTATGTGTAAATGAATATGTACGGAATGCCCCATCCAAAATTCTGGCAATCAAAAATAATAATAAGAGTGACAAGTATGACAAAAGTAAACATAAAGAGAGTAACAGGAAACCAACTAATGCTGAACAATGTGCTCACTTGAATAATTTGCCCTATCTTATTTTAATATGTTATATCTCTATAAAGTACAGCCAAAAGGATAGCAAAGTAATCCAAACAGATGATCATGAGCAAATGGTAAGTCCTGGTTCTGGCAATGCTGGAAGTAGAAGCAGTAGCAGTGAAAGAAGTAATACTGACAATAATTACGTCGATGGGGAAAAAAGCAAAAATGAAGAGGTTCCATCTAAGGGGCTGCACGCATTTTATTTTTCGTTTTTTCCTTGTATAAAAAAAAAAAAAAAAAAATTGTCAGCAGCAGTTAGACAACAAAACGAAATTGTAAAAGCAGAGGAGGCACCTTTCCAGTACTTTAGAACATACGAAAAGGTGAAAGCCAAATTGGTCAATATAAAAAGCAGGTATGAAGAAACAAAGAGGGGGAAGAATCATATTAAAATGTACGGTAAGAATAAGCAATATAAAGAGAAGTTGGAAAATGTATTATTGCTTAGGGACATTTTTGACTATGAATGTTTCATAACACAAATAGCAGAAAAGGTATATGATGATGACTATGATGTTTCGTGGAACATTCCTTCAGAGGAATACATCAAAAGTAATCATAAAAGTAATAGTAATAATAGTTATGATGAAGCGTGCCTTCTGCCTGATCTGAATAGCATTATATATAACCTATCGAATAATGAGTACAAGAACTACATTTTTTCGGACAAAATTTGTAAAAGGGATATGCTCCTTAAAGGGAATAGGGAGCACCTTTTTTTTTTGTTCGTCAAGGATTCGGTTAATAGCAATTTATTCATTGAATGGATGAAGGGGGAAATAATAAAAAATAATAATAAAAAAGAGGGTAACAGTGTGAACAATGAGAAAAGTGAGAAGAGCGAGCCAATTGTTAAGTGCACTTTTCTGACGATAAAAGAATATCTTGAAAAAAAATTGAAAATGCAAATTAGCATTTTAAACAAAGATGTTAATATTTTAAAAACGGAAAAATTGAACAAAGTTTTACTAAGATTTACTGTAAACATATTTGTACACACCAATTTGAATAGACTCCCTTTTTTTTATCTAGTTTATAAAATAAATAATTTAAAATTACTACCTTATCTTACTTTATACTTTTGTAAAATACATAAATGTAATTTAAGCAATGAGAAAAAGTACACGGATGGAAAGAAAAAAAAAAATTATAGTCATAAAAATATCAATAGCACACAACAGGATAGTAATACTTGCATTAATGTGGTGGGGGGATTTTATAAATACCCATTAGAAAATCTTTTTTTCAAAATTGACATAAATAGTGGGGGAGAGCAGCAGTGGAGGAAGCAAGAGCAGGAAAAGCGACTGGAACAAACACAGAAGGGACAAAAGGATCAGGAGTGCTCTTATCTTTTTTTGGTGGTATCTAAAAATGTCGAGAAACTGAAGGGGAAGGATCTGAAGTTTCAAATAACCGCAGCATTGCCACCGCCTAAGAGTAAAAACACTTCTAATGAAGAGAACATAAAAAAGAAAAAAAATTATATAAAAATTGATGAAATTTCGTCGTATTGCAAAAATTATATTTTTACAAGTATGGACAGTCATAGCAGTTATGATGAACAGGGACATACGGGGAAAGTAGCTTCTACCGAATTTAAGAAAATACAAATAAAAGATGACGAGGAAAAGATGGACTGTCATATAACACAAAGGTTATGTAGTGAGACTTCAAAATTAGAAAGCGGAACACTAGGCATAGATGATTTAACACTTAAGGACCAATCGGATGTAAGCGATTTGAAAAATGGCAGTGAGACAAGGTTAAGGAGCAGCGAATTGCACACAGATGTTGAAGAAGTAAGAGAAGAAATGAAAGAAGTAAAGATGGAAGTAAAGACGGAAGTAAAGACGGGTATAAATACGAATATAAAGATGGAAATAATGAAGGATGTAAAGACGGATGTAAAGACGGATGTAAAGACGGATGTAAAGACGGATGTAAAGACGGATGTAAAGATGGGTGTAAAGACAGAAGAAGAAAAAAACAAAAGCGATGATCAAAATGATATTGGGGGAAATATAATAAAACTAAATGTGCATAACCGAAGTAACAGGAAAACGTTCAAGTTTTTAAAAAAAATTGTCATAAATAGCAAAAATAGTTTTACGTTTGGTAGTATTTTTGTTGAATTAAAAAATTACCACCTATTCAAATATATGATGGTAAAAATCGTAAGAATAAAAAAAAAAAAATTAACTGATGATGATTATGGTGACTTAAATTTTATTATAAAAAATTTTCAAAGAGATATTATGTTAAAAAAAAGAAAAAGAAAAAATATTTTCTTTAAACATGTGGAGTTTTATACAAATGATACATATATGATGCTTATTAAGGTAAAACCGTTAGCAGGGAATATATTACAATTAAGAGGAAGGGAGGGACGTACATTAAATGAATATATTATTTATGAGGAGGAAAATAGTGAAAAAAGTCAATTTTTAAATGTACCAATTAATCCCTTTTCAAATATAACTATAAATTTATTTTTAAGCTTCTCAGAGGATGTTTCGGTAACAGATAACAATTCAAACGAAGATATGGAAAAGGAAATCAAAAAATATTTTGCATTCAATAAAATTAGCATAGATGGTTTAAAAAAAGCTCATCATATAGATAGAAGAGTAGACAATATTTTTTCCATTCGAAGTGATTTATTATTACATTTTAAAAGCACGAATTATGAGAATATCTTTACTCGTCTGTTAAACGAAAAAAGGGAGAACAGTACAAGTATGACAAGTAGTATTTTACCTAAAGAAAAAGAATATGAGTCAAATTATACTAACGATGTTGTAGACATCACTGCCAACGAAACGAATGAAAAACATAGTAATGTTGAAAAGAACATTTGTTATTATAGAAGATTGGAAAACAATTATAACAGCCTCTTATGTACGAGACTCATCAATGATGATGTTATAAGAAGAGAAGAATTATATATGTATAAAGATGATTTCCTTCAAATATTGTCATCACTTTTCAATTTTCATAATGATTGGTTCGATTTTGTAAAAACGAAATATTTTGAAGAAGGGAATGTCAATAAAGTTTACATGAACACATTCATCCAGATGTTTAGATCTGTGTATAACACAGGCGATTATGTGAAAATGGAAAAATTTGAAAAATTTGAAAAATATCCCATAACGATGTTTGTAGAAGACAGCTCAAACAGCAGTAAGCAAGAGAAGAAGGAAAACAAAATGGAAGTTTTCACAGATAAAGATTTCGACTATCGTATTGACAATTTGGTATCATATTCAAACGTAGTGCAAAAATCTGTTGATGATATTAAGTCTTATTCTAAGTCCAAAAATAATGATATGGATATGTTGAAAGTAAAAATGGATGCAGAGCTACAGCTAACGGAAAGGGCCTTTTATCTTTTAAGTAGTATTTATAATAATGAAAAATTTGATACGAGAAAATACAGAAGCAGTTTAAATAATAGTGTTAAAAATAGCGGCAAATTTTGTGGCAATATTAGTGGAAACAGTTGCACTAAAGATGTACTTAAAAGAAACTATAAATATTTAGAAAATATAAAAAAAAAAATTTCTAACAATAATAATAATAGTAGTAGTAATAATAATAGTAATAGCGGTAGTCATAATAATAGTAATAGCGGTAGTCATAATAATAGTAATAACCTGAAGTCTGGAGTACAATACGGGGGAAATAGCACGAACAGGCAAACTGTTTCATCTTCTTCAGTAGAGCTCATAACAAATGGCTGTTACGGAATAAATAAGCATGAAAGTGATTCAACAAATAAAACAAAATCTAAATTATGTGACAGTATTAAGATGGATGTACCCATCGTAAATATACAAGATATGATAGGCATAGTAAAAAAAATAGACAAGTACATAGAAATATATGATATTAAAAATAAGAAATTAAACATTACCAAAATGATTAAAGAAAGAAAGATATATGTTGAAAATGTAAAAAATAATATAAAAACTAAAAAGTTTAAAAACATGAAATCAGAGGGATTAAATGACCTATATAAAAGAGGATTAGATTTACACTTAAATATTTACAATTCAGATTTAATGAAAATTATTAAAAATCATTGTATAGTATTGGATATGTTAACTAATATAAAATTACTATTTAAACGTAATGAAAATTTAAAAAAAAAAAAAATTACAAATAATGAAGTTGTCACTATAGAAGAACTTGTAACTGATAAAGAATTATTTATTGAATCATTCCAAACATGTACAGATCTACTTAAAAATGATGATCATTATGGTGATAATGATAATAACAATGAAAATGATAATACTATTCAACTAAGTGATTATTATAAAAATATATATAAGGACTCTCAGCAAATTTTTAATAAGATACTTGACAATTCAGCTGTTAAAATGGACAGTGTATAATAATTTATTTAACTTCAGAACGTTGATCTGTCCTTTCTGCGCTTGTCTTCATAAATTGCATGCCATTGTTTAGTGCTTAGCCTTTTTTAGCCATTAAAGGGGGTTTTACGCGGGTCTATATACATACATACATACTTACTTACTTATGTATATAAATAAGCGGAGTTTATTCTTGTGTAAATATGCGTACGTTTATTCTTGTGTAAATATGCGTACGTTTATTCTTGTGTAAATATGCGTATGTTTATTCTTGTGTAAATATGCGTACGTTTATTCCTGCGTACAAACCTACTCTAATGTATTCGCGTAAAACCATTTTGAGATATGTACTTTTTTAAGTAAATAGGTAAAAAGTATTTAGTACCCCAAAATAAATTTGTATAACTAATGATTTTAGAAAAAAAATTTGAGTAATTCGTACTTAATTTTTTGTTTTCATTTTTAATTTTTTTCGTGATGGCTTAATAAATATTTAAATATATCATTATTTGTTATCATATATATATACAAGCTACATTTTTAATTTTACTTGAACATTTTAACTTTTATTTTAATTTAAGATTAAAATTTTTTATCATCAAACTGATATATTCTCAGAAGGCTGAATATTCCAAAGTCTAATGAACGCATTTATTTTACTTCACTTTTATGATGTATTACACATTCTTGTTAGAAACAGATGTACTATTAAGATTTAAGCACTCATACTATACACGTACACATATATATATATATATATATGATATATACGTATTTACGTATAATAAAAATATATAAATTATTATGAACCACCCCTGAGGGTAGAGTTAACATTTACTGGTAAGAAAGGGGCACAAAGAACATTAAAAAAATAAGGAAAAAAAAAAGAAAAAAAAATACAAAAAAAAAGGAAAAAAAAAAAAAAAAAGACAAATATAGACAAAAATAGACAAGCGGCAAAGAAAGCAGACAAATGTACAAACAAATATTTTAAATGATAAATAATTATGTCATTTTTACTAAATGAGAACAACGTAAAATCGTTAATATATTCATGGCGATTATGGAAAAATATAAGAAAAGACTGTGTAGTTTTAAAATTGTAGCAAGCAATAAGTGTAAATATTAATATATATATGTACAGATATATGCATCCACATATATCAACATGCACACTTATCTATATATACATGGGCGTAGGTGCAAGCCATGCATCAAAATTATGGTATAGCAAATTAACGCATAAGCGGCTTTAAGCTCACGCTCACATAAGCATTAGAAGCTAAGTGATAGTGTGCTTTTTCCATATTTTAAAATTTAACGTTTTTTATTTTATATATATATTTTTTTTTTTCTTACTAAAACCGAACGAAAATTTCTGGTTTTCTACCCCTGTGCTCCTTTTCCTTTTCCGTTATTAGGTAATGAAAACACTTAAGATTAGGACGAGTTAAAAATGGACGAGATTTATCATTCACATTCCATGGGGAGCGGAAGCAATTTTTTATTTCGGAAAAAAGGTATTTCCCCATAAATTTTTTTCTAGGTCTTTTTTTTTTTTTTTTTCGGAATTAAGTATATTTTCATCATTGTACATTCTACAATCATCTTCACTTAAGTTATGATCAGTTGTAATATGTATTACTGTTTTATTTCTACCTTCCTTTTTTGATGTATATTTGTGTGAGTTTTCATAGCAAGAACTATAATCCTTATTCCTACTAACTCTATCATAATCGTCACTTTCACCGCTGTCGTTATAATTATCATCGTCATAATCATCACAGTGATACTTCAGCTTAATTTTACTTTTCCCTTTATTATTTTTATTATGTACACAATTCATATTGTCACTATCGCCAATATCAACTGGGCAGTTATAATATCTGTTACAACTATGCGTACAGGCATTTTTCCGAAATATTTTTTTATCACGACTATTCCCATTACTTACTGTTATATGCTTATTTAAATGTTCTTTAGTTTCATAAAATGAGTTTGAAAACACGTTGGTTGCATCATTTTGAATTGTTCTATCATGTGGGTAGTATAGTTGCGTTTTGTTGTACATTTTATTAATATAATTTATATCATTATTTTTATGCGATTTTTCTAAATTTAACATATCACTTGCACCATATAGCGTTCGATCATTATGCGAGTTATTAATTATTTTTTCATTTCCTGTATGGCATATGTAAGGATAGAAATTATGAAGGTCATCACGCGGGTAAAAATCTGACTTGGTCTCTTGAAAGCTCATCCTTTAAGCAGTTTTGCATGTTACTTTTTTTTTTTTTTTTTTTTTTTTTTTTTTTTTTTTTTTTTTTTTTTTTTTTTTTTTAATGTTTTGTTTTTTTTTAAACTATTTGTTTATAAATTTTTCATGTAAGGATATATCTGCCCATGTACACGTATACATATATATATATATATATATATATGTATATACATATATGTGCACACGCATGTGCATTACCCCTTTTTTTCTACTAAAATAAACCCTTAAGCGAAATGCACACGTTCCTGATCCAGAATTTTTATTGTCTTTCAAAAAAAAACTTCTTTACTATTTTCATGTGATCAACATTTAATGTTTATTTGTGCTCACAATTTTGCATGCTACTTTGCGTGTTTTTTTTTTTTTTTTTTAGTGTAGGTACACCTTATTCTTTTGCCTTTTTTCTTTTTTGAACGGAACAGCTCTTTAATGCGCACTTTAGGGGCTTCTGTTCTCGGAATTTATGGTACTTCTTAAAGAATGTATACGTTTATTGATGCGTTTTCTAATATTTCTTTTCCAAATGAATATAAAATATTTTAACGTATTATTTATTATATTATTACCCAGGATAATATATAATTCTTTTTTATTTGTGCAGCATTTCTCTTGATAATATGTAACGTTAAACAAACTTTGCTTTTGCAGGTGTTCTCAATTCTGCCATTCGTTTTGTAAATAATTAAAATAGTGCTAAATTGTAAAAAGGACGAACTTGTTTACTTGCCTGTTGTTTTGTTGTCTAACTGTTTCACTGATATGATATCCTACTATTTTGCCACCTTACTGTTTGAGCGCTTTTATTTTAAAAATTTAAGCTTTTTTTTTTCTTACTCGTGAAAATGTATTTAATAAGTATAAAATATGTGTGACTTCATATCTTTGATCTTCACTTATTTAACGAACAAATTATTTGATTAATCGCATTAACGACAGAACTCTCTAACACAATTCCGCTACTACATATATATATATATATATATGTATATATGTGAACTTTCTTTTTTTCAAAAATTTGCTTCTAACTTCTTTTTATCATTTCATTTTACGCTACGTTGCGTTACGCGCAATTTCGCTCGTCCTATACTGTATACGTGTCAACATACATACGCTCTTTAGAGGACACTACAACATTTTGTTATTATATATTCTCTTTTTTTTATTTAAGACCTTAGGTGTATTATTTGAGTTGCAAAAATAATTAATAAAATTTTTATTTGGTATTCTACATATAATTTCGCATTGGGGGTAAAGCTTAGAAGTAGATGATGTATTATTTAATAAACTATTACAACTTTTAGTATGAGTTATTCTATTGGAATATTTAGATTTGCTCATACGTTTTTTATCATTTTGGCTTATATTTTTAATTTTGTTATTTCTCATTAGTACATGTGAATTTGCGCAATAATAGGTATGTAATTTTTTAGAACTTTCTTCTTTATTTTGTAAGTATAAATTAATATATTTTTCTTTTTTTAGTGGTAACATGGGTACTTCAAATAATTTAGGTTTTTGCTTAACGTCATATGGGGAACATCCACGTGATGATAACATATTTTTAGGATTAGTAAACTTCTTTTTAGCTAATTTTTCATTGATATTCAATTTAAATTTGAAATGAGTATCACTCTTTGATTTTAAGATATCTGCACCGTTAGGTATTTTTTTTTTGAATAACTGTTTTATGAAACGTAAGCTTCTAGAACGTGTAGGGGTAGTGCCAGTCACGGCGGTAGTAGCACAGACAGTGGTAGTAGCAGCGATAGCAGTAGAGTCTGCTTTCACAGAGCAGCAAAAAGTGTTGTTGTTATAATATTTTTGATCGCATTCCTCCATGTCAACTTTGTATTTACTCAAAATATTTTTATTCTCGATGAACTCATTTTTTCTATTGTTTTTCATTAAATTATTTACAGTACTAAGTGAAGATGCGGTTCTATCATTTAATTCCTTAAATTTTAAGGGTTCCTTCCAATTCACAACTGTTAGTAACAGGTTCTTTTTCAATGGAATGCAATTAAAATCTACTTTCTCTGGAATATCAGAGATCCGTGATACATTCCCTAATATTTTGTCGTTATATCCAGCTTTAAGATTATTTTTATTCCTATCATTGACGACTTCCTCTGCTTCGTTTTCTGTTTTCAGCATATATTCTGTATATTCATCCTTTTGATTAGAAAATAAATTAGATATGCAAATCGTATTTTTATCTTTTTTTTCTTTATTGTGTCTTATATAATTTTTTCTTTTAACAATTTCACACGCGTTCATTTTAACCTCCTCCTTTTCAAAAAGTGTATTAATAGGATTGGTACCACATTTAGATAATTTTGTATCCGTCCACTTGTCCTCAGTTGTTCGTCTTCTATTTTTTAAGTTCATTGAGTTATATTTAAATATTTCATATTCATTTTTACATGATGATATATTACTGCTTAAAGAAACTGTTTGATCGTTACTTATTAATGTTTCTTGAAATTTGTTGGAGTCTTTAAACAGTTTATCTATTTTTCCAATGTATCTATTTTTATCAGAGTAATGTACCTCACTCTCATGTATATATTCCTCCCCTTCATTACTATGTACAGTGTCTATTTTTCTTTTAAAAGAATAATTCGAATTAGGTACACTGTCGTTTATTTCCCACAATTTTTTACTACCTTGTTCTATATCATTCAATTTTGTTTCTTTTGAACTGCCTACTTCAACAGAGCTTTCATTTACGTCACAAGCTCCTTCTACATACTCATTCTCCTTATCACAATTATATTTTATTTTTATTTTGTTTACATTTTTTTTATCCATTAAATTTTTCCGAATTAGAGAATTTTCGTCAGAATAGGATTTCCCTGGTGAATTTATTCCTTGCAAAATTTCATTTTTCACCTTTTCTTTTATATCTTCTTTTGTTATAATTGGTAATTTCGTAGAAAATTCTTCATTTTTTTTTTTTTTTTTGAACAAACTTTTTTTTTAACATATTTACTAATTATATTATCCTTTTCACAAATATTTAATTTGTGGTTTTCTAAAAAAGATGAAATTTTTAGAATTAGCTCTAACTCCCTATTATTATTTAGTTTTTCCTTTTTCTCCTTTTCCGATAGAGAATTTTTCAGACCCTTTATCTCTTGCATATTTTCAATTAACATTTCAGGATGTCTATTGTACCTGCTCTTCTTCATCTTCTTATATTCAATAACGTTTCTACTTTCATTAATATTTTCTTTTGTATAAATCATCTCATGCATCCATATATTTTTGTCTTTCTTTTTAATCTTTTTTTGAGCTTCCGGCTTTTGTAACCATTCTCTATTTGTTAGCTTATTTACATTTCTTTTTTTTTTTTTTTTTAATTCTTCTATTTTATTATTTTTGTTGAAGCAAAGTGGTAGCATTGTTGTGTCATCATTTCTGGGGCTTTTTACTTCCTGTTCCTTTTTGACTTCTCTGCTAACATTTCCTTTGTTAATACTACCTTGGTCAATACTACCCTCACTCGTGTTTACGTTATTTTTATCTCCGTATGTGCTTTCTCTATTTTCTTTAGAACTGTCGTAAAGTATTCCACTATCACTGCAAACGCTACAACAGCAACTACTACTGCTGTTACTATAACTACATCTGATATTATTGTAGCTATTTCCTCTGTAACCATTACCAGTGTAATTACCATCGTTGTATTTATAACTAGTAGCATCATTCTTTCCAGAGATACTAACGTGTGTATTCGTATTGTAGTCGTTACTAATATGGTGATTCATATTGTTGTTACCACGGATGATGTTGTAGGTATTTCCACCTATATTATCAACATCTTTACTGTTGTTGGTAAGGCCATCCTTTTCCTCTTCACGGACAGCATCAACAGCATGATCAGAATGAGTAGAAGCATTATCTGCACCCTCGCCATTATCGTTGGTGTCACTATTACACGTAGCGTTAATATTTATACGTGTATAATCATTACCATAGTTATTAATACTAGTATTATTATTATTATTACTACTATCAACATCAATATCAACATCAATATCAGCATCAATAGCAGTATCAATATCAGCATCAATATCAGCATCAATATCAGCATCAATATCAGCATCAATATCAGTATCAATATTATTGTTATCTCCCCCTTTACAACGAGAGTATGTGCTGTGCATATGAGAGTCACTTTCTCTACCATTATTGTATTCTGTTAATATGTGAATACTATCATTCGTATTCCCATTATTGTTTCTATTTTGAGTAGGTGTAAAAATTTTTGTTTCATCATTTAATCGGGTAGAGTGATGACATGAATTTTTTTTTTCGATTTTCATTTTTGAAGTCTCATTAATATAACCATTAATAAACAAATTTCCATTGTCTGATTTGTGCAATTCATTTGTTATTTCTTTTTCTAAAAGGAAATTATCTTCTTGTTTAACCACATGTAATTCTTGCCTTTCCCCCTCCCCTGGATTTTTCTGAGTAATTTGACATTCCATAGGGGAGGGATTAACTAGTTTAAATGACCCGTCAATGGAGCTTCATTCTGTATTAATTGATTTTGGACGCTTATAACTTGAGGTATAGCCGAGAAAATTGTGCCGTTTGTTTTATTTTCAAAACTTTGGGAATTTTCTGTTGGACTTATAAATGAAAAACAATTACTTGTATTATCTACAACATTATGGCCATTTTTTTCACTTGCGTTATTTTTAGCATGATATTTTATATCATTGTAACTGTAATTGTTTTCTTGTATAATGTTAGAATTATTTGATTTAACATCATTTTTTTCATGTAAAATTTCCAGTAATTGCTTATTTTGTAAATTTATTAATTTTTCATTTGATGCCTTAATTATCTGAGATGTATTTAATTCCTTAGTACATTTGCTGTTTACCGAATAATGGGGAATATTGATCTCGTGAATGTTCATGTTATTGTTATTGTTACTGTTATTACTGTTACTGTTACTGTTATTATTGTTACTGTTACTATTGGTGCCATCGTTGTTGTCGTTGCTATTATCACTATTATTGTGAATAATGAGCGAATCAAAATTCGAGGGACCTTTAAAAATTTCCGCTAAATTATTGTTTATATTAGTATAATAAACATTTTTATTGCCGTTATTCGAATATACATTTGGGTAACTCATCCTATTGGGTTTTTTGCCATTTACAATTGGTGGTTGTATGTTTACATATGCTTTAAGCCATGATGAAATTTCATCTTCCGCTTTTAAAAAAGTTATCCCTGTGTCAAGGGCTTTAATTCTTTCTATACAGTTATTCTGTTTAATATTTTTTGTATTCATACCATCAATATTATCACCGCATTTGGTAAACAATTTTGAAACGCTCCTTTCACTATATTGCTCCCTATTTAAATCATTTAAATTGTTTTCTGTTTTATTATATGGTGCATAACTATTTATATCAAATGATTTAATAAAACGATTATCTGTTTTAGATTCTTCCTTGTTTTGATTAATACATGAACTATTATCGTTGTTGTAATTTTTATAATCTACTAATGGATTTGGTAATACTACAATGTTGCATGTTTTATCAACATTTCTCATTTCATTATTTGAATATACTTCATTCAGTGTTATTGGGTCTATAACAATAGGTTTTTCTATAAAAGGAATTTGCTGTGTTTGTGCTATTTGATTTTGCACGTGAAGATTTTGAGCATGTATTTGAGGAACTTTTTCTTGCATTACAGAAAAATCAGCTTGTCTTTGGGATGTAGGTATTTGGGTCTGGACAGATGGCATGTGCGTATGCGTCATAGGTACTTGGGATTGGGAAGTTCCTATATGTGTTTGAGTCATAGGTACTTGCGTTTGTGCAATTGGTATGTAGGTGAGTGTCATCGGTACGGGTGTTTGCACACTTGGTACGCGCGTCAGTGTCGTTGGCACTTGCGTTTGCGCGATTGGTGCTTCTGTTCGTGTGTAAGGTGTTTGTATTTGAATTTGCGCTTGAGATAATTCTATAGGCATATGAAACATCTGGGATTGTGTTCCAGGCTGACGATTTTGCACTGCCGAGATTCCATATTCTTGAACTAAATTAGTTTGAATATTAGGCAAAAGTGCATTTGTTTGGTATGTCTCTGTATTATATTCAGGTTTGCATAATTTATCCTTAGTTAATTCTGAACTATTTTCAGCTATTCTGTCATGTGATAGATCTATTTTTCCATTCGGTGATATATTTCCATATATATTATTTATGGTAGTTGGTATTTTATGTGTATATGCTGGAGTAGAATATGAATATACTGGTATGTTAGGTATATATGCTCCCTTTCCTTGGTTTATTTGCATTTGCATTATTGGAACGTCATTATGCACTATATTAGATAATTCATTTCTCATGTGAAATATTTCATTAGGTGGTTTTTTTATTGTGCACATATTAATTTGCCCTATTTTCGAAGATTCTTGAATATTTGGTTTAGATATACTAATATTATGACTTTGTTTCCCGTGAAGATGCTGATTTTTTAGAACGCTAAGGTGTGTAAGATCGTGATGACCAGATAAAAATGGAGTGGTGTGTGACCCTGACGTATATAGGTCTATCTTATTATACAATTTGTTATTCCTAATATTGTCATTCTGAATATTTTTATGTTCCGGATAATTAGTGTATCTTGAACTTTTTATCTTAAATTTTTTTTTACTTTTATTGTATATAATATCCCTTGATAGATTCGCTTCATGATCTAAATTATTTTTTAAATAATTACAATTTTTACATGGTTTTTTCTGTTTTAGTTTACTGCTATTCTTTTTTTTACTAATTTCGCCTAAACAGCTTTTGTGTTTACTTTCATCTGTGATTGGATCCATTTTACATTTTACTGACATATTGTACTTTTTTGAATTTTCTACTGATGCATTTTCAGAAGATTCATAATGGTTTTCCTTATGTACTGCTGATAATTCTTTGTTCTTATTTTTTTTAGGCTTCAAATTATGTTCTTTCTCACTTTTATAATTTGATAAATTTTTATCAAGTATTTTCTTATCTTTATAGTGGACATCATATTTAGCCTTTTCCTGTGTACCTGTAATATCGTAAAATTTAGTCTTAACTCGTTTAGAGTTGTCAGCAGCATCATTACCTTTAGTATGTCTATTCCTATGTAATAAATAGGTTGAAGATTTGGAAACACCACTATTACAGCACTCATTCGGGTAGCATTCATTTTTTGATTCTGTATCTGAAGTTATGAATTCCATTAAAGTCGAGTTTGATAAATTACTATCTACAGAACGATTAGAATGTATACTTGTAATACAATTTTCATTTTTAGGATCTACAAAATTCAATTCACCATTTCGGTCCTTGCTGTTTTTTTCTATATCTTGAATACTGGAAAAACCACTTTTTTCTTCCATAATATTATCGTTTCTTTTGAGTGTAAAATTTAAATCTATTCCCTTATCTCTGAACTCATTCTTTGTTTCTATTTTTAATTTTCTGTTGTTTGAATTGTTGCAAAAATCGGAGTAATTATATATATTTTCTGAAGTATTTTTATATTTATCTATATCATAACTATCTTTCATAGTGGTTTCTATATTATTATTGTACTCATGGGAATGTTCGTTTATATTATCTTTATCTCTTAAAGAGCCTGAAAAATCGTCTTCTTTATAATTTCCGAAAGTAGGAACCTTTTTAATCGTTAAGCTTTTGTCTTGTTTGTAATTTTTTCTCGAAGATTTATTAGTACATTTTTCCCCAATATTTATTTTATTTTTTGAGCTGTTTCGTGCTATTTTTGTATTTTGGGGTTTTGAATAAATAGGATGTTTTGACTTTACAATTGAACAAATAGTTGGAAGTTCATAATGTTTTTTGTATTCACATCCCCAAGATAAAGGGTTCGATTTATGAAGTGTTCCATATGACATTGAAGCCACTCTATAATCTGCATTTATGTTTTGAGTTGTATATTTTGGAGTAATACTAGATCCTGGTAAATGTAATAGAGTCCCATTTTCTTCAAATTTTTGATTTCTATAGTCTAATGGATTTAGGCTCAGGGAATTAAATTCTTCACTTTCCGTTTTTTTAGAAACATTTTTCTTTTTCTTCTTTTTTTTTTTTTTGTTATTTTCATTTTTTATGTAATTTTTATAATAAGCTTTATTAGCTTCAGAGTATACCTCAATCACATTTTTTATTTCTTTTTCAGACAATGGGTTTGTTTCATTGGCATTTTTTACAACGGTTCCCCTATTTTTAGGTATTCTTCTAAGAGGAGTTGATGACTTTGTTTTTTCCCTTTGTATTTTCATAATTTAAAAACACATTGACAATGATAAAAAGAAAAAAAAAAGTGATTCATATATTTACGTTAAAATTAAAACATTTATAGTAGCGCAAAAATTATAACATAAAGGATTATATAGTTCAATTTAAAAATAAAAAAGTTTATTTTAAATATTTTTCTTTATATGCGAAAAATTTGTAATTTTATAATTTTATAATTTTAAAATATTTAATAATATGCATGCCACTTGGTAGTAGAATTTACTCTTCATGTTTCAACATGACAAAAAAAACAAAAAAAATAAAATAACAAAAAGACAAAAGAAAAAAAAAAAATGTTATATTGTATGTATTTATTCTCATAATCGCAGCTTACAGTATAATATATTTATGAGTAATTGATAGTTATGTATGTATCCATACACTCGAATGTGTATGTTTTTTGTTTTTATTATTTATTTTTTATTTTTTCTCTTTTTTTTTTTTTTTTTTAATAAATACAGCGATGTGTAGCAGTTAGAATTTAGCAAAATTTGCAACTATTTTTTTTATTTTTATTGTGTACAAAAAGAAAATTCTGGCTATATAGATGAACTGTTCAGAAAAATTTCGCGTAAAATATGTATATTTTTTTATTTACAGCTAAGTATATATTAAACAATTTCCAAAAATTCTTAGTTCCCGTTACTGCAAATATTTTCAGACAGAGGAATGTTAAACAGTAATCATTAAGGAATTACAAAAACATTATTTAAGGTATATATTTTTTTAAAAATATATTCTTAATATTTCTCAAAAGAGCATATGAAAATATAAAAAAAATTATGTACATGTAATTAAAATTTAGAAGAGTTCATGTATTATGAACTAATAATTATGTATGTACATTGAAACGTTAATGTGCATAAAAAAAAAAAAAAACATTGTTACAGAAACGTTACACATTTAGTTCCATTTGTAGTTATATATCTCTATACATACGTTAATTTTTTTATAAGTAGAATGTATTGTATGAAACTATAAAAATAAATGCAATATATATACATTTTAGGAACTCAATGATACATAAAAAAAAAAAAAAAAATAGAAAAACAAAAAAGCAAAAAAAATTGACCTTAACAGTTCGCTCTTAAATTCTTTAATATAATATGAAGAGACCTAATAATACTCCAAATCTGTATGTGAAAGGAATTATAATATAAACTATATAAACACACATTTTTTTTTTAAAAATAATTAGTATATTTTTTTAAAAGGACTTTTTTACAAGGGCTTTTTTTCTTAAAGGTTGTATTAAAATATTATAGGTGCATACTATAATAATTATTATTTCAAATAGAAATAAGAAATTAAGAGGAAAAGTTTAAAACAAAGTTTTTCGTTTGCTACATTTATTAATGATCACAAAATTTAAAAGTTCTGAGATATAAAATGAAGTTTTTTTTTTTTTAATATATATAGTTTTGTCTTAACCAAATTATATGCATACAACTATTAAACAAGAGTGTGTTTAATAAATTTTATATTTTTTTTACATTCAGTAGAAAATTAATTATAATTTCTTTCTTCTACCAGTAACAGAATATGCGTTTTTTTTTTTTTTTTTTTTTTATTTACATAAATAACTACTTGTGTGTTTGAAAAAGAGGTTTATTTTTAACCTTTTTTTTTTTTTTTTTTTTTTTAAAAGTATTGAAGGGTTAAGTTCATCATGCATAAGCCTGTTATTTTGTTTAAAAAGTGTTCTCTAAAATCCTTCTGAAATTTTTTTGTTCTCATACCTTTAATAATTCAATTTTCGTATGTTTAAATTATTCTGGTATTTGTATAATCAAATGATTGTCTAAAAATTAAAATAAACTTAAAAAGAAAAACTGTATTTTTAATTGTTACATTTTTTGTAATTAATATATACATATGAAAAAATACATAAAATGATAAACAATGAGGAGTTTTGTTTTCCTAAAAGGATTTTATCTATATCTGTAACAGGACTTACTATATTACTTTTAATATTTACTATTGTCAATGAATACAAATACGTTACTTATTCTAAAGAACTAAGACCCATAATAAAAAATGCTACACCAGTAGGAACACATGAATTATATATATATGAAATTAAAAAAAATAAAAAGAAATTATAATTTAAATTTTATATTTCAAAATTAAAACATCTTTTTCATGTTAGGTTTCATGCATTCCTCTAGAGGAAAATAACGGAAAAATCATACATATAGTAACAGAAAAAAAGAAGGAAAACAATATAAATGAGAAAAAAAAATTGTTCAAAAAGAGATACTATATTAAAGTAAAAAAAAAAAAAAAAAAAAAAAAAAAAACATATATGCATACGAAATAACAAATATTAATTAAATAATTTAAAACAGAATTGTCCATTACAAGATCAGGAAATATTTTATGCACCACCAGAATTCAGTAGTAATATATATTCCTTCAGAGGTGTGTTTTTTGAAATAAAAGTTGAAATGTACCAGTGGGTAAGAGATAGAGGATACTTAGGTTTATTTGCAAGAGGAAAATTTGAGGATCATATAGTAAAAACACCATACAATTTTCTCTTTTTCTTTAGAAGTAAAAAAAATCCTACGTACATGCCATCTATTGGAAATGTAGGGAGAAAGGTTAATGAAAAAATGTTGCAGTGAAATAACTTAGAGAACAAGAACTACACTTAAATTACGAACATGCACATATATAATATATAAAACACATATATGTTTGTTTGTATATGCAAATGTCATTTAACAAATTTTTCTATAAATGATACTTGTGAAAAGAGCGAATAGGGAATTATGTTATACTTGCATATATATATATATATATATCGATATATTTGTACATTTGCATTTGTACATGAGCGCGTGCGTATATATATGCACATATACATGGGCTTTACAATAATAGAATATTTTATGGAATCTCTTGAATGTTGATAACTGCATATTATTCTCACTTTAGGAAAGAACTAAATGTTTTTAATTAAAATTTATTATACATTTTTAATACATGTTTTTTTAGTATGCTAATTACGCAAAAGCTGGAAATTATAGACTACCACGAAATGCCCTCATAAATTTCCAAAAAAAAAAAAAATTAGACTTAGTAGATGATGGCTGGTTTAATGAATCCGAAATAAAACCTCCTTTTACTGTTGACCATTTAAATACTAATGTTTACGACAATTATTTATATACTGGAGATCCACTAAACCCTCAAGTATAATTCTTGTTCAATGTGCAAGTTGTGATATATTTTTTTTTTTTTCCCAAAAAAAATACACACATAATAGAAAGGGGGGGAAAAAAAAAAAAAAAAGAAAAAAAAAAGAAAGAACATTAACAAGATAGAGAAATTATGAACTAGAATATTATAAATGAATGAACTGTGAATTAGAAAAAAACACTTGTATCATATTTTACATTCAAAATTTGCCATTTTTAATATTTCTTCTTTCTTTAAGAAACACACATAGAGGGCTAAACAAGAATATTTTTTATGTCTATTTATAGGTCGGTGACATGAGAATATCTTTTTATGGTAGTTCGTCTACCCATGCAACAGTTATAGGTGTTCAAAGATCAAGGTTATTAAATACTTTGTTCGAAATAGACGGAGTTAACATAATGCAGCAACATGTGATATTACTATCTGAAGACAACAAAATAATGATAAATCAGACTAAAGATTTCATTCATATAAATTATGGGAATATAAAATCATTGTGGCTGTTTAGATTAATTGCCTATTGCCTACTATCCGTGCAAATATTTTCTTTAATCGAAAATAGCTCAAGGGTAATGCACACATGCATGTAATACACATAAATATATATATATAACATTATGTGTCTGTATGTTTATACGCATGGGTATATACATGTATACACATATGCATATATATGTATATACACTTGTATATGCTTCCACAACAGCTTGCAAAATTTCTCAAATGGTAAAACTTAATTTTAAACTTTTAGAATTTCACATGGAATCTTAGCATAAGCTTCGTTATATCAGCAATCATATTATGCTTATTCCCATGCATTTTCTGGCTCTTTTGTGATACTGCTGTTTTTTTATTTTTATTGGTCCTAATTTTTTTCTTGTCAATATCCTTATTATTTTTATATAATAATGAAATAGATAATCGATATTATGAAATGAAAAATTATATGAAGAGAGCAAAAACAGAACCAACAAATTATACATTTTTAAATGTTCCAGACGGCTGTACAGATATATACGAAGAATATAATAATAAAAAAAATAAGGCTAATTCAATATTCGATTCAAATAGTGATGCTTCCTTTTATAATTCTATAAATAAAAATAACGAGCCAAAATTTGAATCTTCGCCTGCTGGAATGTATCACAACATGTGACTGCGGTTTAAATGTATATGTGCAAAACACCGTACGGGGAAATATATAACAATAATATATATATAAAAACAAAAAAAAATTGAATGACTTCAATATGTATACATATACATATACATATATAAATATATGCATTAATAATAGTAGGATGTAATATTATTTTAATTATGATTCACGTGTTTGCACCATTTAATGATACTACAATATGACAAAGCCCCTACGCATAACTTAAAAACTACTGTTGTTACAGAACTTCTACAGTTCTCATAAATTTTTGCTTTTTTGTTATGGCATAAATGTTTTTTTTTTTTTACGTAAACTTGAAAAAACATACATGCACATAACATGTAAATGTATACTTATATGTATACATATAAATTAAATACATATATATTATATACATAAATTTTATCTATATATATATTATGTAAATATATACATAAATCATATATATATGTTTTTTTTTCTTATTACACCTTCATTCTTTTCGTAAATTGTGAATTTATAATTATTGGTTCACTTTTTAAAAATAGTTCTGATTTTTTTTTTTTTTTTTTTTTTTTTTGTCGATTTATCTTTAGTTTTCAAAATTTAGAATTATTATTAATAATATTTGTTTTAAAAAAGTAACGCTTTTTTTAATAGCTTATTTTTTGCTTTTTGCTTTTTGCTTTTTGCTTTTTGCTTTTTACTTTTTGCTTTTTACTTTTTGTTTTTCGTTTTTTGCATTTTGCTTTTTTTTTTTTTTTTTGTTTTTTATATTTTTTCCTTTTAGTTTTGCTGATGGTACACCTTCATTGTTTTTTCTAATTTGTGTGAATTATTATTATTACAGTGTTTAAAAAAATTTTTATTTTTTTTTTTAGTAGTGTTTTTTTTATTTTGTTTCTTTGCTTTTCCGATTAACATTCGCTATTTTGTTAATTTTTTTTTTTTTGTTAATGATAAAAAAAAGTAAGGTGAACTTTATTGTCTACTTACCTTTGCTTTTTCTTTTATGTAAATAATATAAAAATAGCTGTAATTATTAAATACTATGTATAGTAACAAAATTTTTTTACAATTTTTTTTTCTGGTTAAAACACTTATACACCGTGTATATATGTGTACATATATATATATATATATATAATGAATATATGATGAACACACAATAATAATATTTTACAATAATTTTTTTCATTTTCTTGTGAGGAAATTTTTTGTTTTTTTTAGATTGTGGTAGCTAAAACTAATTAATTAGTTTGTATTCATTATATATATAATTATATATATAAATTTTTTTTTTTTTTTTTTTAAATGAGTAAATATATTAAGGATGATTAAGTTAATTTTATTTTTAGATATATTTGATGGTTACTTTTAATAAATAATTATATTAACTACTGGTAAAAATTTAGTAATACATTTGATGACCCTTCAAGTAATGGAGTTAAAAGCGTAAGAATTAAGTATGAACTGTTTTTTTTTTTTTCTTTTTTTTTTTCAAGAGATAACTATTTTAAAAAAAAAAAAAAAAAAAAAAAAAAGTATTAATGTTTTTATAAGTAATGTTGGAAAATCTAAAATATGAAGTACATTTTCTTGTTTGTCAATCCAACATCAGGGGGAAATAGAGCATCTATATTTACGGAAGTAAAAATTTAACAAGAAAAAAAAAAAAAAAAATACATAAAGAGTTACATACAAGTATGTACATATATGTGTATATATATTCCTTGTGTCTGTCAATTTTTTATATGTCCCTTTTTGTTTTTTTTTTTTCTTTTCCATTTTTTGTATATAGTTAGGAGTAAACGAAATAATATTTCACAAACCGCATAAATGCCATCTTTACATTTACAACATGTTGGATGGAGAAGAAGGTAAGAAACCTGGGTTTCTTCACCTAAGCTCCGTAATCAATAGCCCTAGGGAACTCGAGAACGAAGACTCACCAAAAAATGGAACACATTCAAACGGAAAGAAGTTAGAAAATAATAGCGGAGGGAATAATGGTGGTAGCCCTAATGAGAGCAATAATGCAAATTTGGAAAATTTCCAGGGGGATAAAAACAATAACAGGAAAGCTCTAGTTAGTACTGAGCGTATAAGCAAGGATTCTAACTGCAATTATAATAGCAGTGGTAATAGTAAGAGTAATGATAATAGTAGCTACAATGCAGAAAATAAAATAATGACCTGCAATGAAAGCAACATCGAAAATAAAGACATATTTGTGTATTTGCTAGTGGCTGGGGGGGATGGAACATTGAATTGGGTACTAAAAGAGGTAGAATTTTACGATATTAATCATAACAAGTTTGCTGTAGGTGTTATTCCGTTTGGTACTGGTAATGATTTTGCTAAAGCTTTTGGATGGAAAAAAATTAACGGGATTTTTACACACACCTTTTTATTTAATATTTTAAAAAAAATAGTTGATCAAACGTTTAAGTCCAAAATAGAAAAACATGATTACTGGAATATTGAAATAGTTTTAAATGATGATGGATATTTTAATAAAATTAATTCAAAAACCAAAAAAAAAGAAACATTAACAGAAAATAATGAAACTGTAAGAAAATTAAAATTATGTATGAGCAATTATTTTAGTATCGGTATTGGCTCAAGAATAGGAAGAGGTTTTGAAAGGCACCGAAAAAAAAGTGCATTTTTAAATAAATTAATTTATGTTTTAGAAGGACTTAAAAAGGTTTCTTTTAAAAGAAATATACCCGTTAATTTAATAATTGA
Source organism: Plasmodium brasilianum (assembly GCF_023973825.1). Lineage (NCBI taxonomy): Eukaryota > Apicomplexa > Aconoidasida > Haemosporida > Plasmodiidae > Plasmodium > Plasmodium brasilianum. The sequence continues at coordinate 1,878,400 of NC_090125.1, forward strand.
TAAAATGGTAACTGGCAAAAATTACGATGATGTTATATTTACAACAGATAACAATGATGAATACCCATCATTAAAAAAAGCCGTGAGCATTATATGTATTAATATACCATCCTATGCATCAGGTAATGATATATGGAATTATACACATAAAATAGGTTTAAAATTACCAAAAAATTTAACCTCAGATCAAAAACAAGTTTATGAAGACTTGAAAAAGGCACAACAAAGTGTAGGGGACGGAATTTTAGAATTCGTTATATATCAGTCAGGTATAGACATAGGTTTAGAATTTACAGTAAAAGGAAGAGCATATAGAGTACATCAAGGCTTAGGTCCCTGGAAAATTTGCTTCAAAGAAAAATTGAATAGTGTATATTTTCAAGTTGATGGTGAGTACTATCGTATGACTCTACCACAACACGTATCAATAGAACATTATAAAAAAATTAATGCACTGAAAAATATTATATAAGCATTTTCCATAAAAGCGATATTTCTCAGTCTCCGTTCCATTCCACTCGGTTCTATTATACCATGCTGATTTTTATTATATTATACCATGCTGATTTTTATTATATTACACTATGCTGATATCTATTATATTACTCATGCTGATTTCTATTTTATTTGCACTATGTTCAATCTGTTATATATTATGTTATATTCTATTCTGTTCTATTCCCACAATTAGGAAAATGCAATACCCCGTGGGAAAACAACAACGTTAGAAGGTATGCGAAGGTTCAAAAATATTCTTCATCCATTATTGGTTTATTTTTAATTCTATATTTCTACGCTCTGGTTTAGCAGCGATGATGTACATGCTTGTATGTCTGTCTACCCATGAAAGTACACATACATAAGCATGCACGTACATATACATACATACATACTTACATACATACATACTTACATACATACATACTTACATACATACATACATATTTATATATATATATGTAATGGCATGGACCTCTCCAGTTTCTCCTTTTTTCCTTTTACTCCGAGCGTTATGTTTTTGTACTTACATTTTTGCATGTCATTTCATACTTGTTCACACCACTACACACATATCATATCCTTTCATCGACTTAGCATTTTTCGACAATCTTATGGAAACAATCCTGTTGGTGTTTTTCCCCGATATTTTTGCTGTTTGCACATTGGCAAAAATAAATTAATATACACAAACCTACATATATCAAGCATTTAAGTTTTTCTTTAAATATTTAGTAGTTTTTTTCATTTATTTTATGCTTTTAGCAAATGTACAGTTATTTATGTAATAAGGGAAAAAAAAATAAATAAAAAAAAAAAAAAAAAACAAAGCTATTTTTTTTTAATATGTATATACAAAATACGTTTTTTATTTTTTACTATATATATTTATTTCCTTTTTTTTGTAGTTGCATAATAGCTGCGTAAAAAATTATTATGAATAAAAATAAGAAGAAAACTGGAAATAAGTAGCTATGGAATAAAACTATTTCATGCATTTTAAAAATTACATTATTATTATTAAATTTTTATTTAATTTTTATTTAAATTTTGTTTTATTTTTATATAATTTTTTTTTTTTTTTTTGACGCTCATACATATGTACATATTTGACTGCTACATATAGTAGCTGTAAATTGGCACTGCTTATTAGCCTTGTGTGTATCTGTATATCTTTTTATCCACCTTAGTAATAATCTTGAGTTCAATATCAATTTCATTTTTATTCTCTATTTCAACTTCCTTTTTTTTTTTTTTTTTTGTATGTATAGTATTATCCTCATGAGTACCATAAAAAATCAAAATATTTCCTATGTCGCATACATGATAACGTATATGCCATTCTTCAATTAGTTATTCAGTTATTTGGTATAGTTCATATCCTATAAATTTAAAATAAAATCATTGGGAATGGTTATGTTATTTGGGAATTAGCTTTAACGCCGGCATTTGTTGCCTTTTATTTCTTTCCCTCTCCAAGGGCATAAATAAAAATTATTTATACGCAGCATACGCATGTTTAAGTACGTGTATATAAACATACATAAATACACAAATAAGCAAATAGGAAAACGCGCATATATAAAAATTCCTCCATGTGCATATACATTGGTTATGCCTCTTCCTACCCTTGTACATTCTTGTAACTTTTGGATGCCCTATTTTTTGTGCCAAAAAGAAGGGTAGTTGTTAACACGTTAAAATATACCCACAAAGAGCATATTTTTTTTTTTTTTTGAGCAAACGAGAATGTGAGTCGAGCAACCATATGTTATAAATAGAAGGGAAATAATAATTATTCAATCTTAAAATTTTAAGGTTTGCATGTTTTACCACACGCACATATAATTAATACATACGTGCATACATACATAAATACATACGTACATACATACATATACCAGAGAGTAGGCATTGCACAAACTCATTTCGTGAAAAGTACAATTTAGGGATTGTACGAGAAGGCTATAAGTTTAATAAGTTAAATAGGCAATTTCATAGTCGACTATAAGGAAAAAAAAATAAAAAAAGAAAGTGTTTTATACAAACTTATGCTACACATGTGTGCATTTTTTCTATGATTGTATATATGGGGTCTTCTCTACTGTGAATTTTAAAAGCGATCCAGTCTTCCCTACCCCATCCAATTTTTTTTTTTTTTTTTTTTCCAAATAAAGATTAACATCCAGATTAGGAAAAATAAAATGCAGAATGTTTTATTAGTAAAACATATGAAACGATCGTTCTCAAGTTTAAAACATGAATTACAAAAATTCGAAGTAGTTACCAATAAGTTTCTACAATGCATTAAAAAATACAAGACAGAAAAAGACCTTTGTTTATCATCCTATATGAATTATAAAAAAGAAATAAAGGAATATATAAATTGTTTATTTGATAAAAATACTTTAGTTAATTTTGAAAACAGGGATTATAGGATGATATTTACTTATAGCATACTACTATCAAAGAGAATTTTGTTTCAAAAGGAGCATCTAAAAAATGTGCTCATCTCTTACATTGCAAACTACACAAAAAGGAAAAAGGGGGGGGATACAAACCCTAATGAGGAGCAACAAGTGAAACGAAAGGAAAGTAGTATAAGAGGCGGTGGTAGTGATAATGGTAACGAAACAAATGAACTGTTACTCCTATTTAAGTTTCTTTTTTTCTTAAACGTAGATTATGACAGAGCAATATATAATCATCTTTATTCTGAGCTAAATAATGAAATTGAGTGGTGTCCCTTGGACGAGTTAGTTGAATGTATAAAACTAATATCATCATTTAAAAATAAAAAATGGGTAAACCACAAAGTTTTCTCTAGATGTATAAATGAAATAATTAAAAGAAATAATGAAAAGCAGAATGATAATGATGTGTTAAACTTTTTAATAACAATTGTAAAATCTTGTTCTCGTCTTAACTGTGAAATTACAGATATATCTGTTTTGTTAGATACCTTTAGAGAAAGTTATGATAAAAATAAAAAAAGTGACATGCACATGTTAATAAAAATTATTTATAATTTATTTTTATGTAATTATCATAATTACAAAAATACGAATCAACTAATTGATTTATTAAAAGAAGAAATCATGCAAACAAATAAAGAAGAGGATTATCCTTTATATAAAAAATACTTATATAATAATAATATCATCATAGATAATAATGTAGACCTAAATACAGATATGATAAAAAAAAATACAGATGCTTATATATCGAATGATAACATAAACAATATTCATCAACTATACTTCAAAACAAGAGAACAACTCAAAGGCCACCTACCTAGTACATCTATAACATCCATAAATTTGTATAGACTTAAGTTTGTCGATCTTCTTATTCGGTCGGATAGTTACCTTTACAATACTTTCTATTCTCCCAACTCGCACTTTTTTGACTTCGTCCGGCAGTTGAAAATGGAGGGTAAAAAAAAAGAAAAAAAAAATTATTTAAAACAACTAAATTGCATCAGTCTTATGGTAGAGGAAACTGCACAAGTATAAGCAGAAAGATGTTATGTGCATTTTTGCATATTTACGCATTCATACAATTGCCTATTTGCATATTCTTATGTTTACATATTTATAATTCCGTTATAGGCAAAGAAGTGAAGGAAACCATATTCAGCAAGCAAGCCAAGTTTTTTATAAAGGAGAACGGGTAAAAGAACCACAGTTGTGTTTTTATGTCCATTTGCACATTGCATATATTTACACATTCTGGAACTATATTTGTATATATATATATATGTATATGTATGTGTGTATACCATTAGTTATGTTATACTGTAATGTGCTTTATCGTTCTTTCCGTTAGGTTTAAGATAGGATATAAACATGTACACATATACCCCATAATTTTCTTACCAGATTTTAAAAACGCTTACGTAGAATTTGTACACAATATCCTCATTAATAAGCAAATGAAGGACGGCACAAATAAAATTCATAAGCTCTATTTAAACCACAAAATTAGGCACATGAAATTCTTAGGATGGTAAAGTTTTAGCAATCCTGTGTATAACTATACGTGAGGGGATATGCACATACATAAGAGTATACACGTACATGCGCTTACACATATGGATATAAGCGCAACTGTAAATAAGGAGCATATGTCACTTAATTTTTTTTCCATTTATTTTAACCTTTTTTTTCGTAGGTACCCCATCCTACTTTACGAGCATGAATGGAAAAAGCTAAGGTTATCAAGGAACAAACATAGAAAATTTTTTTTGATAAATTTTAAAGTTTACATTTAAAAAAAATTGCTATGTATTAATATAATGTGTACATATATATTATGCATGTATATATGTATATTATGGATGTACATATATTATAACAAGTTAACATACACAACTTGATGTTTTATAATTTCCTTTTTCTCTTATAACAGAAATTATAATGAAAAACTTGGGTACATAAAAAAAGCGTTTAAAAGCGTAAGAAGCCATACACAAGAAGTATAATGAATGACAAATTAAGGGGAGATAAAAATTTACGTAAAAAAAAAATAAATCGAATAGGGGCATACACAGATATATTATATACGTATATATGCATATATATATATATATATATATATATATATACATGTATGCGCATATATACATACATATATATGCACGTATAATGACGTACTTTTTTAATTATATATACATAAAATTAATTCCAAAAATACATGACTCTTCGACTAGTGTACAACAAAAAAAAAAAAAAAAAAAATTAAGAAGAATTTAAATAACCATAAATAAAATGGAATAATGGAAGTAAAATATAGTAATGGGAGTGAAATGCAGCAACTGGAGTAAAATAAAGTGAAAAATAGTAGAAAATTAATGATCAGTCATAAAAAAAAGTGAAAAAAATGCATTAAAGTTAAATCACTATGGCTCTAAATTATCGATTGATTTGTCCATTGGGGAATCCTCTTTTTTCTTTTTCTTAATTTTGAAAGACATTCTTCTCCTTATAGTTTTTTGTGTCTACATGATGGAAGAAACGACGTAAAATGGAGATTTATTTTGTAATTACAAAATAGTTTAACGTGTTGATACATAGATGTAGAGATGTACAAGGGTATACCCATACTCATAGATACACAATGACAAAGGAACACATATAGTTACAGGAATACAAAGACATACATGTGTATCACTACGAAAAGGTAAAGCTCACAAATAATTACCTTAATAATAGTTCGTAAAGGCTTGTATAATAAAGGTACAACTGGTGTCTCTACTTTTACCAAATCAACATCAATTTGCTTGCATAAATGATTCATTTTAGCAATTTTTTTAATACATTCATGACTTAATCCATGTATAGTTACATTTTTGTTATTAAGGTTGTACTGCTGTTTAACAGATGTTAAAGCTTCAATTGCCGTATAATCAAATAAAGTGCTCTTCCCTTTAAGAACTATATTAACTGTTGAGCTATCGTTTTCATAGATAAATAACCGTGTGAACATTTTTTTTGATGCGTAAAATAAATGCCCTTCGATTTCGTAGTACTGAAAATGGAAAGAAATAGAAATACGTTCGTATCTATATGTATGCATATATACACATGTGCACACGCAAAGAAATAAAGACGCAAAAAAGAAAACCCGCACACATATATACACGTGAATCAGCCTGCATACACAAATAATTTAGATGTAAGCCCTTTTTTTATCATTTGAATTATAAAGTAATGAAGCATCACTTGAACTTTTCCTTCTCCTTTTCCTACCTTTGTGTCTGTGTCCTTATCATAAAATATTTCAAATTTAAAAGTTGATTTACTTTGCCAAACGTATACTAAAGCGGATAAAATTATCCCTGCAAAAACCCCAGTTGGAACGCTCACGAAAACCTACAAAGATGGAAAAAATGGGGGGGGAGGGGTTGAACATATGTGTACATAGGGATGAGTACATACAAATATTTTCATACTCGCGCATATATTTCTATTGGAAACATCAATAATTAAGGGACTATTAAGTATATACATGCATACAGTTTATACATGTCATATAGTTCATATAGATCATTCGGTGTGTATGTTTTACACTTCTCACACTTTTCATATTTTTTTTTTTTTTTTTTTTTTTTTTTTTGCTTATTACACATAAGACAGTGACAAGGACAATGATAAAGGCATCCCATCTTGATATTTTTCTGCTCATGCATGGGTGGCAGTTTCTTATGTACGCAGGGCAGAAGGTAAAGAAAACAATAGGAATGGAAAACCATTTGAAACAATGTAAAAAAACAGTAATCATTATTCCACATAAAAAAGATAAAGGAATATAATTCAACAAAGAATAACCAAAAAGTAGTATGCCATATATTAATATTGCTGCTACTACTCCGCTCTCCTTACCTCTAGCTCCATTTCTATAATTTAAAACTGATAAACCTAACAAACTACTACCACCTACAGCACTTCCTAACGTAGCTAAAATATTACCAATAAAAAGAGAAAAAATAGTTTCATTTGTATCACAATCCGCTCCACCCATATCTTTTATTACTTCACTAACCATTAACACTTCAACTAGTAACACTACAAACATATTTACTATTTGTTTAATTAAATCCATATCAAAAACAACTTTCGAAAAATTTAAATCCTTATTAGTGAATAAAAAAGTCGGCTTCGCTTTGTCCGATGTAAAGGAAAACATATCACCCACTGTAAATGATTTGACATCTTTAAAGGAATCAAAATTGTGTAAAATTTTTCGAAGAATGACGAACTCCACAAATATCGTAACTGCTATAGCTATTAGTGTCGATGGGATCTTGTGCCCTACCTACAAAAAAGAAAGATATGGAGATTATAGTACAGCAAATAAAACGCAGTGTTAGAATCTGGTAATTATAAACGTACAAAGGGATTCATACACTAAACATTTCTATCCTTTAACTCATTATATTAACACAAGGAGCATGCTGCTTTTACTATACAACATAGTTGCTCATCTGCTAACACTATCACCTATATATATATATATATATATATATATATATATATATTTTTTTTTTTTTTTTTTTCATAATGAAGAAGCACTCTTTTTATGCATTGTGAATAATACAAAAAAAAAGAAAAAGAAAAACATTTTTAATATAGTAATGTTCATATTGTCATGTTCAAACTAATTTTATTTGGAGAGGGTCTTATTACGAAAGGCATACACACATTTATATATATATATTCTCAATAACACGTTCATGTAATGCATATACACATATATGAACATATACACATATATGAACATATACACATATGCACATATGGTCAGGGGTAAATAAAGCCTACCTTGGGTATCTTTTTCCAAAGCTCCACTATGATAACAACAAGAGTACAGATAATGAAAAAAAAAAGTAAATAATATCCCCTAATATATTCATGTGTGAAAGGGTCTTTTAGGGTATGTAACTGGGCCCTTAAAAAAATAATCGAAAGGCCATTACAGTACCCAATAAAAACAGGGGTAGGAATTAACTGAATTAAAGCAGACATATGAAATAAGGAAAAGAAGAATAAAATAATTGAACAAATTAGTATACACACATATAACCGTTCTATTCCATCCGGTAAAAGTTCAGGATTGGCATTTTCTTCTAAATATTTTGAACATACAGATGCAAATGCACCAGTTACACCATGAATAACCCCTGGAGATCCTCCAAAAATCGATGTGATTAAACATAAAAAAGATGCTCCTTGTAATCCAAGATATGGAGGTATTTTAGCTATCATTGAAAAAGATATCATTTCTGGTAACATAGTTAAACATAATATACATCCACATAATATTTCATTTATATAATATTTTGATGATTCTTTTGGTGTATTTGTAAACCCCCAGCCCCATTTTATTCCATCTGTCATAGACTTAAAAGCTTTTGGCCATCCTATTCTTGCTGGTAAACATACCTTTATATCATTATCATATAAATCATCATGATATATTTGTGTTCTTTCTGATGATTCATCTAATTTACTAAAATCTACTGGCCTTTCTGTTGTTTCATTTGTTGCTATTTTATCACTATCTTTTATATTTTCAGACATTTTTTTTTTTTTTCCTTCCCTAGAAATTTTCTTTTTTAGCTGTACTAATTTTTGACGAGTTCATCAAATGGTCGCAGTTTTATACGTGTAATAATAGGTGCACACGCATATATATGAGTTTACATACATCTATATGTATATACATATATATATGCATGTATATATATATATATATTTATTTATATATGTATGTATGCATATGCAAATATACATTTTTGATGTTTACAATATAGCCATATGCACATCAACATGGTACATTTTCACGGTGTGCAATTCACGTATGTACTTTTTTACAATTTATAAGCAACAGCTTCTTGACTTTCTTTCACTTTGTAATTTTCCTTCATTGCTTGCTTTCTTTATGTTTATCTACCTCTAAACATCCAATGTGTTAGCTTCTTTGGCTCTTATTGGATTAATTTTCTTTCCACTTATTTGGATAATTACTTTGTTAATTATTCTGCTAGTCAAAATGTTAATTATTCTGCTAGTCAAATTGTTAATTATTCTGCTAGTCAAATTGTTAATTATTCTGCTAGTCAAATTGTTAATTATTCTGCTAATCAAACAGTTAATTATTCTGCTAATTAATTTATTAAGTATGTCGCTAATAGCACTAATAATTTCTTTGATTATTTTTCTATATCAAAAAATTTTTAGCTAACTTCTTTTTTGCTTAATATTTCACTTTCTCTACTTTTTTTATCTTTTCTTTTCACAGAGGTAAAAAATTTATTCCTTTTTTACCCTGTGAAAATTAATACACTGTAATATTTCATCTAAGGTTATCCAAGAAAAAATAAATGAATATTCAAAATCATGAAAAAAAAAAAAAAAAGTAATGAGTATCTGATCTTCATTTATTCGGTAAAGGTATTATTATCGGCGTACAAAAAACAGTATGTTTTTTGTAGGCTAAAAACTAAATTATTTCTCGTCAAATTATTAAGGCCTTAAAATAAGGAAAGAATGCGTATACAAGATAACATATATAAATATATACACAATACATATATGTATATATATATATATATAAAATTGGTAATATAGAGATATATATGTATATTCATCTCATGCGGAAAGAGGAATTTTTCTTAGGTATTAAATATCGATGATGTTAAAAATGTAAGAAAAAATCAATTCTTTTACAATGAAAAAAATGAAATAAACTCAAGCTGTGTACACTTTTAAGCGGTAGAAAGGTGAAACACAAAAAATATCATATGCAAGATGTTTGTACTATATGTATATATATATATATATATATATATATTTATGTTTATGCTTAAGTGTACGTAGTTTGTAAAAGGAATAGTAGCTCTCTACAATATAAATAGCTTTTTTTTTCTTCGAAAGAAAAACGAAAAAAAAAAATTGTTTAGCATATAGCACATATACATATATTACACCAAAATTTATTTAAAACATTTTCCTTTTTTTAAGATTTATTCATAAAATCTCTACATATTTACCAAAAATGTTAAATGAAAAAAAAAGAAAATAGAAAAAGGAATAAAGAAAAAATAAAAAAGAAGAAAAAGACATATTCATGTTTTTCATTATTTTCTTATTTGTTTAAAAGAATGTTTTAAAATTGTAATATAACCATAAATTTCCCATAATTTTTTTTCACATTTTTACTTAAAATTTTTTTTCTAATAATTTTGTGGGTTTATATTTTATGAATATTGTTTTAATTTAAAATTAATACAGCGTTTAAGAATTCACATTTCATACATTTTTTAATGTGTATTTTTTAAAATATTCCTTACACATAATTTATCATCAGTTCTTTGTTTTATTCCTCTATTCATTTTCTACATATTTTATATTTATTTTACTCACAATCTTTATATTTATTTTACTTACAATCTTTATATTTATTTTACTTACAATCTTTATATTTATTTTACTTACAATCTTTTTTTTTTTTCTTTTTTTGCATGTTTCTTGATAAAAATAGTGCACAGGAAAATGAGATGAACCTCTGATTTTAATTTTTTCTTGTTCGTATTTTTTAGCAAATTTTGAGATTTGAAAAATTTCAATAAATATTCGATTTTTGTCAAATTTGTATGAGAAAGAATTATGTACAAGTATAAAATTTATCCCTATATAAAAAACGTAGCTTTTCTTTTCATTTTAATAATTTGTAAAGATAATAAGTTGACCTTTTTATTTTTTTTCCTTATAGATATTTAAAAAAAAAAAAAAAAAAAAAAAAGAGAGAAATATATATTTGCTGATACCATTTAAGGAAATTATTTTTCTCCTTCGGAATAAAATTTAATCCCTTTATCAAATTTGTGTTAATTAAATAAGAAAAATAGGAAAGTAATACTTTTATATTTTTTTAATGTTCTCTTTTTTTTATTTTTCCAGGGGCATAAAATAATGGCATTATGGAATACCATTTTATTTATTTTTTTCAAGCCTCTCTTTTTTTATATAGCTCATTTAAAAAAATGTGTATACACATACAGACGACATAACATATGGATATATGTTTTATACATTGCTGTATAAACGTATATTAATGATAAAAAGTATATCCCCCCCCTCTACACTTAAAAATGTTTTATTAATAAACCAGAAAAAAGTTTTTAATACGCAATTGTTGATATATATATATAAATAGTCGTATGTGTAATATTCCTATTTTTATACAGTATAATCAATATATGAATAAGCTAGCGTAAAAACATATAAATATTTTATAATAAAATATATATGTTATCAACTATTAATTTAATATTGTAAATTTGATCACGTTAAATTATTACAAAGTGTGTGAAAAAAAGAAAAAATTTATCAAAAATTTATGTTTAATTATAAAATATACCAACATTAATTGGGCATTATAATTTGAAATATATTTAAAAAAGAGCAAATTTGAGAAATATAAAACAAAGTTGAAAATCATTTTTCTTGTATAATATTTTATAATAAAAAAAAAAAAAAAAAAATTTAGGACGTTTTAATTTTCCATATAAAATATAAGAAAAAGAATACAGTAAAATAATATGGTGAACGACAAATACTTATAACCGTTAAAAATAAAACGAATATCTAATTTTAGATAATAAGTATGTAGTACCTAAATAAAATTATTGTGAGTTTCCTTTTTTTTTTTTTTGACTCAAGTTCCAGTATTTCATATTTTAACGTCAAAAATTTTTTTATTATAAAAGTTATATTTTTTGAATTTTTACTATTTTTAAAAGGATGGTATTCGAAAAAAAATTTTTTTTTCGTTTCTAAATAATTTCAATATTATTCACCATTTGATTTACTCAAATTAAAGCAAAAAGTAATACATATTTTTCCTGTGTTTTCTTTTTTTCATATATACGAAAATAAAAATGGGAGAAGTCATAAATTAGCATGTTTTACGAATGCGTATGATATATTATAAATAATTTTTTTTTTCTTTTTCATAGGTATATACACCTTTTTTAAATAAAAAAGGATATAAATGAAGATAAATAAATGTATATATATTTATATATATATATACGTACAGGTCTGTTCGTAGTTTATATCTATTTATATGCATAAACGAATAGCCACCCCGTTGGTCATGATATTTTATGCTTACATAAAAAGTGTTATTACATGGTGAAAATATACCTTTTATATTTTCTATATCACCGTTAAGCAATTTACCATAAATTTTGTTATATAACTAATATTAAAAAACTTATGTTTTTTTTCATATTAACATTATTACAGCTGTTACAACAACGTGTTATATTATAACTTTATATACACGCATATACTTATATATATATTATACATATATATGTATAAAAATATGTGCATATGCGAAAAATTCAATTTAAAATTGAATAAACGCAATTAATTTTTTTATGAAATTTGTTCATGGCGTTGATTTAAAGGTTAATTAAAAGGAATGGATTTTACTACTACTTATTTTAATCACACGAGAAAAAAAAAGATCATAAAAACTGTTTCTACAACGGTTATAAATTTTGTTTCACTATAAAGAATAGGGAAAAAGCCTGTAATATAAATGTATTATATTAATGAATAAAAAAAAGAAAAAATTTTATAAAACGCTATTTTATAACAAAAAACAGCAAATTTTTACAAATAAATATAAAATGGTTTACCTGACATTATGTAACAATAGTACTTATATAATTAAGTAAATATAAAGAGAACGTAAATTTAAAAATAAACATTGTTAGCAGTGAAATTACATTACAAGAACTTCGGAAACGTGTTCACTAAATTCACTAATGCAGCGAAAAATTGAACTCTGTGCTAAATAGTTATATTTCAAAAAACAAAAAAAGGCAACAGTGTTCAATTGAACTCTTAATGAATAAACACATATATATAATAATATGCAGTAAATATATAAAGTTAATACACTTGTTATTGTACGTTTATATATATATTTATAAATACACAATATTTATCGAGTTCACATTTTTTTTAAGCACATATATATATGCATATAATTATTGTCCTTATTTAACATTACTTTTTCACTTAAAATAAATAACTGTGTTTTAATATAATATTGCTATTTCATTTAAGTAACAATATATTGCTACATTTACAATTATGTGTTATATCTATTGCACTTACTTTTGCATGCAATTAAAGTTTAACTTAAATAATAGGCAACAAAAAGAAAGGGGGTGTATGCATGTTTATAATATATAGTACTACTTTTTACATATTATAGGATGAAGTTATATTAAATCTATATATATTCAGGAACGCTCTGTTTTTTTTTTTTGTGTCAGGTTTTCATTTAATTTTTCTAAGAGAACAAAATAAAAAATTTTCTTTGGTTGTTTGGGCAAGCAGTGTGAATTAAGCATTTATTATATATCTATATAAATTTATAATTATACATTTAAGAACTTTTTATTTTTTCATATATGAATTTATTAGAAAGCTTTAATAAAATCAAAAAAAAAAAAAAAAAAAAAAAAACTGTGTTAACAGATTGGCTGTGTTAATTTTAACAATAATATATAAGATTAATTTATATTTGTATAATTTATAAAATTTTTTAAATATTCGTTTGTGACAAAAAAATATATTTTTATGTATAATCACATATCTGTTATTTTATAAGAGTTACATTTTTAAATAAATAAAAAAAAAACTTCATATAAATATAAAAAAATTATCATAATGAATAAGTTTTACTTACTAAGAAGTTAACACATATTTTACCAAGTACATAATTTTGTAAAAGTTTTATATATACTTTATTAAATACATCATATTTATACAAATAAGTTCGTTTTGATTGGTTCTATACATATATATATGAGTTTATCACACTTATAAACTATATGTTTTTTTAAAATATATATACTTATGCCATTATTTAACCCCCCTCCCCTTTTGTTACATTTTATTTTTTGTACAATCAGAGAAGGAATAAGAATGTTTTTTTTCTTTTTTTTTTTTTGCTCTATTTCGAAAAAATAAATAAAAAAGAAGAAATTGTTTATTTATCGAACCTTTTTTTTTAATAAAATTTTTTTATTTTTGACTCTTTTTTAGTTAAATATTACACCCTATTTGATTTTAATTTTTTTACATTTCTTTTAGTACAGTTACTTTAAAGATTTATTTATATTTAAATCCCATATTTAAATAAATTAAAAATTTATAATTTTTTCATTGAGGTCTTTTTATATTAAAATAAAGATATATGTACATGTATATAAATACATTTGTATATATATATATGAATTTATATCCTTACACATATATATTTAATTTCGTAAACATTATTAATTTATATACATCATATACATTTATACACATACATTATACATTCTCACTGTATAGATATATATGTAAACTTAAATTTTTTAGTACTGTTTTGAATTTTATTTAATTTTTATAAAATTGGTATATGTGATATACAGATATATATCACAAGATTATATCATGCATAAAAAAATAAGTTCTTACACATTATACATTATTATTTAATTTTTCTTTTATTAAAAATGAAAATAAGCTGCTTTTTATCTTTTTTTTTGTTTTTCGTAATATACAAAAACACTACTAATGTAGTGTACTGTGGTGGTTATGGTGATTTGGCCGCAACAAGCGCCTTGACAACTATCGTTAAAGACCCAATTAGGTAAGAAAGGAACATGACAAAAAAAGAATTTGTATCAATGTTCTTTGTGATGTATTATAAATTTATATATATAAATATGTATATTTAGAACTGGTTAATGAACAAGCAGTTGTTGTTAGTGGTAAAACGTATTCTTTGTGTGCTTACATTTGTGCAAGTTATTTCTTTGTTTTTATTTTGTTTTAATATAAAAATAATATATGTTAGAATGATAACTTATTTTATAATTTTTATTGATATCTATTTTTATTTTTGTTATATTTGCAATGATTGCTATGTTTTCCATGTTTGCCATTTTTGCTATTTTTTCAATTTTATTAACCTTTTTTTATATCCTTGCTCTTTTTTTTCTTACTCACAGCTTAACCATAAAAGATCTGTATGAACACGGAGTTAAGGACCCAGTAACAAAACTTCTTCATAAACTTAAAAAAGTAGTGCGTTATAGAAAAGTTTTAAGGTGGTCACGTGTATGGTGGATATTACTAGTCAGAGAAATTGTAGGAGACAATGCTATTGAAAGGAAGACTGAAAAAGTAAGTTATTTTAAATATATATTTTATCAACCAGTTTTGTGCATAATTTATTGAATATATATATATATATATATTTATGTTTTTGGTGTGTGTGGCATATTTTTGCATCCTCCTCCTATGTTATTAATTTTTTTTGCAATTTTACACTTGCAAAAAAGAAAGAAAAATTATGCATTAATTTGTTTTACATATATGTATTTATAGTGCACATATTAAAGATCAAAACTTTCAGTTTTATGAATACTATTTTTTTTTTTTTCCATGCTTCAATATTATATCAAATTATTACCCTTTACACATTTTATGAACTGTTCATAATTTTTTTTTTTTTTTTTTTTTTTTTTTTAAAAACAGGCATTAAGAGAAATATGGGACCAATGTACAATAGCAGTTTACAACAACACTCTGTATTCCATTGAATCAAAGCCTTTATTATTTTTGCACGGAATATTGAATGAATGTAAAAATAACTTCTCGACAAAATTAAGACAAGATCCAGGTTTAATTGTAGCAAAAATAGATCAAATATTAAAATCACAAATATACAGATTCTGGGTGTCAGAGCCATATTTGAAAATAGGAAGATCAAACACATTTTACACACGTATAACACCAGAGATGGTTCCAATCTTACCTAAAGAATGCACTTTGAAACATTTATCATCTTATATGGAGGAGAAATTAAAAACTATGGAGTCAAAGAAGAATATTGAATCGGGTAAATATGAATTTGATGTAGCATCCTCAAATAAATCAACGAATGATACAGAAGTTACTGGAGAAGATGACCAGAATGATGATGATGAAGATGATACTTTTGATGAAGAAACATTTAAAGATGATATATTTAATTCTAAGAAAACTGATGAAAAAAAACCAAAAGATAAGATATGAAGTGGATAGAGGAAACTGATATTGCCATTTATAGGCAAAAATTTATGAAAATGAAACCATTGGAAGAATTTATATATATACATGTATACGACTTTAATTAATGAAAAATATGTGTAACAGAAAGATTAAAAGGAAATAAGAAATAATAAATTTTAATGTGTATCCTTTTTTATGTGTTGTATTATGGATGATACATAGTATTCTTACCACAAAGAATTTCAACATATAGAAATACCCATAGAAAAGATTCCATTTAAAAATATATACTCCATTAAACGATGGTTAATCAAATAAAAAAAAATTTTGCACAAAAAAAAAGGTATTTAATTATGATATGGTATACGTATTCGTAAATAACACAATTTATTATTAATGCAAGATGATATAAGAAAATTTTACCTTAATGATATTTAAATTAAATGTTACCCGAAAAAAAAAAGAATTCATACATATATATATTATATATATATATATAATATTGTATATATTTTAACTTTTAAAAGGATAATTTCATTTTCATATATTCACCATAACATTTCTTTCCTTGTCCACGTCCTAGCACACTTCCCTTGTTATATATATATGTATATATATTAATGCAATTTTACAAAAATTTTATTAATACGTTAATATTATTTTATCCATATTTATTAGTATTTTATTATTGCTAATTTATCATAATAGCTTTATTATACACTATTATATAGCATTAATATTATTTTATACTCGATTTTTTTTTTTTTTTTTATTTAAATGTATAGTTTTTCCTTTTTTTTTTTTTTCTATTATTCATTTTTTCGAATTGTATTACACACTCATTTATTTTCTTTTTGGTTTTTGTTAATATATAATATATATATATATATGCACATTGTAATTTTTTTTAGATTTAAGTTATGATTTTTTAATTTTTATTTTTTTTATAGCATTTTTTTTTTGGGGATTTTTTTAAAAGTAATAATTCTTACACTCACTTTTAAATCTTATTATATATTATATATATATATATATATATATATATGAACTGTTTTATTTTTAATCTTTTAAAAAGAAAAATTTTGATATTTAGAAAATTCCGACTGTTAGAATGTTTTAGTTCTTTTTATTAGAATGAATTGAGATGGGATAATTCACCATATATATCATATATTAAAAATATAAAAATGTGGGCTAAAGAAGAGCAAGAAAAAAAAAAAAAAAAAAAATTATTACGAAAAATGGGACTTAATAGTATTAAAGCCTATGTTAAAATATGTTTTGAATGATTACTCTAAAATATATTTAATACTGTACAAGCAAACAATAATGGTAAAAAATGTTGTATTAATAATACTTGCATGCATATATGTTATGATGGAGCCAAAAAAGGAATAATGAAATTTATAAAATTAAAAACAAACAGCATATTTAAGTTCATGCATAGCCTCTACAAAAATATAAAATGTCTTTCCAAAAATTTCGAATGATATTTCTCCCACTATAATAATATAGTGACGAATTAAACAAAAAAAAAAAAAAAAAAAAAAAATTAAATCGTTGAACATACTAAAGTGAAGATGGGAAGTGTAATTGGCAAATACGAGTAAAATGAAAAATGACACGCGTTTTAAGTTAAAATTTTAAACTAGCTTATACTGAAAAAATAAGAATACGTAAATGTACGTATGTATGTAAACACAAATGCATGTAGTACACATGTATGTAGGCATGTATGTACATATATATACATACAAACTTCATATTTCGAAGAATACTTCCTAGGTACAAGTGTACATGCACATATAAGAGTGTACGTATTTGCCATTTTGTTTTTTTTGTTCATTTAAAAGGTCTTTTTCGAAAAGTTACGATATCCTATACCCACACACTTGATAATATACGAAAAATCAATTTGTGATTTTTCTACTTTCTTAATATCAAATACTACATTAAAAAAGTCTCTTAACAATCTAATGAGAGCAATTGAATATGGCTTAACAACATTTAGAGAAATTTTTGATACAGTAGTATCCTCTGCTAAGGACATATATAATAATGGCAACCACTGATAATTTGTATCAACTGATGATAATCCTTTTATTTCATTCATCATTTTTAGGGAAATAAAAAACCCAAGTCTTTCATATATTTCAGCATCTCGTAAATTACACGTCATCTTACCGATAACATTATCATTTTTAATATACCACTCTTGTCCCATAAAACATGATATGTTGTCATTACTTAGAACCATGTTCTTTTCGTCTTTACACTGGGTTTGTATTTCATCATCTCTACTCTCTAAATGGGAACTATTTTCATTCTCAACTTCGGTACAGTCATCAATATTTTTCTCATTTTCAAACTGACCTTTCTCCTCAATATCTTCATGTTCTTTCCTCCCATGATTAGCTACACATTCGACAATTTTTGTAATGTCCATATTGTTGTACGGTACCTCTTGCATGTGAGTCCTATCGCTTGGTTTAACCCGTTTTAGCGTGTTCTTAACATGCTGTAGAAAAGGCTCGTCAATGCACAAGTCAGACCCATAAATACATTTGTTCTTGGTGTGTGCAAATAAGGATAAAGAGATAAAATTGTTTTTCAAATAATCATCTTTACCTTTTACTTTTTCAATTTCAATACTAACGTATGGGGTAAAAATTTGTAAGTGTCTTTTTGCAAAATTAATAAATTTGTTTCGAAAAACTAATGAAATATTTTTGCTTACTACTGTTCCAGTTATTTTTCTAACCAACCCACTATCATGCATATCAAAAGAATTAATAGTTTTTAAATTATTCATAAAAAATAATACTTCACCTGAACAGTCAGATTTTATTCCTCTTTTTAAAATATTAATATTTAAAAAGTTGTTATCAACTTTTAAAAATGTTTTAAAAAAATGCTCACTCACTATTTTACATGTATATACAGTGCTATCAATGCAATCATCTGTTATTCCTTTTAATAATAATTTTACAGGATTTTTAAAAAATGGGACTATCATAAGTAAAAATTCAAGAAAATATGTTATACTCCTTTCCTTTCCACAATGAAAAGAATTATTTAAATCACTTATTCGTACTTCATCAATAACATTACCTATTAAAAATCCTGGTTTAAAATATAGTTCGTCTCCATCTTCGTTAATTTTGATAATGGTATCATCACATAACTTATCAATAAGTTTTAAAAGTTTAGCCTCATATTCCTGTAACCCTACAATTAATTCTTCATCATCCCCTACTACCATATATTTTTTTCTTTTTTTTTTACTTCGAATATTTTTAATTGTAATAGCTTTTCCGCTTATCATACTTAACGCTAACCTAAACCGAAAGTAATTGCTCCCCCCGAACTCCATTTTTAAGGCATTTACGGACTACTATGGTATATATTATGCAGGCACATTCGTCATGTATAATATAAATATATGTACGTATATGTATGAATGTACTAACAAACTGCTACTTAAGAAAGAAGAATGTTCGAGCTTACAGAGTTTTCTCAATGTGAGCTTCTCAATCCTTCAAAATTGCCCTTCCACGGATGCCTTTATTAAATATTTCATAATATGTTGTTCTTTTATATTTACTTTTTGTATTATTTAAGATTAAAATAATATGTACAAAAATTAGTTACTATTTCTCTACAAAATAATAATAAATAAATAAAAAATATATTACTATACCACAATATTATTTTTTTTTTTTTTTAAATTTGTATTAAAACGTTTTTATAAACTGGTTACTAAGAAAAAATGGTGATGAAATGAGATAATAAATATTCTACGTAACTTTTACAAGTACTTAAACAATTAGGGAAAAAATAAAACAAATAAACGAATAAATAAATAAATGCTTAAATAAATGTATAAAAAAATACTTAAATAAATAATTAAATGAATGAATAAAAAAAGGAATAGAAGAATAAATAAGTAAACACGACAAACCCAATAAAACGTGTTCAGTGGTACCTTTTCACGCTTTAAGAATAATACGTATAATATTATTATGCAAGTAATATATCAACACAGAGATAAATAAAAAATTCGTAAAATGAGCAATATAAATGCTAACATAGCTTTTCTTCAAAATATATGTATACTTACATATTATAAATATATATATACATACATATTATAAATTTATATATATATATATATATGTATATATTGTAGTAAATAATTTTTGCTCGTTCATTTTTTACTTTCGTATGGTTGCAAATGTTTTTTTCAACTGATCAAGTGCCATAGAAAGTGTTTCATTTTTAAGGGTCTAATTTACATCTTCATTTAAATCTGTTTTCGTTATTCCATTATTCCTTTTTTTTTTTTTATTAAATTGTATAAGTATTAAAACGAATAAAATATTTATGGGTCACTGTGCAATTAATTCCGTACTAATTTTGTTGCTTATTTTACATAAATACTTACATATATACATACATACATACATATATACATACATACATACATATATACATACATACATACATATATACATACATACATATATACATACATACATATATACATACATACATATATACATACTTATATACATACATATATATAATATAAAAGCACAGATGACGTATTATATACTGTTTCGTCAGTGTTTCTTTTTTGAAAAAATTTTGATGATACGAGTGCATAGGAACATAATATTTTGCTGGGCATATTTGCTTGACATATATTTTTAAAAATTATTATATATATAAGTATTTATACATATATTAAGCACTTCTTAGAAAATGAAAGACAGTACATGAGAATATATAATTTGTTAGGTTTATTCATTTTAGGGAATTATATTTATTTTTTTTTTTTTAAATTTATTCAATATATTTGATGTATAAAATTTCACCAAAAAGATCAGCGTCGTGCATATTTTCTACTACACTAAAAATGTAGACCAATCCTTTATGTACTCATTACACCATCAGTTAATGCAAAAAAAGAGTAGTACGTTATAATATGAATTGGGTATAATATGTAACATGAATTTATATATATATATATTGTATTTGTAAAGATGTTCCACCCACATATTGTGTTCTCCCTAAAATATGAACGTGCAGGATAAATATATATAAAGTAGCTAATTAAAATTTGTACTTTTCATTATAAACTATGTATCAACCTTTTGTTGTATTGGAATAATCAAATGCACATCTTCAATATCATCTAAAACAATGAAGCTAATTATGTTTCACAAATAAGTGGAATTTTATAATGAATATATTTTTGAGAAGAAAAAAAAATGTTGAGGGAATAAATTTGCATTAGGGTTGATAAATAGGGGAAAAAAAAAAAAAAAAAAAAAAAAAGGCAAAAATTTTTTTCATTAACTTTAAAACCTTTTTTAATTATTTATTTACAATTATATTATGTTATTAAAGAGAACTAGTTATATGAACATCATACAGGGCAAGCAATTAGGTTTAAGCGAAAAGGAAAAAGAAAATGACAAAGCATATGTATACGTGCTTGCGCACGCATACATACTTATGTACTAAATTATGGAACAATTTTGCACTTTTCAAGGGTTAAATTTTTTTTTTTTTTTTTTTTTTTTTTTGGTTGAAAAATGCACAGAATTGGATTGTTTTTCTTATCGAATATATTGAATGAAATAGTAAAAAAATAGTTCATTCAGAAGTATAGCAAAAGTTCAATTTACAAATATATATATATATATAAATTTATGTATGGGTGTATATATTATATGTGTATATGAATATGTATGTGCGTATATTATATATACGTAACAACGCAACTAAAGAGCAAAGTTAGTGAGTTGCACTTATCCATTTGCTAAATACTACATAACAGAGCACAGAAATATTGTGTAATTTACTTGTTATCTATACTCGTAAGGGCGTTATAGTATGGTACTGAGTCATAATATATAATACGGTAAAAAGTATTTAAAAAATAAATTGCACAGTTATAGATAGAATAAAAAATATAACTATCAAAAAAGGACACATATCAACTAAAGAGTAAAAAGTGGGGGCAAAAACATTTATCGGAATTTCAAACACTAACATTAATATTAATTTATTTAGTTTTTCTTCTTTTTTTAAGTACTATTTTAATTTATATCCAAGTTGATCATTATTTGAATTTGCTTTAACGTTCAGGATGATTTCAATTAAATTTGTTCTGATTTTATTAATAATGATTTTTATGTCCTTCCCCTTTATTCCTTTATTAATGTACAGATGGAAGACAAATCAAAATAATTTAATTTCTTTTTTTTTAGTACTACTAACAACCATGCCTTTTTTTGTAATTGCAGCATACTCTTATACGAGAATAAATAACCAAGATACACATTGTATGAAAGAGGAATAGGTCTCATAACATAACAGCAAATATGTGTACTCGTAAAAAGAAGAAAAAATTGGCTATACTTTTGGTGTTCCTGCTGGTAGAATGGGAGAAAACTACGAATGCAAATGTAGGTAATACTATTGGCTCATAGTGTATAGCAACCATTATCAAATGTTCTAAGCATTTTTAATGACAGGAAAAAAAAATAAAATAAACAATAGTACTGGTTGAGAGGAAACTTATTTGGAGTTTCTGCAGATGCATAATCTTGCGAGCTTATTACTTTTTTGTTTTTACGGCATTTTATTACTGCATTTTATTACTGCAATTTATTATTGCATCTTAATACTGCATTTTATTACTGCATTTTATTACTGCATTTTATTACTGCATTTTATTACTGCATTTTATTACTGCATTTTATTACTGCATTTTATTTCTACATTTTATTGCCTTACGTTATTACCTCATTTAATTACTTTTCTTGTTTTTCTGGTTATGTATTTCAGTTCAATACTGTTTTTCGCCTTTTCATTTTTTTCTTTTTAAAAAAAAATCATATTTAAAATTTAATTATTAATTATACTATAAAATAGCTATAAATAATAAAAAATTTTAATTTGCATAAGAATAAAACCTTACAACTTCTAAAGTGCAAGGAAAAAAGGAATACACACACGTGTACATTTACGCACGCATACCTATATTTGAGCATTTAGGTACAAGTGGACATGTCTACATAATTGTGGGCACGGTTTATTTCATGAAAGGATGATGCATGTAAAAATTGGGAATGTTACATATGTATAAATACATATATACATGTGTGTAAATATATATATACATATGTACACAGATATGTGCGCGTGTGCATGCATAAATGAGCATAAGGAAACCACACTGTATACTTAAAAAAAGGAATAACATGGGAGAAGGGGTAGAAAAAAAAGTATTCTATCTTATTATAATTAAATGGTTACGTGTTGTGCCTCTATTTTGTTACCAGACATAATTCTCAATTCGTAATTAATTTGTGTTAAAAGAAATCTTTTTTTCAGTTCTTCAAAACATTTTTTAAAAATAAGTAATGCTTCTTCTAAATTCATATTTTCATGATAATATTTATCTAAAATTGCATTTACCAGATAGGCACCATATCCATGTGCCCCTTTGTTTACGGAATCCATGTTACTTAAGTAGTCACACCAGTATAACTGATAACCATCTTTCTATGAGTGGAAATTAAGGTATGAACAACAACGTTAAAACGTGCGCACGTATGCATGCACATAAATACACATACATAAACGTACACATACATAAGCATACATATACATAAGCATACATATACATAAGCATACATATACATTAGCATACATATACATAAGCATACATATACATAAGCATACATATACATAAGCATACATATACATAAGCATACATATACATAAGCATACATATACATAAGCATACATATACATAAACATACATATACTTAAACGCGTACACACACAAACACACCCACGCATACTTATTTACATATGCCTAAACACTTCCACAATGCTCCAAAAAAATGAGCGAAAAGATCATTCTCTTTTTTCCCCATTTTCTCTATGCATATATATCCCTTACATTGTCAAAGCCAGCTATTAAGCAATTCACTTCGTATGGGTTTCTCCTCAAATAGTAAGCTAAATTTTTTCTTGTAAAATAAGCAAAAGATTTAACATATAAATCAGTTGAATTCTGATACTGATATAGGTGAATGTTCTTTCTAATAAATTCCCCAAATTGAATACGATCACCAATGGAACCTCCTAATAGTAAACATTTGTTTCCATTAATATCATAAAATTTTGTTTTATCATCATTTTTTAATTTTATAATTGAGTTAATACTATACGTATCTGCTGCTAGTACTATAAAATCTTTTCCCTTTAAACCGATTAGTGTATCCATAGGTGAAAAACGTAAAAATGGAAGGAAGTTCAGGGAAATGATATACGAGCACTTGAAATTCTAACAAACACCAAGTGATGATGTGACAAAGTGAAATGTAGCGATAAAATGTTATCACAAAGGATGAATTGAAATCGCATCAAGAATTAAAGCGGGCAAAAATATGGGCACATGATTGAACTGAAGATGTACAATGTTATCTCTTTTTTTTTTTTTTTTTAATTTAATGATACGTAGAAAATTTTAAAAACAGAAATAAATATATATTTATATATGCAAACGAAATGGCTGATTAGGAAATATACATATAAATACATGTACGTATAAATAAATGTACTTAAATATATAAATGTGAGTTATTTGATTGGCGATATTGTTCTACTTCATGCACATGAGCTTTAAAATGTACGCACATAAAATGACGATAATTTTTCGTAACTTGATAAAACTGTAGCATACCATGTAATTGTCAAAGTATCGAAATTTTTGAAGTGAGAAATTTTAAAATTCCGGAGTATTTTTTACAAGTTAACTGAAAAAGTTTAAGCTTATTTCCAATTCAATAACAAATTTATTGTGTTAAGGGTGTATATGTAGCAACTGTAAAAGTTTGCTTTTCGTACTTACAATATTTTTTTTTAATAAAAATATTTAGTCCTATTTTACAAATTGCTTATAATTTATTTTTACGTTATTTATAGTATTGCATTCCATTTTTTCTTATTATTATTTATTCGTTTGTTTATTTGTTCGTTCGTTTATTTGTTCGTTCGTTCGTTTGTTCGTTCGTTTACCTGTTTGTATATTTATTTATTTCATTCTTAAAATAAAGGCTATGCTACAAATTCCTTTTTTTTCAGCATAGTGTACTATATTTAAACGAAAAAAAGCTACAAAGGTGTAATATGTCGAATTATTTAATTTTTTTTCCTTTTTCCCATATTTCATCTGTTCCCCTTTGTGTTTCTTTCAAAATGTGCAAAAATGGTATATATAATATTTCTAAACATCGCTAATTTTTTTTGGAAGGCTATTATTTATGCACATATGTTTCTTGTTTGAAAAAAGTATATCAACAATTTTTTTTTATAAAAATTGGCATAGCGACAGAAATATGATTTTTCATATTTACGTTAATTCGCATTAGAACATGTAAGACGTTATAAAAATTTCATCGGTATTTTGGTGATAAATAAAATATGCATTTATACATTCATATGTGTTCGCGTTTGTTTGTGTGTGTTTTTTGTATCTTTGTTTTTGTTTTTTAAAAGGCGACTATTAAATTGAGGATATTTTTATTATTTTTTATTTTTTGAAGGTTTTGTCTGATTTAACAACGAATGCAAGTTTTCACCAAATCATATTTAATTTTTTAATCTTAAAGATGTTTTATTTTATGCTCTAATTTACATTTTTTATTATGTACCGTCTGTTTATTTTATTTTTTTTTTTTTCTAAAAAATATTGTAGGTTACGTTTAAATTATTGTAGGCTTACAAGCCTTTTCTTATTATATGATTGATATTTAATAAATTGTCAAAGCGACAATTAGTTCATATGCACTGTGTGCGTACGCACGTACATATATATATGTACATATGTGTAATTATACGTATATATGGTTGATTATATATATTTTTGCTTGATAGTGCGTTTATTAAGACATCCTTGTCGTAATATGAAAATGTATGATTCGGGTAGTGATAAGGTGAAAAGGAGTATGCGTGAAATCTCCTTAACAAAAATATATTTAAAATGAAAGATCATGAAAATAGGGGCACACATACATACATATATATATATATATATATATATATATATATATGCTCATAAATTTATATAGATATATATGTGGTTATTCCAAAATTGTTAGCAGAAGGTGCACAAACATACACCCATTTTTTTTAATTTACTAATTTTCAAAAATTACAAAATTTTAAATATTTCAAAAGTGTCTTTTAAAGATTTTGCTTTTTTATTTTTTATTTTTCAAAAAAAATGCTTTACGATTTTGCAAAATATGCTCAACTATTTTTCACGTACAACAACAAAAAAATATAAATCCCATCTCGAAAAAACTTCCATTTTTATGGTATGCTAAAAGGGGGTACACAAAACATTTTACAGTAAAACGAAATAGAGCAAAATAAAACAAAATAGAGCAAAACAAATAGGGTAAAATAAATGGAGTAAAACAAATAGAGCAGAACAACCGAATTACACCAACTGCTAATATTTTAAAAAAATTGAGAAAGTACGAATAAAACTTCTTTGAGCATATTTTGATCCATTATTTACTCAAAGCTTAAATAAGAAGAGAAACAAATATGGCTGCGTGTATTAGTAGCTCTAAAAGGTTTTAAGGAGCTTTGCATTGTTTGAAATGTAAATATAAAATAAAGAGCTGAAAAAAATTGATAATACAAAAATAGCGAAACAATAAATAGCAAAAATTAGAGCATCGAATAAATGGTAAAAAAAATAGGGTACCCAATAAATAGCAAAAATTATAGCTTCGAATAAATGGTAAAAAAAATAGGGTACCCAATAAATAGCAAAAAAAAATAGGGTACACAATAAATAGCAAAAATATGGGGTATATATTAAAATAGAAATAGGGAATATAATAAATAGCACTATAAATACATGCAATATACATATACATATATATATGTGAATATATGTACTTATGTGTATATTTGTACGAACAAAGTAAAACCGAATTAAGGTCAAGAACAAGAATACAAATTCATCAACAAAAATTACCATGACTGTTAAAAATTTGAACGTAATAAAAACTTAATGAAGCCTTAAAAAAAAAAGATACAATAAAAATTAAGAAAAAAAAAAAAAAAAAATTAGCATTTTATAATGCATTTACAAATGGAAGGAAAAATAGAGAACAAAAAAATGAACTTTTTGAATAAGGGTAAAATATTGCATTCCCGGATAATTTCCACTTTATGTTTTAATTGTGAGAATTTTTTATAAAAATTACAAGTAAATAACACAATGCCTTGAAAATTTTTAAGCTCGTCTCTCATAAACTGATTACAAGTGGGAAATAATATAAACATGTGTGTACATATGTGCGCATACGTATAAATACATACGTATGTACATTCATACATATATATACATATATATGCGCGCATGTATATAATGCCTACCATGAACGGATGCATAGACCAAATGGACAAAAATAACAATGTTCAAGGAATTCCATCCCAAGAAAAATGACAAACGTTATTACCCTTTTATTCGTCCTGTTTGTGTGCATTCTAAAGTATAATTGGGGTTATAAGGAGAAGATAAATTATCCTCGTTTCTTTTTGGATAATAGTAGTAATGTTACACAGAATAAAATAATGTTCATGGGAAAATATGATAATATTAAGAAAAGGTGTAGGAATAAATTAAATGATAATAATAACATAAATGTAGGAGAATTAAAAATTGGAAAAGTGTATGATGTTATAAATAATGATATATATGTTAAATTAAAAAATGAGAATGAAGATACAGTTATTATAAAAAGGGAGAATAATTACTTACTAGAAAACGAGCTTTTGTATGACTACCTCGTCAACTCCAATTTGATTGGAAGGGCGTTGTACAGTAAACTGTTGAAAAGGATGACTGAAAATGG
Source organism: Plasmodium brasilianum (assembly GCF_023973825.1). Classification (NCBI taxonomy): domain Eukaryota; phylum Apicomplexa; class Aconoidasida; order Haemosporida; family Plasmodiidae; genus Plasmodium; species Plasmodium brasilianum. Next base: position 1,906,490 of record NC_090125.1, read on the forward strand.
TGAAGGCAAAAAGGGCACTAACGGTGCAAGCGCGTCAAGCTTGTTAAGCGTGTCAACTGATGCTATCGATGTTGATGCTTCAACCGATTCAACTGATTCATCCAACTGCGTAGTTTTAATCAAAGAAATAAACGAAAAGGACGAAATTGTGGGGGAGTTGTACACAAATGAAATAAGTAAGAGGAAAGAGAAAATTTATGACAAATTAACTGAACTAAAAAATTTAGAAAAAAGGATTTTTATAAAAATTATAAAAAATGTAAGAAATAAATATTTTGTAGTTTTAATAAATGATTGTATTAGAGGATATTTACTATATGATGAAGAGGACAAGGATGAAAAAACATTGTTACTCAATTCATTGAAGGGGCTAGCACAAAAACTAAGTGCATACATAATTGACGTAAATAAGAAGCTAGAATATGTGTTTCTATCATTAAAAAAATATGCTAAGCATATTTTAAATGAAAAGTTAGAAGAATTACAACATACAGTCATTGTAGAGAATTTATTTGAGAATAATTATTTCAAAGCAGAAGTATCTCATTTCTGTAATGAAGGAAATAATATAATAGTAAAAATATTTGAAAGCAAAAATAATACTATAAAGGTTAAAATAAAATCTCATCATATTATTAATACAAGAAATATATTACGTAATTTTGATCAATTAAAAAGTAAAGTTATCACTAACGAGTTTATGAAACATAGTACTAATACATCTGATGAAGGACAAGAAGAAAAAAAAAATTTTTCTCAAATGGAAATACAGAAGGATGATTATGATGAATATAATACATTACAACAAAACAAAAAAAGAAAAGGTATGTCTAAAAAGGAATATATGGAAAAATTCAAAAAGTTTAAAGAAGAACTCTACGGTTGTAAGGAAGTAGATGCATTAAAGTACATCAATGTTGATGATTATATATATAAAAAAGAAAAACTTCTTTACGTTAGAATTATTAATAAAACATTAGATAAAAATATGTATGAAGGTAGTATGATAAATGGTGATACCTTAAACCAAGAAATATATAATCTTATGACAAAAATGGCGAGTAAGCAAAATATTGTTACGGAGTATGATGACAAGTTGAGGTATCCCTCCAGTGTACTCGGCTTTTTCAATAATTATGTTATTCTGTCCACTAGAATTTTGAGGCCCGACGTAAACAATGGTGATATTGGTAGTGGTAATAGTGGAGATGGACACAGCGCGAACGTAGCAACAACCGGATGCAGCAAAGTTGGAGGGGAAAACGTGAAAGACGTTATTACGCTTATAGAGAAGCGGTACATAGATTATGAAAACCTTAAAAAGGGAGACATTTTTTTTACTCGATTTGATAATATAAAAAGGCGTAATATTCGTAATATATTTCACTTGCCCAATAGTACAATAAATAAAGTATATAATACTTATTTTAAAAGAGAAAAAGATATGCTCATACTCAACAGTATTAGGGAAAAAAAAAAGAACATACAGGAACGTGATCCGAAAAGAGATAACAATGCAGAAGAGACGGATGTTCGCACATATGTAAGTAGCGGAAGTGGTGAGTGTATTGGCAGGGATGAGGGTCGCATCAGTGATGGGAATAGCGATATGCCAAGTAAGTATATAGAAAGGAATAAAGCACTGGATCAAAAAATATTTGAAGAAATATTTTTCGAAAAACATAATATATACATCATGAGGGGAGAACTACACAAAGATACAGAATATCGTTTAAATAAAAACAATATAGATAAAAGCTTTAAATCATTGAAGCATATATGTGATACGTATTATTCTGGTATTAACAAAGCGTATCATCTCTACCCGAGTATAAGGGAGGAATATATTTTGGCCTATTTAGGAAAGGATAACTATAAAATGTATAGAAAAATGGTTGCTGATTACTTTTCGTTAAATGAAAACTCATATAAAGAACTTTTACAAGTTGAATGTGAAGAACTGGCAAGCACTGTTTTTGATTTTGTATATGAAAACCCGAAAGAACTAACAGTAGAATTGGTTAATAATTATAATAGACATTTATATGAAAAAATGAAAAAGCTTAACATAAATGAATTAAATTATGTATTAAAAGATTTAAAAAAATTAAAAAATAAATTATTTATATATCCATGTAGTTATGAAACTAAAAAAGGAAGAATAAACTTAGTATTAAATAATCAAAAACCAATTACAAAACAGCATATTATGAACTTAAATATTGATGAAGATGTAAAAAGAGAGTTATTAAAAGCATATAAAAATTTTATCAATCCACTTGATTATATAAAAGATTTAATATTAAAAAAAAAACAAGCCAAATGCAGAGAAAACAGTAAAATGCCTGTTATTTATCTCTTAGTTGAAGAAACTATAAACTTGTATGAAAATTCAGCAAAAGATGTGGAACCTCATACGGAAGAACAACTTGAGGTCTTCAAGGCCCACATTTTAAAGAAAAGAAAAAATGTACATATTGTTGAGAACGATAATGATAATTTTCGGGGCGATTTATTTGATCCCGAGAACAGCCAACTTAGGAGAATTCTGAACATGATAAAAGAGTAGGGCAGAGACTAAACAGCGATCCTCGGCGTACATGAATATTTGTATATATGTGAAGATATACACATACGTACATATATACGTGTACGCATCTATACATATATACATGCATAAGTACGTACATTTATACAAACGATTTGAATGAAGAATTCAATTTTTTTTATTTTTTCATTTTTCCTTTTTTCTCATACAGGGACCTGGAAAAGCAGAAGAAAAAAAACAAGATGGATGAAGTGGACAAGTACTACGAAGAAGAACAGAAAAGTTATTCCGATGCAACTGATCTGTACAAAATTTTCCCCCAATTGGAAGAAATGGACAAATTAACTGAAGATATGTTTTACATGAAAATTCCTTTTGTCGAGTAAAGGGATTTTTTTTTTTTTTGTTTTGTTTTGTTTTTTTATCCCATTCTTCACTACTTTATGCGCCAAATATAAGAAAATTTTAAGTATTATTTCAGCTTTTTTGTAGTTTATATTTTTATCAAATGAATGAAACAGCGTGTATATATGTTTTGCACTTATATCTACATACATATATTCACAAGTGCGCCTACGCACTTGCATACAAACAAAAAAAAAAAAAAAAAAAAATGAACTCTCTTCAAATTACGCACATGTATGTGCTAATAAAAATGGGAATCAATTTTCCCTATCCCCTCTCTATACTTTTTTTTTTTTTTTTCTTCCTCTTTTTCTTTTTTTTTCATTTTGCAGTAAAATTCATTCGTACGGTAAATTTCCGTTTAATATTTGATTCACGTCAACCAGATACCATCCCGATGATTTCAAATCAATAGAATCGGGGGAATGTAACGAGAAAAAAGGATTTTCCAATTGATTTTCAAATATGAATTCCAGATTTATATTTTTAAATTTTGTTTTTGTAATACAATCGGACGAAACGGTATTAAATGAACACATGTCATAAGACAATGTAACTAACATGTGCATACGAGTTGTTACCCCATTTTTTATTATATTTGATAAGAATTTCATTTTGTTACTACTTTTTAATTGAGCTAGATCCTTATTTTCTACACATATATATTGATATAAAAACTTTTTTATATTTTCCTTTTTTGTTCTTTTACCTGCATTTCTAACTAACCCTAATATGTTGTACACATATAATAATTTCATATTCTCTATCTCTATGTTATCAAATTGGAAATTTATGTTATGTGTTTTTAAAATTCGAAATATTTTTAAAAAATATTCCTCTAAATAAATATTTGTCATTTTTGATAATTGATCTTCGTCTAACTCCTTTAGAGCACTAAAAAATGTGTTAACACATAATTTTACCCCATCAAAATATGTATATTTTAAATCTTTTAAATCTTCACTTAGTATATTACAGAAATATAAACTTATATAATTTCCTATTATACTAGTTGAGTTTTTATTTTTATATAATAAAAATGAATTTAAAAAATTTTCTATTTCTTTTTTATTGTTTTCCAGATTAATTTCATTTAACACTTCATATATATCATGTTTAACAATTTTATTACTGTTGTTTTTATGAGGAATATTTGTATCTACATTTTGGTTTGCACTCGTGCTATTTGCTTCACTTGTGCCTTGACTTTTCCTTGCCTTCTCATCCTTCCCGCAGTTTCTTTCACTCTCACTTTTTGAAACATTCGTGTGGGAAGTACTACTCGTGTGGGAAGTACTACTCGTGTGGGAAGTATTACTCGTGTGGGAAGTATTACTCGTGTGGGAAGTATTACTCGTGTGGGAAGTATTACTCGTGTGGGAAGTATTACTCGTGTGGGAAGTATTACTCGTGTGGGAAGTATTACTCATGTGGGAGGTACTACTCATATGGGAAGTACTATTCATGTGAGCAATACTACCTGATTGAGCTTCTACTTCATGGTTACGTGTAAAAAAATTATCATCGTTCTTCAAATCATACCTGCACAGTGGTTCATTACTCTGTTTCTTGGAATAAAAATCAACTGGTTTTATTTTTTCACATTGAACGGCTTTATATTCCTCATCATGAGTAGTGGAGTATTCTGATATAGTATTCTTAAGTAGGCTATTACTTACGTTACCATTATCTTTAACTACTATAGGTACTACATTACTATGATTATCATTAATTTTGGTGTTGTCATTCAGACACCTTTTGACTTGTATTTTTTTCTCTTCAGTATTAAGTTTTCCTATTTTTAGCCCTTCAAAACTGTTTACCTTTAAATTTATTTCATCGACTTCTTTTATGTTATTCTTCTTCACACTATCGCTGAACTTAGTATATAATACACTATTCGCATTGTCTGACGATTTTATTTTTTTATGTGGATGTTTTGTTTTTAATTCATTTTTTCCTTTTTTACTTTTTTGCGCATATTGTATTTTCCCATTCATTATATATACATCTTCATCATTATTTTCATCCTTTATAATATTTTTATTTTTTTTCACACTTTTTAATTTTATATCCCCAATATCTTTAATCTTTATTTCTTTATTTTCTGAAATGTTAGTAGCAATGTTTTGTTTCCTACCAAAAAAAGGATGTTCCCATTTTCTTTGCTTGATACAAAAGGAACTTCCTTTAACAAATATGTTATGTGTAATTACCACAATTTTTTTTCTCATCTTTTAAATATGCAAAAGGGAAAATATAGATGGGAGCATAAAAAAACGATGGTCTCTGCCTCGGGAAAACGGTACAATACTTGCAAAAAACTTGGCAAAAAGGTGAAAAGCTCTAATACTTTTACAAACAATAGTATGTATGTTTACCCTTACGACATTTTTTTCTTAACGTTTTTTATCAAACAGGGAAAAAGTTTTCATGAGCGAGTTTGACATACAAATATGAGCATAAGCACATATATATACGCGCATATATACATATATGCATACATTTAAATATGTACATAAACATATATACATATATGTACGCATAATATGTATCATTAACTAGCTGATGAAAAACTAAAACATACCATTTCCCCTACGCCATTGGGAAAAACATACACTTCAAAAATTAACTTAATTAAAATTCAATTTATATTGAAAATTATGACTTTAAAAAAAATTTTTTTTTTTTTTTTCTTTAACTGCAGAACATTTATAAATTACAATTCAGAATGATTCGTTAGGTAGAAGTATAATTGTAAGTAGTGCCAGTTTTATGACGAACATATATTTTATTTCACTTTATTTTATATATCTTCCTTTTTCGCGTAACCTTTACTTGAGTTTACTCGCTATGTTTCATATGCGACATCTTTGTGTATACATTATATGAAGCTGCAAATGTTTTTCCCAAATTGTGCTTTATCTTTTTTTATTTCCAATTTTTTAAAACTTTTTTAATTTTTTTCATTTAAAAAAAGAAAAAAGCTGATAATGTTTTACTCTTTTTCCATTTAACTCCTTTTTTTTTTTTTTTTTTTTTCTTCTACCTTCGTATAAAATTAAAAACAGCAATAGGAGCAACATTATGAACATTCGTATTTGTGGATACACATATATTTAATATACATATATAATACAGTTTAAGTCATGTAAATATATGAACATTTAGTCAAAACAATGTTTAAAATTTTCTTTATCTTTTTATGGGCTTATTTTATTTTCCTTTAATGCTTCAATTTTTTTGCTTTTTTATTAATATATATAATGTTATTAAAAAAGAGTAGGACCTTTATATTTAACTTGAAGCGTTGTAGGTATTTCTGTGATAATAAAAATTATATAAACAATAATTACTTAAATTATGTGCAGGTGGATAATGATATTGATGATGAAAAGAACAATGACAAAAATAACTTAAAAGAAAAAATAAATATAAATAACAAAAATGTATCTTATAATTTCCAAAATGTTAAACAAGCACCATCATCATTGTCACACAAGGACAATAAACATACAGAGGATCAATATCCATTAAGCAATAGAGAGAATAAATTGAAAAACTGCTCAAATAAAACAAAAAATTACATGATTAATGAAAAATTGAATATTTCTTATGATTTTGATTATCGTGGTATTGAAAAAAAAAATAAACACTTAAACCCTCGTTCAAACAATAAGACAACTGAAGAATGTGAAAAGGGAATTGATACAGACAGACTTCAGTCTGATTATAAAAGGGGAAAAGAGGGAGAAACTATAAAAAAAAAAAAAAAAAACATAAAAAATATTGAAAGTTATTATGATTATAGTAATAATAATAATGATAACAACGATATTGATAACAACGATATTGATAACAACGATATTGATAACAACGATATTGATAACAACGATATTGATAACAACGATATTAATAACAACAATATTGATAATAATGATAATACCGAAGAGAACAATGGAAGCAGTTTACGTAATCCTCATAACTTAAACATTTCAATGAATTCGAATGAAGTAAAAAAAAAAAAAAAAAGTAACAATGAGGAAGAACTTACGTTTAAACATGAACATGCCTTTGATAATACAAATGATGGAAATGAAGAAAAAGTATGGACTGACACAAATACTGATTTTATGGCCAACAATCAGAATGATTCAAATGATAATTCTCAAACCAAAAACAGGAATAATCCAAATGACGATTTTTTAAATATGAAGAAAGAAGAGGAAGGTCATAATTCAAATGAACATGACTGTTCAGAAAATTTTTCCAGAAAAAAAAATTCCGAATTTTTGAATCAAGAGGAAACAAACAATGCTTTCAATACATCAAATGAGAATTCAGAAAATTGGTTAGAAAATGAAGAAGATATACCAAACGTTTTTGAAGTGGATGAAAATTTAAGTGAAGAAGAAAAAAAAGAAAAACTTAAATTAATAAAATTAATTACTGAAAAGTTAGCTGGACCACTGAAATCAAATAATGAAAATAATCCAAAAGGTGAAGTAACTGCTAAAGGTGAAGGAGAACCAAAAAACGAAGGGGAATCAATTTTTGCTGATAATCGTCCCATAGCAATAGAAGTAGACGGGCCCTCGCACTTTTACGCAAACAGTAACAGATATACCACATACACAAAATTAAAGCATAGAATTCTAACCAAATTAGGTAAATAAAAAAAAAAAAAAATCGGTACATATTTATAGGTGTACAGCTGCATACCTTCACGTGATATAGTTACAAACGAAAATGTTGTTTCATGCGTTATATAGGTCTTAATGAAATGAATATAATATTGTATCTCCATATATATATATATTTGCATTGAGCTGGGTATGTATGGTAACTATTTTGCATATATATAATTATGCATGTTTGTTCACATGCATGTGTGTATGTATATCCGCTACCCCTTATATGCTTGTATGCACATATTCCTCTCCCATTTAAGGTTACAACGTTATTCACATAAGTTACATTGACTGGAGAAAATTAAGGAACAAAAGCGAAAGGGAAGAATTTATTTTAAAGAAACTAAAAGAAAAGAATGATGAATTTTTAGATGATAACGATAGAATATATTATAACGAGAGAATGAACATGATTAAAGAAGATTATATGAAGTACATGAAAGAAAAAAAGGAAGGTAGTAATTAATCTGTATAACAACACATTTATTTTTGAATCATAAAGTCGTTATGTTTGTGATATTTTACCATTTTTTATAATTTTGTCTTTTTTTCTTTTTTATTTCTAATTTTCCAATTGTTAATTAAAATTATATTGCTGTTATTATAAGTTTAATAGAATTAAAAAAAATATATATATAAAATATGCACACACATGATAGATAACTTGTGAGTGTTACAGTATGATTCACATTGATATGCTCTATATTGCATAAATAAGAGAAAACGATGGGGAACTATAAAACACACATTTATATGCAACAAAGTGAAGTATAATAATTTATAATTGAACAAAAAAAAAAAAAAAAAAAAGGAGCTAAAAAGATTAGTAATAAAACAGGTTGCTCACACAGAAATTTAAAGCAAATTTGTGGAACGTTGCAGTTAAATATAATAAAAGGGGCTTAAAAAAAATTCTGCTTTATTTTATGTGCTAAAAAAAAAAAATGAATATTGTGGATATAAATTTTAGAACAACCCAGAATATGCAAATATAGCATAATAAAATATAATATATTAAAATAACACAATTTTTTTAGTCGATTTTGATCAAAAAAAAAAAAAAAAAAAAAAGCTGCACATAATGGGTACCTTGAAAAGTTTTAGTTAACCGCATAAATTTTTTCTCCGTACTTGTACAATATAATATATTTTTGTATATTTTACATATTTTAATGTAACGTTTTTTTAACTATTTTTTTTTTTTTTTTTTTTTTTCTTGTATTACTGAAGCATGCTCAAACTTTTTAAAAAAAAGAAGAAAAGAAAATTGAATTAAAAAAATTAATGAAATACTTATAACATAAAGGGGTAAAATATATGTATATATACACAAATATACATTCTTCTTTTTCATTTGTTTATAACATGATATATAACTACATTTATTAGCTAATATATAGATCAAAAAAAAAAAAAAAAAAAAAAAAAAAAAAAAAAATTTAAATAAAATAAGCAAGAAAAGTAACCCAAATTTTATGAAACAAAAACATAAAGGTTAGATATAATATATTCTTTGATATAATTGAGAAAATAAAAAAAATTTTAAATGGCTGTATAAACAGTGTTAACTGTCGTTCGATTGTTATGACATAAATGTGAAACATTGTGCTATACGTGCTACATCATTGCGCTTATGGGACATAAATGTACGTGCATGTATTAACGTAACTACGTATTATATACATTCGTATTTATATACATGAGCCCATTTATGTATTTATTCCAAGCATATAATTTTTTTTTGCCTGACGTATGCAAGTTTTTATAATTTTTGCAACTTGATATGATGTACATTTTTTAGCCGAAGCTATATTACAAATTTTATATTGTTACACAATTTGACTTTTTATTTAAACATATTGTTAAGCATTAAGCGAATATGTATATAAGAGGACATATATATATTAATACGCTTTTTATAATTATTTTTGGGTGGTTTAACTTTTTAAGGGATAATTAAGTCTTTTTTTTTTTTATCGATATTTTTGTTAGGTCTCATTTTTTTTTTTTTTCCGAATTATCTTTATTAATTTCTTTTTTTTTTTCTTCGCCCATTTTTTCCATATTTTCCTCAGTGACGAAACTTTCTGTCAATGATATAACATCTTCTTCAGCAATATCTAACAAACTTATACCTCTCAGCAATTTTTGTTTTTCTAAATTTTTATAATAATCAGTAACTCTCATTTTATCTGTATTATAAAATAAATTAATATTTTTTTCTATTAATCTCCAAGTTTTCAAATTTATGTTTAAATTGTGCAATACTATTTGAGTTATCTCTTTTTTAGCTCTTTCCATTGACTGCAATTCTTGAATTAACGGCATGACAATAATTTCAAAAAAATACACCTGTGAGCTTGGTATACTTTTAACAAAATCATGGTGATGAATAAAGTTTAATTTGATATAACTAAAATCGTATTTATTAACATTGTTAAGGTTGTTCACATAATTTATATAAATGTTTTCATAGTTGAAAATCATGGCTTCGTCGATATATTCCTCATTCCAGAAATGGTTAAAGTCGTACGCGCCTGCAGACGGGAAATAGCGAAAACGTATGAGAGTGTACAGGTGGGTGCACATACATACATACATACATACATACATACAAACTCACATGCATACGTACATACATTTATGCGCCCACACATACACACATATCTGCTTTCACATGTGCACATGCAATCGCGAGTAATGGAGAAATATCAACTACATCGGCAGTAGTCATGTATTGGATGTACCCATATTCTTATTCTTCTTATAAAGGTCCTCAAACTTTTTTTGAGAAAAGAATTCCTCACTCACAAGCATAGTCCACTTAGCATGATCCCTCCATTTCAAACATGTATGACCAATGTCAGCTAACTTGATGTTTATTGTACCCAGATTGATAGCATCCCTATCGCTGATGTCAAAATTTTCACTTCTCTTTCTTTTTTTAAATATATCTACATATTCAAAATGTAATTTCATATCAGTCGATATAATTAATTCAATAATAAATTTCCTCATATTTCCATAGTTATTCTTATCCACTAATTTTGTATCTTCATTATTAATTAAAAAATCATATCCTATTAGTTGTAAAACAGAAAAGGTTATGCTACAATGGTAGTTTTCTAAGATACTCATATCGTTATATCTGATAGATAATATATGATTCGTTTCTGATAAAAATGCATTGGTTTTACCGGGATGACCTACATCATGTGCTATTGAAGCTATTAAGTAACAAATCATATAAGTATTATTCAAATACTTATCAAAATCAGTAATGTGTGCTAAACATTTTGATAAATGACAAACAGTAGCTCCATGATTTGCATTATGATAAGGGTTAGGAAAATACATACTGTTAATTAATAACAAAAATAATTGTAATTTCTTTCTTTTCTTCTCATTATTCTCTATATAAGGACTGATTAAATGGTGTCCCACCTCTAAAACAACTAAAGTAGATTTTCCATATTCTGAATCAATAAAAGAATAATCCCAATTTCTTCCTATTTCATCTGAATCGATATTTTTGATATTATTTAAAACGTCTGCTTCGTAAGCTATTGTTAAAATATCTGACTCGTTCAGGTGTTTTTTAACATCTTCAAATGACTTCTCCTTACCTGTATTTTCTTTTCCCTCTTTACTGTCTTTCCCGTCTTTCCTGTCTTCCTCTTCTTTCATATCTTTTACATCCTTGTTTTTATTTTTATTACTACCACAACTAATTAACAATTTTTTTAGAAAATAAGATACCGAATAATAATCTTTATAACAAGCATTAATAGTAAAATCATTGAAAAATATACTCTTATCAGAAAATAAAAATTTGTAGTTGTCTTCTTTTTTATCATATTTATCTTTAGCTATATCTACAGTTATAGATTCGGCATCCTCATCATATAGCGGTTTAAAGTCATACCATTTTTTATAACTATTTGATAAAATATCCTTAATTACAAATAATAATATTCGGTTCCTCTTTTCCATTAGGTATCTTAATATTAAGAACATCAACAACAACACACTTAGAATGCCCATATAGTAGAAGTCTACTGTATTTTTTGCATTTCTAAAATTAATTAGTACTATTAGCAAAACGTTTGTACTTAAGTATGTCAGCATAAATATCATCGATAAAAAAAATCTAAAGGGGGAAAACAGGGGTGCAGAGGAATTAATGCGATGATATGGAAAAAGAAGAAAAAGGATGAGAAAAAACGAGAAGAAATGATTCATTTATAAGCTTACCAATATATACAGATATATGTGAATGTACATAAACATAGCAGCGAGTGAACATGAAAAATATACACTCGAACACATAACATATGATATGCAGGCAAACATTTGTGGTACCCAATTGAATACGAAAAGGAGTATAAATATTATGTAACACTTAGCATGTACTGGTATTAGCTTGCTTCATTATATATATTTTTTTTTTTTCATTTTTCATAGGAAAAATTTAATTTTATTAATAATTATTTACTTGAGGGTGGGGAGACATAGTATGAAGACCGAGTCCACAAAAAAGTGAAGATATAAACTAAATTTGTTATTATAGAACGCAATTGAATTGACACCACTACTAGTTTGTTCATTTTCTTTTGTAAAAAAGTAGAGAGATAGAAACTGAAACACTTGGTTCTAGGGGAAAAAAAAAAAAAAAAATTACAAAGTACATACAAAATGGTAAAAATGGAAGTAGTACAAATAAAGGCGATGAAAATAGAACAGTGGTAGATGCAGCAAACTCTTTGCTTGATATCTTTGCAAATCTGTTTGTTTGGTGTTAATAACTTACTATAATTATATAAGCTACAAACAGACTTTTAGCATACGCATTTTTTGACGAAGAAAAGTATATTTTCATTAACACGACAATATGCATTAAACAATTCAAAAGGGAAAAAGCAACTACAAATATTTCCATAGCAGTCACATCTTTTTTGCTTAAGTCTACGAAGAAAAAGTGGGTCAGGAATGAAAAAAAAAAGAAATAAAGCGCAGTATTGAATTACGTCCATATAAGCATATATATATATATATATATACGTACGTACATACATATACTTGCGGGATAAACGATTCACGTTTTCTTTTCATTTTACTAGAGGAAAAGGCGAGACATTCAATCAGAATGACTAAAAGAGATAATATTAAATGAATGCATATATATTCTTTAATGTTATGTGTCCTTAGTGTGTTGTATTCTACTTCTTTATTTTTATCGGAAAACTGAGGGAACATATAGTACCTGAAAAAAAGAAGTGCACTCGTGTACATGTGTGTATAGAAATACTTAATGCGTTTATAAACATATATGATTCGCACGTACAAATATAAGCACATATATATATCTATATGCCCGTTTTTGTTAACACATTTTAAAGAAATAAAAATTCATACTTCTTCTTTATGGTGTCTCTTATTATTTCCCCCTTGTTGATCTCATTTTCTTCATCCATCTTCTCATTAGTATTTGCATTCATCGAGATATTAAAATTTTAAAGTTCTTTAACATATGCATAAATTTCTTTTCTGCTTTGAGTCCCAATTGGTGTACAGAATAAACCAGTAATACATACTTAAATATGGTTGTACATGCACACATGCATATACTCACACACCCATACACACGAACATATATATATATATGTGCTTAATTTTAATTAAAATTTTTAGTATTCAACTTGAAATTTATAAAAAAAGACATAATTTACCAATAACTCCATTATTTCCTGTACTTTTCTCTTTTTATCACATCATTCCAAATTTTATATTTTTTTTTAGTTTCATTTATATTTTTTTCTTTTTTCCCGTTGTGTCTTTTCCTTCTTATTTATTTATTGATAACCTCTCTCTTCTATTTTGAATATCTTAAATGATTTTTAAAAAATTCGTATATTTGTTTTTACAATAATGTAAGAAAATTTTGATGTACACACATATCACTGTTAATTCGTCAGAAGTTTAAGGAAACTATAGATAGACAAATGTAGGCATATGTATGTACAAATATATATGCATATGCATATATATATATATATATATATATGGATATATATTTGTACATATATTTGTATATAAATATATAAATATATATATATATGTGTATATATATTTGTTTATGTATATATATGTATTTATGTATATATATGTGTATATATGTGCACAATTTGCGAATACTTATAAAGAAGGAAAAATATTTTTTTAATTAACTCGAATAATAATTTAAAGAATTTAAAAGAGATAAAAAATTATTATCTTTATTAATAACGTAATTACATTTGTAAATATATCCATACGTGAAGTTATTTTATATGCATTTTAGAAATAGTACATATATATGCATATATATTATATATATACGTAAAGACATAATTTTGCACAATTTTTTTTTTTTCCTTTTTTTTTTTTTTTTATTTATTTCTTTAGAAGTAGCATTAATCTTTAATAAATGATAAAATAATTAACTATTTCACTATTTTTAGTAATAAAAGAAATGTGTAATATTTTATTCTTCATAAAATTCCTACATTGGCGAGCGAGGTGTTAAAAAAAAGGGAAATTGGACTTTCAAAAAATATACACAAATGTATTCTACTTTTAGCAGTAAATAGTAGTAAATAATATACATATTCATATATATATATATATATATACATATATATATGTACATATGTGCATTTTTTTCACTTCTTTTTTTTTTTTTCATAGCTGTATTTCTACATACAAATTAATCGTTTTTTATGCTGTGCAAAATATAGTGAAAAGAATAAAAATAAAAGAATATTTGAATCTTTAAACTAAATATGAAAGTAAAATTATGTAAGAACTATACTTCAGTAATGTCATGTTTGTGTATACATACATAGGCCTACACACAGTTTAGTATGTATATTGTATATACATAGTTACATGTCAAATGGTAATCTTATTGCTTTTAAATGTACTAAAGGTAAAAACCTAGCTACAAGTACAACTCACGCAAAGAATACTAACATTTCATAGCATTACAAATGTTGTTAAAATTCTGGTAGATTTGTTTTTGTAATATTTTGTTCACAAGTAACTCAAAAGTATATGCTGTAAAATATTTTAAAATGATGTTTTAGTAATTAACAAGTATTTCTTTTTTTTTTTTTCTTTTTATATTTTTCTTACTTAAACATAGAGACAATATTTACAATATTATGATATTATTCAAATAAAACTGTTAAAATTTTAAGGCGTTACTATTATTATTATTATTATTATTATTTTCATTCTTCACTCCTTCGTGGTACATGTTTACTTCAAAAGTGTGTACTTAAAATTGTCTTTTATATAATAATTTTTTTGAGATATCTTCCAGTACCAAATTCATTATTAATTTTATATAAACGAACTAGCAAGTTAGCTAATTTGGGTAAATGAGGCAAGCCGCACTTTTCCCTTTTAGTTTCTAAGCATTTTGCGTTCATACGTACGTACAATGTATATATTTATTTACTTCAATATTTGACGTATTAAGCGTACTTATGTGTAAATTTCTTTTGTGATTGAAAAAAAGAAAAAAACGAATTAAACTACTCTACAGTTTTATTTAAAAAAAAAAAAATAATTAAAATAAAAATAAAATAAAAAAAATTAAAAGGATTATCTTTGAAAACATAGGCATTGTTCCAAATATTTTTTATTTTATTTTTTCCTTCAATTCATAAATATTAATAGGGGTAAAGATTTACATACATGTACAAAGATTAATATTTTTTTATATTGTTGAAGAAATGAAATTTTTTATGTGAGAAACAGGTTTATTTCATTTTATATGGTTATATGTATATATATACATACGTACATACATAATTAACTTTTCTCTTTTGTTCTACATATATATGTATGTAATTACGTATGTAAGTATGTATGTATATATGTATAAACAATACCTGTAAATGCAAAAGTGTTACTTGCAATATGATAAAAAATGCTTTTTCGAAAAATATGTTAAAGTATGAGTATATATTTTACATTAAGATTAAGCTGCAAATTAAATTAAACCTATATTCATCTTAAGGGAAGCAAACGAAAACTGGAATAAAAAGAAAGAATACCTAGTTGTACGGGCGTACCTATATGTATACATATGCAAACAAGTGTACATATACATATTTATGTACATAATTGAATATATGTACTTACACGATTACTGATAAATCCAATAAAGCATTTGAAATATTATCAATAAAAAATACTATTTTAATCTTGAGTTAATAATTAAGGAAAAGTCAAACGCGTATATAAAATAGACATAATATTATTTCTACGAGTTTTCTAGTTTATTCATATAGTTTTTATAAAATGAATATAATGAAAAAAATATTTTACCCAAATATTGTACCAAAAATAAAAAGTCATATAGAGTGTTACAACATTAATCATAACATAAAAAAGCTTCTTGGTAAGACACACACACACGCACACAAAAAAAAAAAAAAAAAAGCAAAGTATTTTAAATTATATTAAATAATATTAAAACAAAATGATTTATGTCAAATTGAATTATTGTACTATGCTTCGTGAATGATAAAGGAGAAGAGACACACAAACACGTTCGTATGTATTATATATATGTATTTATCCTTATAGATTAAACCGGCCTTAAAAATTAGGCAAAAATGTACCATATATGTACGTATACGAACATACTAATTATTTGTTTATTCATGTACAGTATCCGATACAGGAATTTTGACTATTCACTTTTGGGCTCCAACATTTAAATGGTCTATATCCGTGGCTAATATTGTTGACATAAATAGGGACCCTAAGCTTCTTTCCCTACCCCAGCAATTTGGTAATTCTATATTAACATATTTCCTCAATTCATTTTTATGTGAACTGTTCATATAACTTTTTCAAATTATTATGTTGACTCCATTTTAACCTGTTATGCCTATTTTAGCAATATTTTTAACTGGATTACTATTCTCGAGATTTGCCTATGTCATTAAGCCGAGAAATTTGAACTTACTAACAAGTAAAATATAGAAAATATGGAAATACTTTTTACCTTATCAATGTTGTAACTTTGCTTTACACATTTTAACTATTTGTAGTTATATTCTCTTCATAAGTTTTTTACTTATTTTATATTCCATTTATTTATTTCGTGGTTCATTTAAATATTACGTGTTCCAACTATTTATTTCGTAGTATATTTATTTACTTTATATTCCATTTATTTATTTTATTTTTTTTTAATATTTTTTTTTAACAGTTAACCTTTTCATGAGTTTAACAGCGCTGTATCAAATTACACGTATCACCAATTATAAGTATAATTTGGGTAGTAAAAATGAAAAGTAAAAGGGTAAAAAAAAAAAAAAGGTGCACAAAAGTAAAACGAAAAAAAATAAATGGAAAAAAAATATAACATAAAAAAAATGGAGCAAAAAAATAAAGACTTAAAAATGGTGGTAAATAAATAATACATAAAAAAAAAGGAAAAAGGTAGAACGAAAAAAAGAAGGTAAAAAGGTGAAACGCAAAAAAAATAAAATAAATAATTTCCAAAATAGGAACAGTGTTTTTTATTTTTCATTTTTTTTCTTTTTTTTTTTAACACCCTCCCATATAATATAATTAATCAACCAAAATTTTAAAACAATATTTCAAAAAGAAAATAAACGTATATTTTAAAATATAAAAATGTATTCAGAAAAAAAAAAAAAAATCCACACTGTAACCAATTTTAGAATTCTAAAAAGTATGTATTGTAATAAAAAAAGTACATTAATATCAATTTACTATAAAAATAATCTTATTTAAAAAATGCTGTCTAGCAGTTGTTTTAATAAGATATACATGTATGTGCTTAGAATACATGCGTGTATAATATCAGTATACCACCTATTACCATTTTCATATAATTGAATAACACCCGCAGTAATAGTCACGTATTCATTTTATATATATATATATATATATATATATATATAAGCATATACATAAGTATGTATTATATATATATAAGCGCATAACAAATATTGTTAATGCAATACGTACAGCAGCTCGCGAAGGTTATTTTGCTGCTGCTCCATTGCTATTTACCTTATCTTGAAAGTTTTTTATTTTTTCTCTTATATCTTTCAAATACTGTTTTATTAATTTTTTTTTCTTGATAAACTTATTTATATAACTTAATCTTAATTTTTTTTCTTTTTTCGAATTGGGGATAACAAAACTTGATATTTTACATTCCATTTTAATTCTCCTTCTAATTTTTTTTTTCCTTTTTTGTTTATATCTTTCCTGTATTTTATTTCTGTCCGATATTATGTGTGACCTTACTTTATCCTCTATATCGCTCTTCAAATTTATTTCAATGTTAAATTTTTTTACAGGTCTCTTTTTAACTCCAACCATTTTGGAAAAGTTTTGAAGAAATTTTATAATCAGTGAAACGTGCTCATATACATACATATATAAAGATAACGAAACGTTCTGCAAATAATTAATTTTTTTTCCTCAATATATACTAAAAATGATTAAAGGTTCTTTTGCTTCTCAAAATGCATTGAAAAAGAAATGGATTAAACGGAAAAGCATTATATATTCTTTTTCTATACTTTTAGTAATTACGAAATTGTAAAAACAAATTGGAAAAAAATTTAATACAAAAAAAAGAATTATCTGTAAATAAATTAGCTTTTAACTATTGGAAGTTTTTTATTTATATTACATATATATAAATATATACATATATATATGTACCTATCAAGTGAAGCACAGTTAATATTATTGCTCAGTCGAAAAGAAAAAAGGAAAGCATTTTGTAAATGGCAAAATTAAACTAAAATGTTAAGCAAAATAAAATACAAATAAAGGTTATAATATAATGGAATGAATTAAAGAATATAAGAAAAGTAAAAATAAAAAATATATATGAACAATAAACAAACATTTTCTCAAAATATTTTAATTCAGGAAAAAATATATATACATAAATATTACGCATCAGATGAATTAAAAAAAAAGATATATTTCTATTTAAAAAAAAAAAAGTACATATTCAGAAATGAAATTATAAAAAAAAAAAAAAAAAAAACTTAAATGAAAAAAGGGGAAAAAAATAAAGAAAGATTTTATAAAATTGGAAATATTCCAAAGGAATTTATTTTTTAAGATCAACATGTAATAAAAACTTAATACATACATACTTAATGTATATGTAGCTTTATATATATAGATATCTTCCCACCTGTTAGCTTGTGATCGAACAGAATTATTTTACGACAAAAAAAAAAATAGCATTTTATTTCATAGTTTTTTACAGAATAACATATAAAAAGAAAGAATAGTTTGTCAATATATATACTGAATTTTTAAATATTTTTTCACAATATGAAAAAGGACGAAACTGTGTCAACTTTGAAAGAAGCTCACTATTTTCTGAAATAAAAATGAATGATAAGGAACAGCAAAAATTTCAAGAAAGGAGTTAGTTTAAATGGGAATACATACATAACGCATATATACATACGTACGTTCACACATACATACGTACATTCACACATACATACGTACATTCACACATACATATGTACATTCACACATACATATGGACATTTATACATACATATGTACTTTCATACATACATATGTACTTTCATACATACATATGTACTTTCATATATACATATGTACTTTCATACATACATATGTACTTTCATATATACATATCTACATACCTACGTAATGCATTCACGTATACATATATATATATATATATATATATATATATATATATATATATATATATATATATGGGGGACACAACTCTGACATGTATGTATACATACGCGTGGCCGTTTTGATACATATCAGAGTTGCTTATGTACTATAACCCATGCTCACACTATTATTATGTATAAATATATATACATTTATATATTTCTTTTTGCCACCTTCCCCAATTTTGCAGTGAACGAATTTGATGTACATAGAATGTTAAATAAATTTAATATGAGTAACTACAATGAGGATTTTGTGGTTACAAATAATATCTTAAAATATCACATGAAAAGTATAGAGATTTATAACTACGAGAAAAGTAAAATATATGACAAAGATGAATTAGATTTATATAAAGAAAAATTGATAAATAAAGATAATATTCATTACTATCCATATGAGTTATATTTTAATACGTATAGAAATATCTATAAAGAAGATAAAGTGCTTTTAAATTTACCCAACAACGTAAAAAAAACAAAAGAAAAAGAAAATGATGAAAAGGAAGAACAAGATGATAAGGAGAAGGAAGACAATGCATCACGTAAAAGGAAAAAAAAAAAAAAAAAAGAAACATGAATTAACACGAAATAACAAGAAAAAACAAAAAAAAAACAAAAAAAAAAACAAGAAAATAGAAATAATAGAAAAAAAAGAAAAAAAAAATCTACATTTTGTAATAAAAAAAAAAATGTATATAATCAAATGTATATTTCACCAAAAAAAAAAAAAAAATATAAATTTCATCTTCTCATCGAATAGTAATATTATAAATGCGCATGTATAGCAACGTCTTGCTTGCATTTCTGCATTTTCTAGCACAAAGTGAAAGATTCATGAATACTTTTTTTATTTGTTTTCCTCAAATTGCAGATACTTCTGAAGAAGAACAAGGTTTAGAGGACGATTATAATTTTGACTATAATAAAAGTGAAGACGAATTAGAGATTGAAGATAATGATGAAAATGTAATATAATGTGGAATCTTTAGCAACTTGGCAATTTGTTGTACAGCTATTATTATTTGACATTGTGTCCTATCATTTAATGCTTCAGAGAATTGGGTACTTATTAGTATAGAAATAATATCATCTAAATCTTCAGAGTTGTTAAATAAATAATTCTTAAAATCATATGGTGAAATAAAATTAATATGTGCGTAAAGGTATTCATTCGTGAACTCTCTTATCTTAGGATATCTACCAGAAGAGAAAAAAGAAAAGATGTAAGAACAGCAATTGAATGTGCGTTTTAATTTTGTGATGCTACTTGTTATATATATTTATGTATGCGGAAGCTTCATGTACACAAAAAAGGGTTGAATATGATATACCCACGGTATGCGCATTTTTATGCAAAATGCGCGAATGTATATGAACATACAGATATGTAAATAAAATATAGGGATGTATGTAAGCATGTATGCGCGCATATGTACACGTAATTTGTGTGCGCATGTACGATAGTTAATTTTTTTTCAAGACTGCGTCATGTGCACATCTCACCTGTGGAGCAGCAGGTTTAAGATCAAAAACATGGCCAATTTTTTTATGTTTAAGTGAATGGTTGGACACATAAAAATGTTTATTATTAACTCGGATATCGTTTTAATAAGAGAAAAACAAGTGTATTTCTCTAAGGAGTGAAGGAAAAAATTCAAGAAGCAAAAAGCAGTGAAATTATTAATAACTGAAAATTTTACAAATGAATTTACACTTTTTAAAAAAATTTCTAGCTGAATTAAATTAAAATTGTTTAAGTAATACAATATTTTAATTAAACAAATATTTACATATTCTAATAATTCGATTTTTGTATGAAATTTTTTTTTAATTTGTTTATTTGTTTTTCTTCTTATTTTCTTCTCTCTTTTTTTTTCCTCCTTATTCATATTATCCCAATTTTTATTATCGCTCTTCAGAAATATTATATTTCTATCAAAGAATATACTGTAATTATGAAATAAATTTTTTGCAAAATCAAACTTTTTATATTTCTTCTCCAACATTATTATTTCGCTCAAATTAATGTTATGCATGTTGCAGTTATGTAAAGAAAAAAACCCATTACTACTGCTGCCGCTATTTTCACAGCCCCTAATATCCCATTGGGTAGTCATATCATGGTCTATCATGTTCATCTCATTATTTATTGTTTTCGAAGCATCATCAAGATTGCCGCTTATCTTGATGGTACTATTCCCCATGTTACACACATCCTTATTATTTGTGCCATTCCAAAAAGTATTTGCTTTTTCTCTGTTATAGTCACAAAAAACTTTATCAACAATGGTGTAGTCATACTCGATATAATACATTTTATAATATCGTATATACAAAAATAAAATATCATCTCTTATATAACCAAAAGTGTATATATTTTTATATTTAACGAGAAATTCTAAAAATAAGTATTCAATAGATTTTTCTTTCCCCTTTTTAATTAAATTTGTATATTCATAATTGCTATATTCAGTATATGATGAATAATAACATAATGTATTAAAGAATCCGCTAATTATGTAGTAATTGTATTTATTCAGAAATAAAAGATAAAAAATATGACTATATAAATAAGTTTCATTATATTCTAAACATTTTATTACACTAATATTTTTTTTGGTTTTGTCTAAAAGGAAATGAACATCTTTAATTAAGTTTTCTTCTTCCATTGACATCTTCTCTTCATTCTCACTTAGATTTATTTCATCTATAAAATCGTTATTAATAAGTATATTTTCAAATATTAAATCGTTGTTTTTTCGATGTTGATAATTTATTCCATTTTCAAAATTTGTTTCCTTTGTTTTTACTTCTTTACCCGTACCGAGATCTTTGTTATTGTGTCCTTTTATCAAACCCTTTCTAGTAGAAATAAACTTATTCTTGTGAAAAATGGAAAAACTGGTATACTTTAATGTATAATTATACAAATAAATAAAATTATTAATTTTATTAAATATGGTTTTCATTAAACTATATTTATAATTCTTGTTCAAAAATAATGAAGTAATTTCTTCTTCATATGTACAAGAGCATTTATTTATGTTTGTTGTTCTTTTGAAGGATTTTCCTGAACTTTTTTCATTTCCTTCATCTTCATTCTTCTTAGTATAGTAATAGTCCTTGTCCTCATTGGTATTATAGCTGTCATGCTTAGAAAACCTCGCCTGATGTGCAGTATATATTTTGTCCTTTAAATATAATGGTTCATAATAATCACACACATGAGTAATTATATTTTCAAAGACGCTTGAAATATCTGTTGAATAGCTACTTAAATACTGATAGATATTAATTTTACTTTTCCTTATGTTATCGTCAATTTTTTTCTTAAGAAATAATTCATAAGAATAATCATGACAATACTTATTAAAAATATTACTGAATGCAAAATGATCCATTTCTCCGTTATCATTGAAAGTTGCATAGTTATACAAATAGTTCAATAAGTACAAACACTTCTTATGTGTTCGTATATTTTTTTCACATAACAATTTCAACAATAATTGAATTAATGTGTTAATATATGTTTTCTTTATTTCAAATAAGACATACATATATATTACATTATCTTTTTCCTGGTAAGAACAGTTATCCCTGCTTTCATTCGATGGACACTCATTATCACTACTCTCATCTTCATAACTATCATCCGAGGTAAGACAATCGTAAAAATAATTTTTATTAACTGTGCCATTTGGATGCTTAGCACTTAATCCCGCCATATCCGCGCTGGGTAATTTTTGTGCGTCTAATTCTTCCCCTTTAGGTGCATCGACTACGTTAACTACATCGACCACGTTAACTACATCGACCACGTTAACTACATCCACCCCTCTAACCGCGTCCATCCCTTTTTGTTGCTTCCTCTTGAAAAAGAACAGCGGGTAAGAAGTTAACAAAAAGGCGGTAAGCCCTAAACATATTTCCCTCACAAATATATGAGAGTCTCCTATATCATTTTCATACACATATTCTTGTAAATATAAAATTAATATTTTCACTATTTTGTTAATATTTAAGTTAAACTGAAATATGTCTTTATTTTTCTTTTTGCTCTTTTCTAGCACTTCTTCCCATTTTATTTTTTTTTTTATAAATTTAATTTTTTTCTTCATATAAAAACTTGTGTTTCTTTGTTTCTTTTTATATTTTTTATCCAGTCCAGAATTTAATTCGTTATGACTATCTTTACTAAAACAGTCCACATTTTTGTAATATGTATGATTAACACTTTCAACAGTTACGTTTTCTCCAATACATGATTGACTGTTCCTCTGCATACATGTATGCCTCATCATGAGCTTATTTTTGTGTAAGTTTTGCTCATCGGAGCAATTAGTGCTACGTGTATTAAGGCATTTGGTCGAAGTAACAATTCCGCCTTCTGTTGTGCCATTAAATGTGTTGGGGTGGGCATTGGTAGTAATAGTATCAACAGTAGTAGTATTGGAAGTAGTATCGGCATCAGCAGTAATGGCAGTAGTAGTCGTAGTAGTAGCCGTAGCGGAACTTGTGCTATTACTGCCAATTTCGCTACTTTCATTTCCCCTCCGGTTCAGTTTTTCCTTATGGGGTCGTTTGGACTTAATTAGACCCTTAAAACTGGTAGTACATTGATTATAAACGACTAAAAAGTCAGCGATGTATTTTTTTCGAACCTTATCAGCTATGTTAAACAAAGCTAATAAGCAGAATATCTTCATATTAGAATCAATAGGGTATGATTCAAAATTAATGTTTTTAAAAAAATTAATATTGTCTTTAATTATAATTTCCATTTTAGTTTCATCCTTTTCCAACAATTTGACTGGAGAAAAAGTGTCTACTATCTCTTGACTGTTTTTTTTTTTTACTATTAAAGTATTTTTAATTTTGAAATAAGTAGAACTTTTTTTTAGAATTTGATAAAATATTTTAATTAATTGAGAGGAAATGCATGGAATAATGCTGTCATGAATAAAACAGAGAAGAATGAAATATCCCTTCAGATGAAGAAAGTTGTCTTTTGCTTTTATAATTTTTGTAAGCACATCGTATATATATTCAATTGCTTTTTCCTTGCTTATCATATATATAGGCATGTAATAAAATATTTTAGAAGCCTCATATTGTATAATTTCATTGTAATGAAATAAATTATTATGTAATATTTCTATAAAAAAAGAATAGGTATTTTTCTTTACCATAAAACAATTACATTGACATACACTTTGTATCAGTAGGCATAAACTATGTCTTAAAATTTCCCCTTTTTTAAATTTATATATTCTTCTTTTCTCACTATATAGTATTATTTTTTTTATTTCATTTTGTAAGTTCTCATCAATATTTTTTTTTAATTTTAAAAGGATCTTAGATATACATATAATGGAACCATGTTTGATCAACACATTTTCTTCATAGCTTTTATTTATTAAAAATGGTAAAACAACCATAATAAAGTAATCAGAATCCATAGCTGATAAATTTGCTAACGATTCTGCTGATAATAATCGTATGTTGATATTTTCGTGAAATAACTTATTTGAATATAAATGAAAAATAACTGGATATTTGTATAAAAAAAAATTGCATACAACTTTAGTTTTTATAATTATTGATCTTTTTAAATTTGTCAGCTCTGTAAAATTACAAGTAGATAATATATCAATATTAGTATTAAAAATATCTTTTTTTGTTTCATCAAACTGCTTTCTATTTTTTTCATAAATTCCTTTCTGTTCATAATTATATGTATTCATACTTTTATTTTTTTCATCTGTGCTACAACTTGACATATTTTTTATATCCTCATAAAACTCATTTATTTTTGAATGATCAAAAAATAGGTTAATGAAATTGAGGATGTCCGAAAACAGCCGTTCTTGATTCCCTCCCTCAGAAGTTACCTTTCCACATTCAGCCCTAGGTGGGTTAGTTACCGCTCTTCTGGTGTTCCTATTCGATAGGGAATCCATATCAGTAGTATCAGTAGACGCTGTATTAGCGGTCATATCAGCCGATGTATCCGCAACTGCATTAGCTCCTGAGCTGATCGGTATGCTAGCCTGTATGCTAACCGGTATGCTGACCGGTATGGTGGACGGCTTACTAACCGTTGAGGTAGATGCAAAATTTTCATCCCATGCTCCGCTTCCAAGCTGATATAAAAAATTAAAGTTGCCTATGAAAATTTGAAGCAGAGACATAGCTGACTTCCTAATATTAATGTTATCCTCAAATAAAGACAAAACAATTAATTTAATGAATATTAAATGGAAAAAAAAATAGTTTATTCCACTATTCTGTTGTTCATAGTACTTTTTAATGTATTTGTTGTATTTAAATAAACTGTATAATAGAACAAAAGCACTAGGATAAATTTTCTCTTTGTTTAAATATAAGCTCTGTATTATTTTTCGAATTAAATAATTTAAGGTTTGTATGGATAAATTATTTTTGTTAAAAAGGAAATGAAATAAAGTATAGTTTATTGTACAAAGTGTGTTAAAATCATTATATTTTGCTAAATCATCAAATTTGTTCATTATAATTTGAATATTGTCTAAACTAAGATATATTAAAATATTTCCAAAACTTTTTGATAAACACCATCGAACAGTACTATTATTATCATTAAAATAGCAGAATAATATGTTCAGAATTTGCATTATATCTTTTTCACATGTGTATTTTTTGTACACTTTTAAGTAAGTCATCTCTTCTTTGTGCTCTCTTTCGCATTTCATCTCTTTACCTTTTTTGTATAAATTTAACACATCGTTGATATTTAGGAACAGAGGAAATTCGTTCAAAAGGTTGTCCTCGAGCATTTGGCTTTGCTCCCCTACACTCGAGAAATTATTTTTTGTGTTTTCATTTTTACCATAATTTCCGCTGCATGGTGAGCTACAATTTGCGTCGTCACTTTTTCGGAAAATATCGTCTGGAGTATCCCTTTTTGCACCTTCATCCCTTTGACCCTGTTCTGTCAAAGTATGCAGACATTCATTTTTCTGATTAACGATATCGTCAAATTTGTCCAAAAATATGGAAGCGTAATAGCCCATACAAAGAATCTTCAACGATTTTGATGTTGGCGTAAAATCCAGGATACTATGATTGTGAATAAAAAAAAAATTATAAAAATTGGTGTAATTCTTTAAAATTTTTTTATCTAGCTTTTTTAAAATTCTTTTATGTGTTAATAATATACCATAAAAAAGTAAAGTAGTAAATTTTACATTGCAACAAGTAGGGATATTTGTATTTTTTATTATATACAAATCTTCAGTTAATTCTTCATTTTTCTTAGATTCTATATATATCAATTTTAATATAATTTCTTTTGAGAAAATCATAAAATTATTAAAATATGTTCTACATTGGTAGACATCTTCTCTACTTAAAAATTGAGCATACAAAATGGAACAAGCTTCTTTCGATTTATCATTTTTTTTAACATAATAATAATATATATCTTGAATATTATTTAAAATATTTTCATTTAAATTTGCTAGTTTAAATGGTATATATAAGCAGAAGGATAACCAAATTTTTAAAA
The DNA here is from genome assembly GCF_023973825.1 of Plasmodium brasilianum. Taxonomy (NCBI): domain Eukaryota; phylum Apicomplexa; class Aconoidasida; order Haemosporida; family Plasmodiidae; genus Plasmodium; species Plasmodium brasilianum. Next base: position 1,933,466 of record NC_090125.1, read on the forward strand.
TATATAAAATTACCCATGAATTATCTTCATCCGTTTTGTCATATTTTAACTTACTTACGTAATTAAAAACATCCTCTTCTTCTCTTAATGTAAGAAGTGTATCTACTATGCCATTTAAACAATATGCGTCACACGGAAATAATGTTTTAATTTTTTTTTCTCCTCTTACAGATATTAACGTGTTGTAATATTTAAACACTTCTTCTATAATTATGTACATCTTCAAAAATTTGCTCTCGGCATCCTCTTCGTTTTTTGCGCCATTTCCAGCTTCCGCATTTCTGTTACTGATATTTGCATTCCTTTTTTCTTTATTTGCCTGACCATTATAATTACGATCATCATTTTTATTGTCCTTGTCATTATGGGCATTATCGTTGTCATTATGGTCATTATTGTCATCCTCACCTCTTTCTTCCTCTTCTTGTTCCTCCTCCTCCTTCTCTCTTTTTTCCCTAGAACTTACGGGTGTACCCTCCCCCATTTCATCAGAGGCACTTGTCCTCCTTGTATGTCTCACTTTCTTTTCAGCCCTGATGATAACATTATTAATTTCACTCCTCTCATTCTCAAATTTAACCTTAAAATATTTGATAATGCCTGCTAATTTATTAAAAGTCTTCTTTAAAAAATCTAAGAACGAATGAATCAGAAGAGTCAAATGAACATCCAACACTGTCTTTACTTCTCTATAACTATTTAAACAATTGCTTAAGTATTGTAAATTACCTATAATATGTGAATAATTTTTTATCATTTTATTTTCTTCCTCATTATCCAAATAGCCTTTTATTATTTCTATCTTCTTTTCGACACTTTCATATTCACGAAAAAATGTTACTTTATTTTCCATTTAGAACAAAACACCAAGAGTTAAAGCTCAATTGATATATGCTTTATGTATTATGTATATACTACATATACCACATATACTACATATACCGGATATACTACATATACCACATATACTACATATACCGGATATACTACATATACCACATATACTACATATACCGCATATACTACATATACCGCATATACTACATATACCACATATACTACATATACCGCATATACTACATATACCGCATATACTACATATACCGCATATACTACATATACCGCATATACTACATATACCGCATATACTACATATACCACATATACTACATATACCGCATATACTACATATACTGCATATACTACATATACCACATATACTACATATACCGCATATACCGCATATACCGCATATATCACGTACACTACATATATTATATATATGTAATTTATATGGTATATGAAAAAAGTTACACAACAAAAAATTAGTTTCAACGTGAGCCCTATTATTATATACGTTATACGGTATTATACGTATAAAAAAGAAAAATTCTTTTTTTTTTTTTTTTTTTTTTTTTTAAATGATGGTATATATCTCTTCTTAATCGAGGAAAAGGCTCAAAGAGATATGCTATGCAAAATGTAAAAATCAGCCTCGAAAAAAATGCTGCTTCGGTACGAAAAGATACGCAGTGAATGTATTACTCATTTGTATTAATATATGTACGTATGAATGCATGTATATATATATATATATATATATACTTACGAACGATCATACATGTGCACTCATGCATAAGCTCAGTTGGCTAAATTTATTTAATATATAAAAAAAAATTAAAAATGAAAAATGCACAATATAAAATAAAAAATGTAAAAAATATAAAATTAAAAATATAAAATTAAAAATATAAAATTAAAAATATAAAATTAAAAATATAAAATTAAAAATGTAAAATTAAAAATGTAAAATTAAAAGTATAAAATATAAAATGAAAAATTAAAAGTGTAAAATATAAAATGAAAAAATGTAAAAAAGAGAAAAATACTCAAAAAAAGATGAGAAAAAAAAAAGAATATATGCGCAAAATTACAAGGATAACATTTTTCACTTGAAAATATTTACGTTAAAATAATGGCAAATTCTATTATACATTATTTTCCAAACTTTGATAAAAAACCAGATATGCGTGAATGTTTACTATGTAGACGTAATAAAAAAGGTATAAAAATAAATAAATAAAATATACATATGTATATAATTTTGCGTAGATTTATATATATTACTATTTTAAAAGCAAAATTGGGAGAAAGTGTAGAAAATGTTTGCCCATGCCGTACATTTTTTCATAGTTTTTTCGAGGACTTGCAAAAAATAGAGCTATATTTTGTATATATTTTTATGACCACTTTTAACACACATACGTACATAAATATAAATGTATATACCTTTCTACATGCTTAATATATGTGCATTTCTCCTTCAAAAAAGTGAAAATAGTACTTAAAAGCATTAGTGGCACGACGATTTTGAAAAAGAATAAAATTCTGATAAATGGAAATGAAACATTATTTTCCGTGTTAAATTTTCTTAAAAAAATATTTAACAGATATGAATATATAGTAAGAAATGTTTATAATTATAAACATACAAATAAAGCTTGCTTATGTTTATATAATACTTATGTTTACATCATGTGTACGTGTACATCATGTATATGTTTACAATTCTCATGTCGTATTAATAGTTTTTATTTTTAACGAAAATAGTGAAATATATGTATCTACATTTTTGTTTGCAGTACCTTTACATTAATAATACCGTAAGTCCAAATCTTGATGATTTCATATCAGACCTTTTCGATGTAAGATCTTTTTAGAAAAAATTAAAATTCAAAGAATCATGTGTACATATACATGAATGTATATATATGAGTATATATATATGTATAAATGCCCGAACAAAGACACACAAAAACATACATATGTATTATACATACGTATTTATTTTATGCCCCCTTTTCAGCTGTACCAAATATCAAACAGCTTAAATATCTCATATAGCTTCTCACCAGCATACTAGCAGGTAAAGGAAAAAAAAGTATATATCAAAAAATGATGAGAACATAAAACCGTTTGATAGCGTCAAATTTGTTCCGTTATAATTATATATTCATATATATATATATATATATATATATATATACATATACACAATACATTAGTGCTGCGCACGATTTAAAAGAAAAAAACATCAAAAAGGAAAATGGCAAGATGAATATGTAGCAAAATAGAATAAAAGAAAAAAAAATGCACTCTGAGTAAAATTAAATTTTATGAATAAACCAAAACATACCATAAATCATCTTTGTTTTCCGTATTTGGAATCTTTTTACTAATATTATATTTTTCCTTTTTTAATAGAAAAATGAATTTATTTAGTTTATTTGTTCTGTTACCTGGTCCTACTTTTTCGTATTCATTTTTGAACTGCTATTCTTATTCATGCTTTTTTATTTAAATTGTACCGGCTTGAAAAGCTTACAATTTCTTCGTCGTAAATATTACTGCTACTACTACCACAACTATGACTATTGCTTCTGCTGCTGCTTCTAGTAGTACTAGGACGTTTGCATGAGCTATTTTTATCTCGCATTTTAGCTTTATTCTTAACATTAGCTGTTAAAACACAGCTATCCTGAGTGTTCCTCTTTTTTTTATTTTTATCTTTTTTTTTACTTAAATTATAAAATTGAGCATTAAAAATAGCATCTTCTTGCACCTTTTTTTCTACTTCTATTTTGTATTCTTTATTTTGTTCATCTTTTTTATTATTTGCTTTTTTTAATGCTTTAATGTTTTCTGCATATTTTTTAAGTTTATCTTTATCATTTTTTTGATCCTTTTCTAAATTCTGAATTTTTTCAGTAAGATATGTTATTCTACTATTCTGTTGTTGAATCTTCTTTTTACAATTTTCATTTTCATCTATTTTTTCTTTTATATTCTTATTTAATTTTTGAATTTTTTCCTCCAATGTAGTAATTTCACTTTCTTTTGCATTCATGTGCTCATTTATTTTATCTTGTCTTTTTAAATTATTACAAACAGCTTGTTTATTTTTTGCATTTTCATTTTGAAGAGATATTATTTTCTCATCCAAACGTTTTACATTATTATTTAATGTACCAATTTCATTGTTTTTTTCGTATATTTCATTTTTTAAAACTGTTATTTGTTCACTCATGTTATTAATGTCAACATTTTTATTCTTATCTATATGTAGTAAATGTTTTATTTCTGCTTCTAACTCTTCTTTTTCACAATGAAATTTATTTAATTCTTGCAACAGCTTTTTTTCATTTTTTCTTAATGTAATCACCTCTTTTTCTTTTTCGTCGTATATGTGTTGTAGCTCCTTGCACTTCTTGACGAAGTTTGTAATCTGAAATGAGCGAATTTTTCACAAGCACAAGCAGTTGTACATACATACATAAGCATATACATGCATGAGCGTATACGTACATTAGCGTATACATGCATGAGCGTATACATGCATGAGAATATACATACATGAGCATGTCCATATATACACATATATTCTTATACATTTATATGAATATACGTATGAAGCGTATGTTGTACATTATCATGCACATGCATGTGCACACAAAAATTCATTTTTACGCACGTGAGCATGTACTTGTCATGTTATGCCTATATATTGCACACATACTTGTGATGAAAAGGCATCATTTTCCTGTTTGAGGTTGTTTATCTCATCTTTATTATCTTGTAAAATTGAATTTAACTCCGTCAGTTTGTTAATTAAGTTATCTTCCTCCACTTTGCAACCATTTTTATTCGAGTTGTTTAAAAAGTTATTATTATTGATAGTATTATTTTTTAATTTTGTATCTTTTGTTTGTTCTGCAAAGAGAAAAAAGTACAATCAGGCACATACATGTTCGTATGTATTATGCATGTACGTGTGAATATGTAAACAAATGTTACCTACATATATATATATAATGCAAGTATATATTCTTATATGCGCATGGCCTGCACACATAATGAGACCTTATTTTTTATATATCTAAAGCGTAAGATATATTTTTTCGTTTTCTCATTTTTTATACATAGTATTTCATTTAACTTTTTAGAGGATATACTGCACTGGAGAATTTTTTATTTTTATCTTTTATTTTGCTCATTTAAATTAAGAAAAAAAAAAAAAAAAAAAAAAAAAATCGCTTGTAATCAGCCAGGTCTGTATAAAAAAAGAGTGGAATTTCATTTAGTCATAAATAAACAATAAAAATGAATTACAGTGAATGCTTACATAAGTTTGTTAATGCGCATTCGGATAATTTCTTGCAAAGCTTTTATGCAGTCGTAGAAAGTTCACAAGTAAGAAAAAAAATAATATTTATTATTGAATGCCATTTACAGGAATTAAGCAATTTTGTGCATATATGAAATGTATATATGTATGCTCATACATATGCATATATATATATATATGCGTTTAAAAACATACACATGAATAATGCAGAGCTCGTAATTAAAATATTACGTATTTTGATATTTTGTTTTTTTTTAAAACTTAGATTTATTTTCTGTCTTTTTTTATATATGTATAAATTTTTTTTTTTTTTTAAAGATAGAATGTCTTGAGTGCCCAATAGAGAAAACAAGCACAGATAACTTTTTAATAAAGATATATATTAATAATATAGTAAAATAAAAAAATTATTTCGATACCAATATATATGTAATATATGTAATGTATGTAATTTGTGTAATGTATGTAATTTGTGTAATGTATATAATTTGTGTAATGTATGTAATTTGTGTAATGTATATGTATATAGACAAATCTATAATATTTGTTATACTGTTGTATAATAATAATTTATATATTTTTTCATGGCATTTTTAATCTTCACTTTCTTATAGATACATAACATTAGAACGTTATTATTGACATGCATAAGCGGGTCAGTGAGTAACCTACTTCATAATACGGTTATCGACGAAAAAAAAAAATGCTTTTACGTAAATTGTGATAGCGACATTGCTACGAATACTCTTCATAATACTGAGGTAAAGAATGAGAATAAACATTACGTTAGAGATGATGAACGCAAAGAAAATATTAACAAAACATTCAGTGGTGACGAGTATTTTTTAAATAAATGCAAAACGATATACTATATGAGAAAAAGCTTACAAAATGCTCATATAAAGACAAATGACAACATTAACTTGAAAAACAATATTTTAGATTGTTATATATAAATAATTTTATTATTTCTCCATTTTCTGTTGTTCCTTTTTTTTTTTTTTTTTTTTTTTTTTTACAAATAACTTATTGAGAAGAAAAATTAAAAGTACTGCAAAAAAAATAGCTAAAAAATAGCACAAAATAAAATAAACATGAACCGACTTGAATAAACAACATTACATAATCAAACGAATTGTGGCTTCCTTCCCTGCTGTTTTAGCTACACATTTTTTTTTTTTTTTTTTTTGTTGAAATATATACATCGTTAAGATGATAGTCTTTGTACAGATTATCCATCTGTTCGTCTAATTTGCTTTCAAAATAATAGTTTGACGTTATATTAAAATTCGTCATATCATTTACACAATCATAAAAATTCTCTATATTTCGTACAATACTATTTATTTTATTTGTTAGTAACTCCCCAAACGACCTAGAGCTGTATATTTTTCCATTGAAAATACAAAACATTTGAATAACCTTTTTGCAAAAAACATTTTTCAATTTATATTTATGTGTCAACGAAATATGAAATATAGAATTTGTATTATAATATATATGAATACCAACTAAATCAGAAGGTTCATTTATCTTTAAAATACTAAGGTTATCATAAGTTATATCGTAAAGGTATCCTTCTTCATCATCATTAACAATTTTTCCTACTCGAATTTTTTCATTTAAGGATATATGACTTCTAGATGTATAGAAAGGGGATGTGTAAAAATAATTTAATGCATTTTCTGTATTGTTCAGTATATTTTTCGACAAATATAAGTTATCAACATACTCAATTTTATTTTCTTTTTTAAGTGTAGATTCGTAATACGATTCTGTCATTATCTCCCCCTTTTTCCCTTAAACAATAACAAAAAAGCAGTTATTCGGATTCGCGTCATACATATGGATATAACACATATATATGTACACATATACATATACATACATACATACATACATACATACATACATACATACATACATACATACATACATACATACATACATACATACATACATACATACATACATATAAATTTTATGCAAACATACTTTATATTGACACCCTCTTCTTATTCCTCTTGTTATGCATATATATTTATATGTATACACTAAGTACCTAATTGGTAATATTCCGTAACGTACTATGCACAGATTTGGAATTCGTTTTAGATTAAAACCACTTAATTTAATGATTGAAAATTGAAAAAGAGTTTCCTTTTTTTTTTGGAAATAAAATTTTTTTCTCTATAAAAATTTTATTGGCTTTATTATTTTTTCATTTACCCAAAAAGAAAAAACTAATACAAAGTAGTACAAAATGGTACAAAATAGTACAAAATAATATAATTAATTCTGCAAATGTATAAAACTTAAAAGGTAAAAAATTCAAATGTAGGAACTCACATGACGAATACATAAATACATACAAATATAAGTTTATATATATATTATAAAAACATAAGTTCGTAAAGAACGATTATAATAAATATTAAATACTAGTGCTTTACTTCCTTTATTTTAAAGGTGCAGTATTTTTTATGTATTACCTAAAGTTTTTAAGTTTCTAGTAATGAAATATACAATTTTTTTTTTAATATAGTAAGGTTAACTTAAAAATTTTAACCATGTTTTTATGGTTCAAAAACTATGTTTATATACACATATTTGGTAATTTGAGAGAAGCATAAAAAAAAAAAAAAAAAAAATAGCATTCAAAATGACTTGAAAAAATAAAAAAAATAATTCAACAAAATTAGTTATAAATATATAAATGGAGAATATAATAACAATATATAAAAAGTAATAGGTGTATAAAAGGTGAATGGTCATATAATAACATCATGCTTTTTATGTTGCTCATAATAGAATGAGATAACTTAAGGTGAACTTAAATGTTATGTATGTGATTTGCGAATATACATTTATATATTTATACATAAACACACACATACATGTGTTAATCCTTTTAATAAAATACATTTTATTTAAACACAAGAAACATATTCATCATTTATTTAAACAAAACATAAATCTGCATTAACACATATGTTTGAAAAAGAAGTTGATCCTGTATTCATACTATGCTGGAGGAACAAAATTGAAACTTCAGCAATATGTAATCCAATAATATATCAATTAAAAAATAGTTTTAAACGTAGTCTTTAACAAACTTTTTGTAGAACAAATATGTATGTACATATATTTGTATTATATATATGGACATATATGTATTATATATATATTACGTATGTATGTATAATTAAATAATTTTATATCTGTGGTTAACATATCAACTTTTTACTAACATTTTACTTCTTCATTGATACAATTAAAAAAAAAAAAAAAAATTATATATATATATATATATATATATATGTATGCATGTATGTATGTAAATTCACACTAATTATAATCTTTTAACGATTTAACTGTTAACAAATGAAAAAATATTTCCAAAATAAATTAAAAATGGCATAATTATAACATAGAAATTATTTTCTTGTACCTGCATAAAGATATATGTGCACATATATATATATAAAGTCATATGTTATACTGTTGGGCACTTTTCGTTTTTATATGTACATTTAAATATTAAAAAATAGCATCATCAGTAAATTAGAACATAGTGCAACACAATGAAGACATACATACACATATGTATGTATACATAGATATTATGTGCTCACATATGTAAAAATAAGAGAATTCGAAAGATACAAGGTATATGAAGTTTAAAAAAAAAAAAGAGAAAAATATCCATAACATATCCATAACATACTTGTACGATAATGATTATAATATAATATTAACTGTTCAGTATTGTAAGATTTAACAAAATAAATGTAGTTTGTTACATATAAAATTAGAAAACAACTTTTATAATAATTGAAAACATAAAAAAAAAATTGTATATATATGTATATATGTAAATATATGTTTGTATGTATAATATATATGCAATTAAATGCAATTCTTCGATGAATGCAATTAAAATTTATAAGAACTGATTTTATTAAAAAGCTCCTTTTTTTGTCTTCTCGATAAATTTTCAAAGGCCTCGTAAAAGTCGTCCAAGTTATTTTTGTATAATATGTCGTCAGTTAATTTCTTTATATAATTCAAAGTGTTTTCATTTAGAATTCTTTTACATGCTTCATAGTCACCCACGTCCGAGTCAGTAATGCTGTTAAGAAGCTTCTTTATTTCGTCATTTTTTGATATTTTACTGCTATATTTTTTACTAATGAAAAAAAAAAAAAAAAAATTGTTATAATAGTGAAAATAATGAATAGCAAACCAACTGTACAAATGTAGGAAACAAAAATGCCTTAAATTTTTATAAAAAAACGTAAAAAATGGATAGGGGCAAACATACATCTAGTGTTATATACTGATCATGAATTTTATGCAGCGTCTTACTTCAATATATTTATTAACAATCTTCTTAATAAGCGATAATAAAAAAAGGAACGCGCTTTTTTCCAAGGGACTATTTTTCTAATTGCTCCTTTCGATTGCATACATGTGGACACATCATGTAGATCTGCGTATTTATGGCATACTTGTAAATAAAATGGCAAAAGTTCTTTTTCCTTCTCTTCGATTTCTTTTTTTATTTTAATTATATCCTCGTCTTCCTATGTAAAGAAAGAAAACACATTTTTATAATGTACATCGTTACAACTACATAGGATGAATTTCCTTTTTAATGCATGAAAGCAAAAAGAAAAAAAAAAAAATTAAATAAAATAAAATTTATTCCAACAATATATCGTGGAAAAAAAAAAAGTACATCTATCTTCTTCATATATTTTATGAAACGTGAAAAACTTAAAAATATCATATATGAAAACAGACGAAGGTAATATCAATAATCTTCTTTTTTATTCCCTTATTTTTTGCCTTTTTTATTTTCAAAGTTTGCGTACCTGCGCATTTAACAACTTCTCGTTCAGAGCAATTATAGACGAATCAATGCTGTGCATTAATTTCTTGATTTCTGGAAATCGAAATTTCACTTCAACAATACCGGGTGGTTCTAGTATACCCCCTTTACTGTACGTATCTGCATACATTTCAATTATTTGACTATTCAGAGTTTCATCTACAACTACCCATGATCCACCTCTTAACTCACCCCCAATTGGAATGTAAACGAAAACAGGGTGTTTATAATTAACTAACTGATTAACTATCATAGATCCAAATTTCAAAATACTATTGAACATGTCCATAGTACCTCCAGAAAAACCTCTCCAATTAGCAAAAACAAACAAAGGCAAATTCTCTTTACTGAAATCTTCGATAGATTGTGCAGTTTTATATGAATTATCTGGTAAAAATACACAAGGAGCATGTATTGATTTAATAGTTTTTGTTTTTAATGCTGGATCGCATGGAATGACATGTTTTACTAAATTCTTATTCACAGCAATAAAACCAATTGGTATTGAACCTAATTTTCCTCTTCCTGCTATAATTCCTTTTCCCCATTCACTCATATATTCGAAGTAGCTATTTTTATCTAAAAATCCCTGTTTTGTATCAGTTCCTCTTATTAACTCAACAATATCTGTATCGTTCAAATCATCTGAGTCCATATCATTTATCTGCTTAATAAAAAATTTCGCTTTGGAGCTTTGCTCTTCTTGTAATTTGGTATGGCCATTTTTATTTTTGCTAAATGACTCTTCACCAGTTCCTGCTAGGCTAATTGGTTCGCATATTTTTACTCCTATGTTCTGGAAATTACTATCTACCTTATCATCTGTGATACTATATATGTGACCATCAATGTAATCTTCTCGGTTATCACCTTGTTTTCTAGCCTTCTTTGGTTCTGTGTTTTTTCCTGGGCTTCCAGTACCTCTTAACATGCATGGTCTAGTGGAGCTGTCATAGTTTTGTTGCTTATCCTCCATTTCCTGCACCGTTTCATCCTCTTCTGCCCTTTCAATAACGTCATAGTAATCAATGCTCGTTTTAGGAACGTAAGATAGCCACTTGAAAATTTTATTTATCCCATCTTGATCATTTTCAGCTTCTATTTGAGATATTCCATTCCTCATCATAATTTTTACCCCACCCAGTTGCTCATTACTAACGTAAACTTTTTCTCCTAATATTTTATTTAAAGCATTAAAACCAGTTAATAAAAGAGATGACCCTTTTTTCTGAATAATTCTTTTTCCAAGCCTAACCAAATATGCACCTATTCCAACACTTCGTCCTGTTACATAGGATAAGGTGAAAATTTGTTCATATGCTTTTGATGTTTCTCCTGCGATTAACCCACTTCCTCTTAAATTTTCTACTCCTATATGATTATTTAAATTTCCTACTATGCCATCAATAATATATCTCTTTTCATTATTTTCCATAATTTCGTTTAAAAATACAATATCATCTTTTGGCATTTTGTCCTTTACTTCTTGTGTTATATATATATAATTATAACCAAGCTCTTTCTTTTTATTATCCTTCCAACATACCTTAATTTTATCCATTAAATAAGTATATAAACCTATTCTAGCTCCAGAATTACAAGATATATAAATACGTGGTATTTTCTTTTCCCTTGCATAACATGATATTCCATAATATAATTCATCCTCTAATACACTGAACGATCCACCATATGTTGTTATATCATTTATAATAAAAACTATATCTCTCCCTTCTTTATATTCATCTGTTCTTACATTCATTAAGAAGCCAATAACACTTGTTTTATTTTTTCCTACATTTATTTTATCCGTTAAATAAAGAGAATTTTTTATTCTAACATCATCAGCACTTAGATTATCGCAGTTCTCAAATAGGGACACACATTTCCCTTCACTGCTGTTTAATGAGTTATGTTTATCACATAGTGTATTACTGCTCGTATTACTATCATGGGTACTTCCCTCATCATTATGCTTAGTACTATGCACACCGCTTCTATCACTGCTATGTTCGATGTTTCCATAATTAATGTACCCCCCATTACGTTCGTCATTACGTTCATCATTACGTTCATCATTACGTTCATCATTACTTTCGATTTTTGTTTCTTTTCCAATCTGTATTGAATTGTGGTCTAACCTAAACTCCTTTATGCTATTAATGTAATTAAAATTATTATTTAAAGTGCTGTTCATTCTATTCAGGGCTATATCTATTAACTTAATAAAATCGTACGCGTATACAGTGTCGACATCTCGTGCTCTTTTCCTTTTTAAATACAAAGTGTCAATATCAAAAGGGGTAATTTCATTTATTTGTTCAATAACATTTTCCTCATTATCGAATAGGACATGTAGTTTTAATAACCTATCTAATTTTATATTTATTCCGCTATTTAAATATTCCTTTTTTTTTTTATAAACTTTTATATATACATTATTAACATAGTTCTCTAGTAAAAGTTCATTATATGTGCTAAGGAAATATTTATACGTCTCCTTGATCTTATTTATTTGCTTCTCTACTTCTTCATTGTTGTAATTGTCAATTATCACACTGTATGTTATGTAACTAGTTATCTTCGTGTCTTCAACCAAATCTCTCAATCTGGCAATTCTTATATCTCCTACTGATTCAATCAATTCTGATATAAAGGATGCATACACTTGCTTCTCTTCTTTATTCGAAAGGACAATTTTGTCTGTTTCTTTTGATTCGTTAAATGCGAACAATGACCCACACCTCATTCTGTTTCGACGTTTTAAATCATTCATATCAATAATTCTTTCAGCAAATAAAGACACATGTTTATCATTATTAATACTACTATTATTACTGCTATTGGTACTATTGTTATTACCACTATTGTTACTACTATTACTACTGTTATTATTACTATTCCTATCATTATCACTTTTGTTATAAATTCCTAGGAATATCTTAGTCTTTTTAATCATTTTTTCTCCTACATTTTTTAATTTATAATTCTGACAACTGTTTTCAAAAGAGAAAATATGTTTTTCATAGGGTAAGAAATTCATTCTGTCATCTTCATTCATTCCTTTTTTTTTTTCTTTTAATGTGTTCTCTAATTCTTTACTTTTCCACTCATATATATCTCCATAACTATTACCCGAGTAATTATATACGTACACATTATGACAATTTTTCAAAAGACTAGATATATTGGTTTGAACATAATTTAAAAGTTGTTCACTCTTATTTATTATGTGTACATTATTTAATATTTCATCATATGAGTTCAACTGTTCTTTCATTATATTAATATTATTTATATAATCATCCATATCATTATTACATAAAATTAATAAGTTATCAAACTCTGAACCATTAAGAGAAAATTTCAAGCAGTTGTCAGAAACAGGTATCGTTTTAATACTAAAATATTTATACAAATTACGTACATAAATTTCTAGCAATGCATGATTATTCTTCTTTTGTGTAAGTAGCGAAGGAATGAACATATGCTTGTCACAGGAATGCTCTAAAAATAATTCCACAACTTGTTCATTATTGCTTTTTCTTAATAGCTCCTCAAATTGGAGGTATGTTACATCATCATTATTATTATTAGCAGAGATGTTTCTATCGATATTAATAGTATCAATAGCGCTGGAGTTGGTAGATGTGTTCGTGGAAGCCGTAACCGTGGTAGTATTACTGTTTTTCAGATAGGCATGTAATTTCCTCCTTTCTTGCTCTTCCAAACTATCGTAACTTAATGCATTTCCAAGATAGGTAACTAATTCTAAATGTTTAGTCAAAAAGAGGATAAATCTTGACAATAAAACTACATTCCCAAATATTTTCCCTCTAAAATTTTTTAATATTTTGATTTTATCTAAAATATCTAATGGCAATTTTATTTCTTTACAACTATTTAACAAATAGTTTAGAATCATTTCTACAAATTTTATACTCAAATAATTGTATGTATATGCATGAATAATTTCATACTGCTTTTTCTTGTCTGTGATATTTGTGTATAATATATCATATACTTCTACTTCTGTTATAATTTCTTTTATCGAAAATAAAGAATTATATTCTATAAATTTGTTTAATATATAATTCACATTTTGAAATAAATTATCCCCTTTTATTAACTCTTTAAAACATTCTGTATAATCTTGTTCATACCCTTTTAATAAGTATTCAATTCTTTTCATATTTGGCAAATCTAGCATATATCGATTATATTTAGGTGCACTATCATTAGAATGTGTACCACTACTATTGACTTTGTCATTGTCATCTATGGAATAATTATTCGATATACTATTGTTGGACTCACTATTTTTCGTCGTATTTTCATTTAATGAATCACTGTTTGATATCTTTTCATTTGAAATATTTCTAGTGGAAACTATTTCACTAGATAGACTGTCCTTGTTATTGTCCTCATTATTGTTGTCATTATTGTCCTGATTATTGTCCTCATTATTGTTGTCATTATTGTTATCATTATTGATATCATTATTGATATCATTATTATCATTAATATTACTCCTCATCTTGTTATCACTACTATTATAACTATTACTTTTTACTTTATTAATAGCCGTATTATCATCGAGGGGCGACAGACGATCTTTCGTTAACAGTACTGCTAGGAGACTTTCCATATTATCACTATCCATTGAACGATTACTAACCAGATTATTAACGAAATTATTATGCTGTCTATCATTATTAGCAGCATAGTTCACAGAATCACTAGATATAGATTTATGAATTGAAGTTTCAGAATTAGGTATTGAACTGATGCTTGGTAAACTTAAACTAGTCAAGTATGTTTTGACAGCATTAAACTTATCATTCAGATAATTAACTGCTGTTTTTTTCTTATTATCATTTTCATTTCTCTTACAAAATAAACGAAATATATGCTTTTTTTGCTTTAAAAATAATCTATTTTTTCTATTTCCTTCACTTAACGACGTATCCTCATTTTTGTAAAAAGTGTCTTCACGATTTTGCCCTCCTTTTAGATCTAGCGTCTCCGTCTCGTCACTATCCAGCACTTCGAACGCATTATGGCGCGTGTTAGACATGTTAGAGGTGTTAGAAATGTTGGAAGTTTTAGACATGTTAAAGGTGTTTGAATTCTTAGAGGTATGTACAATATGGGAAACATGGGCAGTATTAGGTGCATTATAAACATTAGAAGTATGCACATTAACCGCATCGTTCACGTGAACACCTTTGGATGTATTCCCTTGTATCATTTCCCCTTGTTCATTTAAGGGATTTCTATTTCCATCTCCGTTTGGAACTGTTTTTTTCACACAACTGCGTGCGGTTGCACCTGTAACATTAGTATTACTATTAGTATTATTATAATTATCACTATTAATATAACTACTCGTGTTATCCTTGCTTCGGAGAGCTCCTAGCTCTACTTCTGAGTGTTTTAATTCATATGCGTATTTGTTTGACAAGTCTAAATGCTGCGTAAACTGCTTAATTTGATCTTGCTCTTTTTTCTCTTCCATCTGTTCACTTTTTTCATCTCTTTCTATAACTCCTAATAAATCTCCAATTTTAATAATAGTTCCTTCGGACATTTTATGTTTTAATATACCTGTTTCTGTTGATTTAAAAGTCATAATCATTTTCATTGCTTCTACTTCTATATAGTCCTCATTTTTTTTTACTTCCTCACCATCCTTTATTAAATACTTGACTATTTTTCCATTAGTATTGGATAATAAATGAAATGGATTGCTTATTTTTGGAATAAAAATATTGTCTTTTTCTAGATGCATATGTATACCTAAGCTATCTTCTGAACATGTATATATATATGTTTGATTATAGAAGCTAGCAAAAATTTTGTTATTTTCCTTTTCATATTCTGCAAATATTTCTAGTTCTTGACCATTAATTTGTAGTTTGTATAAATTCTCGCCGGTATTATATCCTTTGAAATCATATTTCACATTCTGAAATATAATATCAAAAATATATGCATTCTTCATTTTTGTGTTTAATCCATTCTCGCTGCTGTTACTTTTACCGCTACTGCTACTTCTAACGTGATGAGGATGCTTCTCCTTTGGCATGATACCAATATCTTCTCTATTTAAATTATCCTCAACCTTTTCCTTTTCATTCATAAAATAAACAAGCAATTTAAAAATAGAAGCACATAATATAATTATATGAAAGGTGTTATAATAAATATTTTTCTTTTCTTCTATTATGGTATCTAACCAATTGGTTGTTATATCATTATCGATAAAAGCTTTGGATTCTAAAATTTTCGCTAAATATTTTGTAACAGTTTTTATTTCTCCATCTATATTTAATTTCCTTAAGGATAGAATCAAATTTTTTCTAGCTACTTCTCTTGTTTCTCCTTGTGCAAATATATGTCCAATTTGAGAATCCGAAAACTCATGAACGAATCCATCGTTAATGGAAAAATAACCCCACACATCTTTTGAATTTTGAAAATTTATTCTTTTTACCCTACCAGATGTTGGCTTAAAACTGTCATTACTATTTTCTGCTGTAATTCTTGCCGCAATAACATAATTATTTATGTATGGTGTATTATTATAAAAGTCGAAATTTTCTATGCATTTGGCACCACTTCCTTTTGATATGGTATCAACATTATTCATTGATGTATTTTTTGAAATATCATTAGGTATGTTCACATGGATGTGTGTATTGTTTAATATATCATCTTCATTCATTTTGGTAAGATTCCCCCTATTTTGATGCTTTTGACTATGCTGTATTTGATTATACTCAGATGTTCTTTCCCCTTTAATCGGTAATGTACTTTGGCTCGTAATTCGCTCATTAATTTTATATAACCTGTTAATATCATCTATATTTTGAAGAGGAATACCCATAGCTACTTGGAGTTGTATGGATATAAGGTTAGTATTTGTTATTCCTTCCGACACCGGATGCTCCACTTGCAAACGAGGATTTAACTCTAAAAAAAAATATTTTTGTTTTACTTGATCATATAAATATTCAATAGTTCCTGCTCCTCTATATTTTATCATTTTTGTTAAACGTATTGATGACTTTTCCATTTCTCTAAAAATATGATCAGGAACAACTGATGGTGGCCCTTCTTCAAAAATTTTTTGAAATCTTCTTTGAGTAGTACAGTCTCTTCCACTTAAGGAACAAACATTACCATACATGTCACCAACTACTTGTATTTCAATATGTCTTACATTATTACATACTTTCATTAAAAATATAGGAGAATCTGGTAATTCATTTTGTACTTGTTCATATGCTTTTTTAATTTCTTTTTCACTTTCTACTTTTCTAATCCCTTTTCCTCCACCTCCTTGTGAGGCTTTTATCATAACTGGATAGCCAATTCTATCACATTCTTTTATACATGCTTCTAACGAATGTATAGTAGATTTATTATATATATCATCTTTAATTTTATTTTCAAAATTGTCAATTATAATGCTATCACCACTCCATTTAACAACAGGTACATTCACACTTTGAGCTAAAATGTTAGCGGATATTTTATCTCCTAAAGCTTCCATCACCTGACCAGTTGGCCCGATAAAAATTAAATTCTCCTTTTCTAATAATATAGACAATAATGGGTTCTCAGAACAATGTCCCCATCCTGGCCAAACAGCATCTACATTTTCTTTTTTTGCAATATCTATTATTAAAGGTACATTTGCATAATTATTTATATTTTTACCTGAAGGTACCTTAACTACTTTATCTGCTAAGGAAATATATTTTGCATTACTTCTAATATCATCATCTGTAGCTAGAACTATAATTTTTATTAAGTTTTCATCATAAAATTTTTTAAATAACCATTCTTTTAACGATAAAATACATTTTAGGGCTGCCATTCCATTATTTGCAATTAACAATTTTTTGATAATTTTTTCATTTTTATTTTTTAAAAAATTAAAATAAGGATATCGTCTTTCCTTAATATAATTTACGTATTCTTCATGCGCTTTTTTTTTTATGTAATTTTTTTCTTCGTATGTTGGAAAATCTGTATGATCAACGAATTTATTAATCTTACTGCTACATGTGCTTCCATTTACCTCGAACATCTTATTACATTGTGCATTGTTACCTGATACCCTATTTCCTTCTTCTAATTTGATCTCTTCATCTAGTAGACTTCCCTCATATGCATTATCTACGTCAACCCTCTTAGAATATTTTCTACAGCTACTGTAACTGTTATTAGGTAAATTCTGGATATCACTTGTATCATTGTTTCGAGATGAAGAATTCTTTGGGGTCTTAAAACTGTAAAATAATTTGTTTAAATTTTTCTTCTTTTTTCGAACATTTCTTTTACTGAATATTATACCGTCCTTTAACATATCATCTGAATACGCATATAACATCATATCGCTTTTTGTCTTTTTTATAATGGAGGACGTAGAAGGCGGAAAAGTAGACGATGGAAAAGAGGAAGTTGGAGAAAAAGACGATGGAAAGGAAGACGAAGAAATGAAAGAAGAAGAAGAAGAAGGAGAAGGGTTTGCTACATAATTTATATTATTCATATTTTCTTCAATGTTGTTATATGCGATATTATAATTTGATAAATAATCTGATTCTTGTTCTATGTAAGAACCTCCTTTATTATTATTACTTGTATTTTTTCTAATAGTACTCTTATCGTTTATATTGCTCGAGTAACTATTTTCTCTAAAATTATTTTGAAAATAATCATCCTTAGATGTGACACTTATAAAACTTTCTTTAGTTTCATCATGTATTTTACTTCTTGTGTTATATGCATATTCTTCATCAAAGTATTTTTTACTTAATCTTTCATTTTTTTCCCATTTTGTATCTTTGGAATGATTGTCTAAAATGTTAACATAACCTTGCTCATTAAGGGGAAATGGTGAACTTTCAGTATTGCTCTTCGAACTATTGACTGAATTATCTGCATGCTTTGATTTTTTTATTTTAAAAAAGGAGTTTGATATTTCTGTTCCCTTGGATACAAACAAAGGCACAAATTTGTTTCTATAATTCTCATACAGAATATTATTAGACCCTTTTATACAATGATGATATGCTTCTCTAGTATCTCTGTCAATGAAGTTATTCTTTTTAATATTATTATGCATATGTAGATAATGATTATTACTATTTTTTATTGACTCTGCAAGATTTTCAAATATAAGAACAAATAAAAATAATAATGAAAAGCTATTAATCATTTTTTGATTTTACTCTATTTACTTTTCCTTTTATTTACAACACATAACTGCAAAGCACAATTCGTACGTATGTAGCAATGGCATTCGACGTATGTAGCAATGGCATTCGACGTATGTAGCAATGGCATTCGACGTATGTAGCAATGGCATTCGACGTATGTAGCAATGGCATTCGACGTATGTAGCAATGGCATTCGACGTATGTAGCAATGGCATTCGACGTATGTAGCAATGGCATTCGACGTATGTACATATATATATGAATAGACGTATATATAAATAGAAGTATATATGAATTGACGTACATAAAGGTAGGAGTATACACGAATAGACTTATATATGTTTATATATTCAAGTGCCTCTGTATGTGACAAAAAATTATCTCCTTCTAGTACGAAAAAGTATTCTTCACAAATGTGCATACATACATGCATATATAGGTACAAACACATTTCTTCTCTTCATATATGCTCGTTTTAACTGGCTATTAACAGATGGTTAATTGGCGGTTGATTGATGGTTAATTGGCAGTTGATTGATGGTTAATTGGCGGTTGATTGATGGTTAATTGGCGGTTGATTGATGGTTAATTGGCGGTTGATTGATGGTTAATTGGCAGTTGATTGATGGTTAATTGGCGGTTGATTGATGGTTAATTGGCAGTTGATTGATGGTTAATTGGCGGTTGATTAATGGTTAATTGGCGGTTGATTGATGGTTAATTGGCGGTTGATTGATGGTTAATTGGCGGTTGATTGATGGTTAATTGGTGGTTGATTGATGGTTAATTGAAGGTCGATTGGTGGTTATTGGCCTTAAATTGCTGATTAATTGTCACTTAATTATTTCTTAATATATATTTTTTTTTTTTTTTTTTTCAATATTTTATTGATATATTTTGCATATTGTGCATTACTGATCTGTTCTGTGGTACCTTAATTTTTTCGATCTATGCACCTGAGCATTTTAAATAAAATAAAACAAAGTTAATGTAATTCAAGTATAACAAAATATTAACACGTAAAACATTGCTATAAATAAATATATGAACATAAATGTTTATGAACAATATAAAATACACAAATGTTGCAGTAAAATATAAAAGTTTTGTAATCTATTTAATTTTATTTAATTATTCCTGGTTATCAAAAAAAAAAAAAAAAATTAATTATATATAAGCTTATATATATATAGTATTTATATATGTGGCTCAAATAAATTTGCAGATTACCACTATATAAATATAATAACATATGTATCTAGATTTTCACGATCGTTGTTTTTTTTTTTTTTTTTTTTTTTTTAAATCTTAATTTTTATATATTTTTTTTATTTAAAAAACTTTTTTTATATTTATTTACTTTACTTTTAACAAGTAAAAATAGTCCCGTTCTCTGCAAAAAATTTTTAGTTGCAATATATGCATACATAAAATCATAAATATATATATATATAACATATGTGCAATTCCTTCCTTTTTTATTTCCATATTTCTCTTTACAAACAATAGAGGACGAACAATTATACTCTTTTATCAAACATATTTTTATAAAATGTGAAGTGTTCAGATAAAAAAATTAAAATGGTTTTATATATCTAAAAATACTTATAAACATAGTAGAACAAATATTTATTTCTAGGATAATTACAAAATAAAGATGCTTATTTTTTGCTTGTTATATTACGTCAATTATAAGAATTGCACAATTCTAAAAAAAAATACTAATCAAAAAAGAAGGGGGTTCAGATCGAATCTTTAATCATTTCGATAATGTAAATTAAAATAAAATAAAAATATAATTATATACCAACGGAAGGATTACATGTAGATATATCCCCCAAATTATGCAGTTAATCAAAACAATTTTATTTATGAATTAATTGATTTTATATAATACTTACATATAAATATAAATATATATATATTTATATTAATAAATGTACTCATATACAACATATAGCATTTTTATAAAAAAATATTAAAGCTATTAATTATTTTATGTACATATATATACATATAGCATATGCACATACGTCACATTCATATAATGTCTTAAAAAAAAAGGGCTCCAGCTTACAAAATAATAATACAATAAATTTATTCTTTTAAAGTACATATTAACAAATTAAAATTCCAAGGCATATTTACGCATATAAAGACCCACGAAAAATGAAAAAAAGGCAAAAGAATTTCTAAAACGCACGTGCGCATATGTACTATATATATTATATATTTTTATTTATTAATTTATGTATATTTTTACATATTTGCATGTATCATTTGGCATATTATCAATCTACTATATTCGAATTTTCAAAAAAAAATAACACTAAAATTAAAGGAGCGCAATTTGGATGTTTTTTTTTTTTTTTTTTTTTTTTTACAGAATTTACATGATCACAATTAGTTTATGTCAAATGGAGCTATATTAATTTGATAAAATATATATATAACATACATTTTAGATAGTATAAACTTTTTCAAAGAACTAATTAAAAAAAAAATTAGCATGCAAAAAAATGAAACTATTAATATATATCAAATTTTCATTTTTGCATTTGAAGCATAAAAGCATGTAAGGTACCAGAAAAAAAAAAAAAAAAAGCTTGACAATATATATATATTTATATGTGTCCCTTGAAATTATATAAGTAGAATGAACGTCAAAAATAATTAGTCGTTTCACAACAAAATAAGAACAGAAATAAAAAAATAAATTATATTTTCAACAAAAAAAAAAAAAAAAAAAATTTTGAAAGCTCAAACATAAGCGCAAAAACGTTGAATTACTAATAAAAATGCACAACAAAGGTAAAAATTTTAAATGGGGAGGAAAAAAAAAACTAATCAATGAAAAAACGAAATCACAAACTAAAATATAAATAATACTGTAAAAAGTAAGCTTCAAACGTGAAGCCAACATAGCAAATCCATTAATCAAGTCCGTTAAAGCAAAATAAACGAAAAAAAATAATATAATATATATATAATAATATTAAGTAATAATAAGTTAATAAATAAAAATCCGCTCTATATATATATTTTCCTTTGTCGTTATCATACTGTTCTTAAGCAATTGTTTACAAGTTCAAAGTATTTTCAGCTCCTATTTTAATTTACAATTGTTCAGCAGTTTTCTTTTTTGTGAAAGAACGTACATACGCGTAATGTATATACGTACGTACACATTTATACTTAAATAAGTACATATTTAGCACGTATTTATATATAATACTATGAAATATGCAGAATATTACATAAAACAAAATACACTGTCACTAAACATTGAAATAAACATTTTATCCAAATCGTTCGTTAATGATTTGCAAATTTCCAAGAATGTGCTGAATTATATTAAGGCTTCAGTCATCGTTGAAAAAATAAAGGACTTTCTAGATTTTCATTTATATAAAATTCAGTTACAATTAATTTATACAAATTCTTCGAATGATAATAATGTGATTTGCTTAAAAAAAAATACGAATAATGCAACATCCTCCAATATTTTCTCATCTGTTAAAAATGTGAATGACAGGGAAAGCTCTTCTTGTCCTGAAGGACTCAAATTTAATTGTAAAAATTATTCTTTAAAAAGTAAACTAAATAATTTTGTGCGTAATGAGAAAAGTGACGCTAATTTATCTAGCAGTAACAAAATTATATGCACAAATAGCAGTGAGGAAAGAATATTAAATACTAATGAGAGTATAAGGCTAAATAAGTTAAACTTCTTAGTGAAAACAGAATTAAAAGAGAGCGAAGGAGAAAATGAAGGGGGAAAAAAAAATATTGCTGTAGAATTTACATCAAATAATACGCTTTTCATCAATGGTAGTAGCAGTAAGCATAATGTCGATAAATCTAAGATTGAGCTGCAAAAATTAAGCAAAAGTAGAAATGAAAGTGATTATTTTGAAATATCTCATTTATTAAGAGGAAAAGATCTTTGTACAAAAGATGTTTGTATTTTTCAACAAAAACATCTTTGCAGATACATATTTTTACCTTCAATTTTGTCGGTACAAAAGGCAAGAATAAAAACAATTCACTTTTTACTACAAAAAAAATTGAGTATTATATTATTATTAGACATTGTTGTGAATAGAAAAAATAATAGTTTCTTTGAATTAAGTGCAAACATTGAATTAGATAATATGTTAAAATTAAAAAAAAATATTATAATATTGTGCAGATCTTGTAATTCAAATATTATTATGTGTTCAAAAATTAATCTTATAATGCCCCACTTATATTTACGTACACCCAATTTCTTTGATCATGCATTTTGCGAAGAATGTACCTCATTCTCCTATGATTCTATAAATGATGTTGACAATAACATTTTTGTTCTGTCTAATTCCTTATGTTTTAATTTTGGATTAATAAAAGATAGTAAGTTAGTTGTTAGAAAAAATGCAATAGGTAATTATAGGTATTTTTTTTTTTGTAATTTTTGCTTCAGTCCACTTGGTTATTTAGAAAACGAAAATAGTAAAAACTTTTTCTCATATATTGATAATAAAAATATTAATGATTCTCTAAAAATTTTCTTATTTGATTTTATGCATCAAACGGATAAACAGGAATATACAAAACTAGATAAAATTCTGTTCATAAATCGAAATAATAAAACTGTGAAGATAAGCAAAAAGGATGGGCAACAAATCGTAAGCTACAACACAGAATGTTTAAACAGTATCAAGTTAGAAAAGGAAAAAAGCTTATTAAAAGGTGGATTATTGGCACATAATGTTGTAGATCTAGAAAAGGGGTATTATAATGCTTACAGCGAGGGCTCAAATAAAGGGAAAAAGGATGATAAACATGAGAAATGTGAAGACACAGAATACAATAATACCAGGAGCAGTGACTTAGATAATGTAATCAACATTTGTAACAACCCAAAAGTTTACCTGTTTAAGCATAAAATAAAAATGCAGATGAACAAGAAAAACATCTTTAAAAATTACAATGACTTGTTATTTCTTAACGAATACATGCATAATAAATGTGAAAAATATAAAACAGCCGTATTTTATTTAAAAAATGACCAAAAAAGAAAAATCATTGAAATAAGGATTTTTATAAAAAAGTTATATATTTGTAAAATTTTGGACGTGGAAAATAATTGTGAAAATTCTGCATTTTTTCAAAAAGCGATAAAAGTATTATATTGTACAAAAGAAGAAAAGGATATAAAATTCGCCAATTCGGAAGTAATTATTGTTTCAAAGGAAATTTATGAGGATCTTTTAAAAATGTTGATTAACTATTCCTTTGAATTGGGTTCTTTTAAAAATAAGTTTTTATCATACCTCCATTTGGTGCAGTAGGTAAATGGAAAATAGCCCTATCGAGGTTAAGCAAAAAAAAAAAAAAAAAATAAATAAAAAAAAAAATAATAAATAAAAAAATAAAAAAAAAATAAAAGGAAATTTAATTCAATATAAAATAATATAATGTTATCAAAATTAATGAATAAATAACATTCATTTAAGGCTTGCTAATTCATTCCTTACAAAAAGCAAGTAGTTAATTAACTTGGCATTTTTATCTAATGAGATAGTAAGAATCTTTGTTTTTTTTTGGCAATTCAGTTTATCTTTTTATGTGACTAGGACAGTTTTACATCCTATGTATTTATATGGCTTTTTTATTGCAAACATTCACAGCGTATCTCGTGATACACCTCGTACATTTTTTTAACATTCCTACTTTCATGTGTAATTATTATATTTTAAATTAAAGCGTTTTAAATCAATCATGTAAGTTATAACATTAAGTTGTTACTACATAACAAAATAATTCATTGAAAATGTTAAAATGAATTAAATATTGAAAAAGCACAAAGGTGTAAAACAAATACATGCATACATATATACATAAATGCACACATACACTTAACGCGCACAACCAACAAGGTGAACAATAAAGATATAAAATATAACCAAACATTTGAAAGATTTAATAAAAAAATAAGAAAAACCGTTTAAATAATAATATATGATCATTGCATATTAAATTCGGATTAAGTGATAAAAAAAATAAAAAGAACAGAAAGAAAGATGGAAAGAATGAAGGGAAGAACGACGAATGAAAGACGAAAGAAAGATAAAAGAAAGACGAAAGAAAGATAAAAGAAAGACGAAAGACAGACGAAAGAAAGACATAAGATAGAGAAAATAAATTTAATTAAATCGCAGTATTATTTAAAAATGGTTACAAAAAATTATTAAAAAAATGCACAGTCGTACTTTCGTTCTTTTTTACGAACACAGGAAAATGTGCGAAAAGCTCGCTAAGAATAATTAGGCAAACTTTCAATATTTCGATATTTCAAAAGTTCGATATTTCAATAGTTCGATATTTCAATAGTTCGATATTTCAATAGTTCGATATTTCAATAGTTCGATATTTCAATATACCGATATTTCTATATTTCTATATTTCAATGTATCAGTATATCCATATTTCAGTATTTGAATACTTCCACATTTCAATATTTGAATACTTCCACATTTCAATATTTGAATACTTCCACATTTCAATATTTGAATACTTCCACATTTCAATATTTGAATACTTCCACATTTCAATATTTGAATACTTCCACATATCAATATTTGAATATTTCCACATTTCCACATTTCCACATTTCCACATTTCCACATTTCGACGTTTCATTACTTCGTTCTTTTCTTTGTCCATTCTTGCATTCATCTGTGCAAATAAAAAAAAAAAAAAAATTTTAAATAAATGTAGCGTGTTTTCATATGACTTCTTTTATTCAAATGGTAATCAGCTTGGGACCAAAATCCTCACATATATTTTTGATATGAAGACACCAATCATAGTGCCAAATATAAAAGATAAAAAAACTATATTCGGAGCTAATTTAAGATATTGTTCTTTGTTCTTTTTTCTGCATGCTTCGGGTATTTTTAAAAAAACAGAATTAGATAATATTCCATGTGTAAATCCAAATGTATATGCTAATGGAATTAAAAAGTATTGACTGTTCAAAAATGAATTTTTATATAAAACTAAAATAACAAATATAGGTAGAAAAAATAACCTAAAAATTTTGATAATGGTATATATTACAAAATTAATTTTAATAAAAAAGTTGCTAAAAATATGAACTAACAAATGTGCTAATGAGTCACCAAAAAGTAGAACTCCTGATAAAAGTCCTTTCATTTCTTTGTTTTCATCAATGCATGCAGGAAAAACTGTTGGGTATATTTGATAGCTAAATATATTTGCAAGAAAGGCTATAAGCATATATTCCCAAACTACACTCATCGATTTGAATGAATCAAATAATATTTCTTTGTTTATTAAAAAACCTTTATCTTCAAATTTTTCTCCTAATCTTTTTACAAATGGCAAACTATATATTTTATATAATATCATAAAACAAATTATTGATAAAAAAGAAATGACTCCATAAAATAATGAAAACATTTTACAAAATTTATTTATATCATTTTCAAAAAATACATATGCTCCCAATACATATAATACAAAAACAAGAAATCCAGACATCGATAATCCACATACATAAGCACTACAATATTGTTTTCTAAACAAAACACATATTTTAATTGTTGTCATCTTAATTACACAAGATATTATACCAAATGGAACTGCACTAAATATTACTATTTTATGTCCTATATAATCACTTTTAAAATGAACAATTAAATGGATTATTCCTAAAGAAAACATTGTAAGAAGAGGCTGATATACATTCCATCTTAATCTATAACTTCCGATCAAATGTAAAAATATACATACAACAATTAATATTATACTTTCCATTAATGCGAATTCGTTGATCATAATATCTGTAACATTAAATGCATGTCTGAAATAATCTGACATTGATACTATTATAAAATATGGGGCGTCAGCTAATATTGCTATTAATCCGTACGCAATAGACAACAACATATAATACTTTTCTTCTTCTAATTCATCTCTTTTTTCTATATCAAATTCGCATAATTCTTCTATATTTGCACTCATTTTGGTACTATCATATAATTCGTTTATTAGTGTGTTCGTTGTACTTGTTCCCTTAACATGATCCTTATTGTTACTTGCCGCAGGTGCAGATTTCTTCCACTCCAGATTATTCATTTTTTCGTACTGTCTGTATTTATACTGTGTTACGCTGTTACTTTCGACGTTGTTTTTATTGATAACAATTTCTCGAAGATTTAACTTTATTGATAACTGCTTCTCTCTATATTGACTTTATTGATATCTACCTCTTGATGCGTTCATATAATTCCATGTACACCTTTGTTCAAGCGAACGACAACAAAAAGTATTGAGAATTTCCCCGTATAATAGTATTAATTTCATGCATGAACCTCTACACAAAATTCACACACACTAAAATTTAAAAAACAAAACGCACTGTCGAATTTTTTTTCTTGATACTCTCTTGTCTTTGGGCAGACAAAAAACTATCAAAAAAAAAAGGGAAAGGGCGTGTTATCCATATATATACATCTATATATACAAATATGCATCTTTATAAACGTATACACATCTGTATATATATTCACATATACAAATATACATCTTTATATACGCATACTTATCTACATATACATATCCACACGGTACAAATTCGAAGCATTCATTTTTAATATTTCTCTTTAGGCTCATACAATATGAAAAATTTGCAATTATAAACGCACGTAAAAGCATGTATAAGGAAATATGTACGTAAGCAAAATTTATGCGATAGTTAATATAATTCTCTTCTTCAAATAAAACATATATCCCCTTTTTAAATATAGGAAAATCAACTTCTTACATTATTGAAGTGTTCTCTTTAAAAAAAATTAAAAAAAATAAAATAAAGTAATATGGAGAAAAAGGTATATTGTTTAATAGATATTATACTTTTTTTATCCTTTATGCTGCAACAATTTATACACGTTAATGTTCATATATGTACACTTAAACATGAAAAATTATTTTTATAAATAAAATCTATTTAATACAATTATTTCATTACGTCATCTTAAACATATATCTGTCAAATGGTAAATATAAATACACAAAAAAATACTTAAAATTTTATTAATAAATTCATAAATTTAAAATTACAATTTGAAATATTTTTTTTTTCTTTTTTTTATTATTGAGGTATAATGCAGTATTTACAAATTAACGAATTTTACCATGTACAAAACTAAAATTTTTCATTTTAGATAACAAACATATAATCCCTTCGCCATTGTATTTTACGTAACAAAAATAAATATATATTCGTATAAGTGTATATATATATATATATATATATATATATATATATATTATTTATTTATTCATTTATATTTTAATACGTACACAAGTACAGATGTACTATGTTTATAAACTATGCATACATGAGTATGCATATATAATATATATGTTTCCTTGTATGTAGTGTATTTATATATGCATATACATTTGTAGTTTTAAAAAAATTATCACATCCTTTCATCCATGAATACAATAATGTATTATTTCAGCTGCATTTTATGTATACTTACCCTTAATTAAAAGCATTAACCCACCTTGCAAAATGAAGTCAATATTTTCCTCTACATTTAATATATAATAACGCTTCATAATTTTTAATGAGTTAAAATCTAGTGGGTGTATTTTTAATATATATATATATATATTAGAAAATATGCAACTGTCTTCCCCTACAATATTAAAATATTTCCTTCTCTTATTTGTTCTGATAGGTACACCTATCCAGCTCAGGAATATTTAAGTTAAACATACATAAACACAATAAATAATGTACGTTTACATAGCAGATTAATGCGTCGTAGTATTCCTTGGATTATATGCACTTTATTTTTACGAAATACTTAAAATAGAATTACAATATTTATAATTTAAGCTACACTACGTTTAATGTTCTTTCTGTAAATTTTTACATCGTTTCGAAAAATATCAAATAAATAATGTTCTCAATGAATAACTAAAAGATAATTTTTTTTATACGTTTACATATGCTCATATATACACCTGTAAATATAAATACATACATATAACATACAAATACTATATACATTCATATAAGCAAGTTTATCCGTAAATTTTATTATATAACCATCATTACACCATGTGCTTTAGGAAGCTTTTATTTTGCTCTCTTTTATTTGCATGTACGAAAGTCAACGAAATTATAATTAAGGGGGTACTACATAATAACTCACATGCTAATTCATACCATACTTACTATCTCCATTTACGTTTTTATGAAAAAACAAAATGCCTTTGAATTTTTTTTTTTTTATCTTTTTCTTTAATTTCTTTACTTTTAGAAAAAACAATTTCTTTCTTTTTTTTAAGTATTTATTTATTGATAAAATGCTTTATCATTTTTTTTTCCTTTTTTTTTTTGTATATATTTGAAGGAATAAAATATTTTTATCAGAAACAGAAAATAACAAAATTGAAAAATTTGCAATTACATTTTACTAAAATATGAAGTAACAAAATTAATGCAAATTTTTATAATTTTGGTTTCTCTGTCATTTTTTTTTTTTTTTTTTTTTAAATAATAGCTAAAACATCCTTGCATATTTTTAATTAACTTAATATATAATAAAAAAGTATACGATGATGTGATTTGCCTTATAGATTTAAATTTGGCTTATCATGTTTTTTATTTTTGCTTGTTTCATTGGCAAAAATATTATATATATATATATATGCACAGTAGTAATAAACCTCATATATGTTATTATCGTGTTTACGCAATTGACCGTTTATGCGTTTAATTTGAAGAAAATATAGAGAAGTATATTTAAATAATATAACTGAAGAAACATTGCATGGGCTTATTACGTACAAGGGCCTAAAGAGCTTCGTGTTGTTTATATTTTCAGTATGATGTATAATACAGTTAGTGGAGTACATTATTTATGTTAATATGCGCAACTGAGCTCCCTT
Organism: Plasmodium brasilianum; assembly: GCF_023973825.1. Lineage (NCBI taxonomy): Eukaryota > Apicomplexa > Aconoidasida > Haemosporida > Plasmodiidae > Plasmodium > Plasmodium brasilianum. The sequence goes on from NC_090125.1 coordinate 1,963,755, forward strand.
AATCCTTAAGAGCATATAAATATAAGTATATATATGTGTATATTTATAGATGCATATTTAAGCATATATGTACACATATGTGTATGTGTATAAATATATAGACCTATTGACCCTTCATTTCATATTGCTTCTCATTGAATCATGTGATTTTGTTTTACATTTCCCTTGCAATTTAGAACACTAACAAAAATATATAAACAAAATGACGAAACGAATAAAAAAAATACAAGTCTTATCATACGATGATAATAGTAAAAAGAATAGAAAAGTTAAAAGAGATTATGATAATAAAATTAAGGAGGAAGATGAAAAAGGAAAAGAAAAAAATGAAAGCACAAGAAATATTTTAACTTTACAAAATATACTAGACGTGAAAGAAAAAGAAAATAATAAAAAAGTGAAAAATAAAATAATATTTAAAAAGAAAGAAAATAATAGTAATAGTTCTATTAATACAAATGAAATGAGAATAATAACAATACCTAGAAAAAGAATGGGAGCTGTTAGAAGTAATTGGCTTGAACTAATAAAACCTGTAGTAACGAACTTAAAATTAGAAATACGTATGAACAAAGATAAAATAGAAGTAAGAACATGTAGTCTAACAGAAGATAAAAATACTTTACAAAAAGCATCAGATTATATTAAAGCATATTTAATTGGTTTTAGTATTGAAGATTCGTTAGCGTTACTAAGAATTGACGACTTGTATATTGAAACATTCCAAATTAAAGATGTAAAAATATTAAAAGGAGATCATTTATCAAGATGTATTGGTAGAATATGTGGTAGTAACGGATCAACAAAGTATGCTATTGAAAATGCAACGAAAACGAGAATAGTTATAGCTGCAGATAAAATTCACATTTTGGGTAGTTTTGATAACATCAAAATGGCAAGGTACTCTATATGTAGCCTAATTCTTGGTACAACTCAATCAAAAATTTTTAATAAATTAAATATTCTTGCCAAGAGGTTAAAAGAAAGGTTTTAAAGTTGGCAATTATTAGTAAAGGCCTCATTTGCATACACACTAGCAGTTAGTGCAGCTTGACATTTTGATACATGGACATTATATGTACACTCTTGCATTTGACTTGCACGAATGTATGTCTCATGTTTTAAAAAAAAAAAAAAAAAAAAAAAAAAATTGTAAATGAAGCGGTATACGGGTGCGAAACATGTATTTTTTTTTTTTTTATAAAGAAAAAAATATATAATTGTTATTTTCCTATTTTAAAATTAAAAAATGGTATCATAATTTTTGTTGTATGCGGGTACACATAACGGAAAAAAAAAAAAAAATTCTTTTACGTCTTCACATCAGTGCATATATATACGTATAAGCATGTACATATATATATATATATGTTTTGTGGGCATGGAGGATTTTCCTTCCATACAGCCGTTAATGTTTTATATAAATCCACGAAATTATTGCAATAATAGCATATTTTATTTTTTTATTCATTTTAAAATGGTACACTTTTATATGAATTCGTTTATAACCATATAATTTATAGTTTAAATTATATGTACTTTTTTTCTTTTTCTTTTTTATTTTAACAATTTGAAATTTATTAATATTTATTTTAAATTACACATATATAAAATGATAATGCGTATATCATTTGTAGTATGTGATGCTTTTTTCCCCCTTTTTAGTAGCATAAATAACGCAAATGTTTTGCGTTAAATAAACTATAAAATTAGCAGTCATTTTTTTTTCCTTTTTTTATTTGCAAACTTTTTTTTTTAATACAATCTAGTACATATCTTTTACATATTAATATATGCACGAATAAGTAACAATATGTGTACATATAAACATGTACATGTTTGAAGATTAAAATATGTAAAATGTTAGATTGTGTATGAAAAATAAGTAGTGGGAAGGAATTACACAAAAATTCAGTGAAAGCAATATTTTCACGGCATTTAAAAAAAAAAAAATGATCATTATTTTTAAAATAATTATGAACATTTTGAACATATTTTGAAGGTCTTATTTGTGTACATTTTTTAAAATATTCATCGTCCTTTTTTTTAGCATTTTTTACATTTTTAATGTACATCTTATCAGTGTATGTGTCCCCCACCATTGAACGCACACGTGTGGTACCTAATGAAAATTGCAAATTTTGCTCATGCATTGTCAGTGTTAAGCTGATCAGCATATTCACATAATAAAATGATTAACGATTCTTCGTTTTTATGGTTATTTTTTAACAGTAGCAACCTTATTATAAAATAATTTCCACCGAAATAAGAAGATACGAGTAGTAAGGCAAAATATAACAAATAAGAGGAGAAATAGCGTTTCTTCACTGAATAAGTCTTTGTATATGCATATATAAATGTATTTTATATATATATATATATATATATTATATATATATATATATAATATATATATGCTCTTATTTGCAAATGCGCTTATGTGTTAATGTGCACGTGGACGTATATTTTGCAACTTCCAGATATTCCTTAAAGTAACCCTTCTATCCGCATTTTTTTCGTGCGAAAAATGTGTAAGTATATGTAAGTGTACATTGTGTTTTCAGTGGTTGAAAAACTTTAATATGTATATTTATATATCTCATATGTATACGTTCATATGTTTGTGTTCATATGTATATAATGTTTATATATATATATATATATATTCGTGTAAAAGATGATTTGGGGCAAAAAAATATGTGTGATGTTACTGTTATATCTACTGACACCTAAACAGAGTAAGAGCTCAAAATCTTTAAAAAACGATTTTTTGTTTAAAAATTTAGCAATAGATAAAAAAAAATTAGACTCGTCTTATTTTTATAATTACGATAATTTACAATGGGAAGGGAAAATAATAGCTATAGGAGATATTCATGGAGATATGGAAAGCTTAAAATTAATTTTAAGACATTCTAATTTAATAAATAAAAAGGATGAATGGGTTGGTGAGAATATTTTACTAATACAAGTTGGAGATATATTAGATAGAGGTATATATGGTCCACTCATATATAATTATTTATTTAAATTACAAAAAGAGGCAATTAATAAACAGAGTAGAATAATTTTAATATTAGGTAACCATGAAGAGTTAAATTTATGCGGTTATTTTAATTATGTAAATAAAAAAGAAGTAGAATTATTTTTTCAAAATAATTATCATTATAGATATAAAAGTTTTACAAATAAAAATGGAGAATTTTTTCAAAAATTAATTAAGCTTCCAGCCATAATTAAAGTAAACGATATTATATTTACGCACGGTGGAATTAGTAAAAATATATCTCAATTAAACATAAACACAATAAGTCTAAAAACAAGATTACAAATAGAAAATAAATGTAATTTATTAAAATATGATAAATCAAATAATTATTTAAATCAGGATGGGGTATTATGGAATGATAATATTTCACGCAAAGTATGGATTAATCAAAAGGAAGCTTGTTCAGATTTATTAGACATTCTGAAAAGATATAATGCCAAGTATTTGGTTGTAGGGCATACTAAGCAAATGTCGCATTATGTCAGTACATTCTGTAATCATAAATTTTTTCTTATTGATACATGTATGAGTTTATTTATGAATAATGGTCAACATTACCCAAATTATCTACTTATAGAAAATGGTAAATTCAAATCTGTTCATTTAATTGTAGAAGAGGAAATTAAAAAAAAAAAATGTGAATTAACCAAAATTCATTTATATACACCTCATAATAAAACATTTTGTGTGCAGGCAAAACAGATCGAATTTTTGCCAATTCATAAACAATTCTGATTTTTTTTTTTTTTTTTTTTTGTATTAATGCATAAATAAATATATATATTTTTATTTGTATATCCGTGTGATAGGGAAAACTGTTTCCCATTTTGTATTCACAAATGTAACTTTTCGTTAGTTTACTTTGTTTTGTTTTGCATTATTTTACTTCACTTTATTTTAATTTAATTTGCACTATTTTATTTTATTTTACCATTTTACACAAACTTTATTTTGGCTGTCATTTAGCAAATTAAATATTTTGTTAGTTATTTTGTTTTTTGTGTAAACATGCATTTTGAAGTACATTCGAATGATTGCGTGTGTACCAATATGTACATTAATTTTATGAAACAAAAAACACATACATACATACGCAAACATGTTTTGCTCTGTTACATATTATTTTTTCAAAATTACAAAAAAAAAAATTATTAAGTAGACAGTAGCCGTTTCGGTCCTGTACTCATAAGTATATATATATGCACATATATGTACCTATATAAACACACTTAAATATACCCAAGTACATATAGGCATATGCATATACACATATGTATAATATATAACCTGCGCACATCAAACACGTTACAGGTAAAATATTTTATCATCTCTTTATAATGAGATGATGTAAATTTTATAACTTTTCATAAAATGGAAATTTTATTCTTCATATAGATCGGCATAACAAAGTTGTTACTGTTACGAAAACTTATCAGGCTTCCTTTTTACAATTTTCGGACTATTTTAATAACGAACGTTTATTTCTAAACAAAAAAATAGGTGTGTATCGTTATAGTGGTATTTTATATTTGGTTACGTGGAGTTTAATAATAAGTATCGTTTTACCAAATAGAAACAAGAGTCCGTATCTTTAAAACGAGCAAAACCGAATATTCACTAAAGTGTGCACATATACTTATTTATACATGTGTATCCAGACAAATATGCGTACGCTCGACGTAACATATTGCATATGTAATTCCTGCGTACATATGTACTATCCTATTTTGTATCACTTATAGGATATTTTTGCTGCATCCCATTCTTAGTCATTTATGTATATATATATATATATATATATTATATATATATAATATATATATATATATATATATATATATATATACATGTTACCACTTTCTCTCCAGGAAAGACTACCTAATCATAAAAAAAACAAATATACAGAGGGCTATTATTACGGATAGAATAATCGTCTTCTTCATATTGTAGTTCTTAATATTTTTCAGTATTCTTTGAATTTGGGGTAAATAATTATTTATAAAATTTATTTTCTTCAATTGATGCATAACATTATAATTTTGCATTTTTAATTTCACATTTGTTTCTTGTCCAACGGATATTATATTACCTAGCTCACTTATGGAATATTCTAAAGCATATCTTTCTTTAAATACTTGATCAATATCATTATTATTTGTGAACCTTGAAGAAAATTCTTTTTTTTTATATATATTATTATTACTATTTTTATTACTATTACTATTATGTAAGCATATTTTATCATAGGTGTTCTTGACATTTTGAAGTTGTATTTTAAATTTATCAAAAATACTTAAATATCTAGCAATTTCTATAGCATATGTACTATTGTGACTAAAATAATTTTTCATGATATCTAAATTTTGTATTCCATTTTTATGTAAATTTTCTAACCCTTCTATTTTTTTTTTATTATTTAATAAAAATTCATGAATATAATGATCTTTTTGTTTTGGGCTATCATTTTCATAATAATTTAGGCTTTCTTTAAATTCACTTAAGATCTGTTCAAAATTTATTTGTATATTCCTAATGTTTTTCTTGTATTCTCTGTATCTTATGCTTTCACTATTTTCATTTAGCTTTTCATCATCATCTAGGAAACCGTAGTTTTTCTTCATCTTCCTTTTTTTTTTTTTTTCCCTTTTATTTTACAATTACTTTACATTTATTTTACATTTATTTTACATTTACTTTTCATTTATTTTACAATTACTTTCCATTTATTTTACAATTACTTTCCATTTATTTTACATTTACTTTCCATTTATTTTATATTTACTTTATATTTATTTCACTTATATTTTGCATTTATTTCACTTATATTTTACACTTATTTCACTTATATTTTACATTTATTTCACTTTTATCTTGCCTCTTATTTTACTTATTATTTTTTTTTTTTTTTTGATTATTAGTTAAAGTTTTATTTTTTGTGCTTTTATAAAATTGTCGTTTTTTATAGGCATCCCTTTACTCCTTATTCCAAATAAAATGTGACCTATTATGAGACTCATGGTTAAATGAAAAAGAGGAATCTTGTATTGTTTTTATTGAAATGAGGCTGAAACTGATAAAAAAAAATTATTCTGTAATTTTTTTTTTTTTTTTTCTATTAATCTTTTTAAAAAACTGTTAATATAACATAATATATTTAAAACATTGGTAATAAAAATGAATTTTTCTTTTTACCCCAAAATTTATGGGGGCATATATATATAATGTACATGTATATGTATATATGTATGTATATATGCTAACATGTAATGCAGACAAATGTATATCTGGCTATTAATGATGGGAAAATTTTTCTCACTTTAAAAAAAATTATTGGTAAAAGGTCAACAAAAGACTAGCTACGAACAAATAATGACAAACAGGTATAAAAATAAACAAAATTTTTATCATGTGTTCTTAAAAATATGTCCCATGCACATATTTACATAAATATGAATTTAACATAAATACTAATTTATTATACAAAATTAAGATCTGACTTCCTATATTTATACGGAATAGTATTTTTCTAATTTTAATGAACAAACCACATTCATATGAAAAAATAGCTGCACTTGAATTATTCCTCGGAGATAATTAGTGTTGTTTTAAAAAGCTAAGCTAACACAAATGTTTATATATAGAATATACTAGCAAAAAAAGAATAAAATAAAAATTAATGACGAGGAAATAAAACAAAAATTAATGACGAGGAAATAAAACAAAAATTAATGGTGAAAAAATAAAACAAAAATCAATGGCGAGGAAATAAAACAAAAATTAATGACGAGGAAATAAAACAAAAATTAATGACGAGGAAATAAAACAAAAATCAATGGCGAGGAAATAAAACAAAAATTAATGGTGAAAAAATAAAATAAAAATTAATAGAGCGAAAATAAAGGATAACAGTGAAAAGTGAACAGAGAAGAAAAGAAATTAACTTTACTTCATTTAATACAAAATGTCAAAAAATATTCAACAAATTACATAAATTCTTTTAGCCAGAAAAAAAAAAAGGAAGTTTATTGTATTATAATTGTTTACAGTCTAATTTTATACCAAGAAAAAAGTACTAAAAAAGTAAGAAATTTTTTTTAATATTTTCTTTAATTCGCCAGTTCGCTTATTAAATCGAAAAATGATTAAAAGGAATTGCGCAATAAAGCTCGAAAAATAGTAGAAAGAGCTTCGCTAGGTAAATATAAGTCGTAATATGTATATATGTATGCATATTTATGTGTGAACATATTTCCTCGTTTATTTTATATATTTATTTGTTTACTCTATTAGATTATTTACCTTTTTTTTCATTTGTCTCACAAGCCTGATTGTTTGGAAAAAGTGCATTCAAACTAATCGTTGTCCTCCTATTTTTATATTCCCCTTGATCATTGGCGCTTAGATAAAATAAAATATACACAAAAATGAGCCGTTATTCTGAAATTATATATGTGTGATAATATTCGTATATTTCTTTTCTTATGTTGTGCTTTCTTTTTATTTTACCTGACAAATGAAATAAGTGTAAAAAAAAAGCTTTTTATTAACAATGTTAATAATAAAGCAGGTGCGTGGATAACTAATGGTATATCATTTACTGCTAATAGAAAAACATGGAGTAGCAAGTGGAGGAACAGTGTTAATAAATTGAATATAAAATGTAATAGCTCAAAAAATAATTTTGTAAAAGAAAAAGGAAATGATACAATTGAAATGAATGGAGTAGTCGAAGAATGTTTAGCTAATACCAATTTTATAGTACGAATTCCTAATGGTGAAAAATTCTTATGTTTCATTTCAGGAAAATTAAGAATAAACAAAGTAAAAATAAATTTAGGAGATACTGTTAAAATTCAAATTCACAAATTAAATTTTGAAAAACGAAGGGGAAAAATAGTATTCAGGTATTTACAACATGAGTCTCTAAAAAACAAGAAGTAAAAAAAAAAAAAAAAAATGATAAAAAAAATGATAAAAAAAATGAACAAAATTTTAAAATTTTGTAGTAAAATACAAGGGCATATACATGTTTACTGAATTACGTACATATGTAGTGCTTGGTCTTCTACATGTCGCACATGTATCATTTCATTTGCTTGTTACATAAAATATTACCAAAAAGTAATATAATATAAGCAAGATGAGCAAGATAACCGAACACGTTAAATGACGAGGAGTTCATAATATTACATATATTTGTCGAAATGGTTAAATAAGCTTATTCATTTTCATGAAGAATTGTAAAATATTTGCAACTCAAATTATATGAAATAATATGAACGATACCTGTTAAATGGGGATCATATACTTATTTTCCTACATACACAAGACCATGTGGCTAATTTTAGAGTGCCTTTATGTTTGTAAAAAGTTATCCATATTTAAGTAAGTGTAAAAGTGAAAAAATGTACAGAGGAAAAAAAGGGAGGCACCATGTGCATTGGAATAGAAGCCTAGAAGAAATGTAATATGATAGTAAGTACGTAAATACATACATATGTATGTATATACATGTATTATATATATATAAGCAAAGACTCATTTGGAAGCACATCAAACATTAGGATAGACTACACATCATTTCGACGAAGGACATTGCAAGGTATACGGCATACTCTAAATACATATGCGAAAAAAAATTTAATTATTGAGAAAAAAATATAAGTTACAGGTAAAAATTAAGGAATTAAAATGTACTTAAATATTAGTTTTACTAGGTATTTTTGTCTTACTTTTTTAACAGAAAATGCACTAATTTAAAAAAAAGAAAAAGAAAATTCTTATAATAATGGGTAACTTTAAAAATGTGTAAAAAGAAAAAAAATGGAAAACGAAATTAAAAGTAGAATAAAAAGAAAAAATTATCAAAATTAGGACCATCTGGAAAATAGATGTTTTAATTTAACTTATTAACAGCATAAATTATTCTCATGGAGTTGCTTACCAAATGGTGCTTGTATAAGAGCACTGTCTGACGAAATCAAATTTGAAAGGAGATATTATCAAGAACTAAAGAAGAGTTACAAAAAGGTGCGCTTATGAACATTAAGAAATAGAAGTTCCTTTGTTTGGATAAATAAATAAATATACATCTCTCTCCCTATCTATCTATCTCTCTCTCTCTCTCTCTCTCTCTATATATATATATATATATATATATACATTTGGGATATCGTGCTCACGTTTTGTAGCTACCATTTATGTAGTAATAATTACGTATGAATAATATTTTATTTATAGGAATACATAATTTTTGCTTTATTTAATATTATTTAATTCTATTTTTTGTTGACACTGATTCTATTATTCATATGTTGCATAGGTTTATTTTGTTCACTTACCACAAAAATGTAAAATACCTTTATTTTGTAGCATTTGCTTTTTAATACATTTTATTTCCCCCCCTATTTTTGAGCATTTGACATTATTTTTTTTTATCCATATATAAGTGTGTACACATCATAGAAGCTGCACAATGTTAATATATATTTACATGTTTCTCCTTCGGAAGGTGATAATATAATTTTAATCATTACGAAAAAGTAAATAAAATATTATTAATTTTTTATAAAAATCAAAAAACAATAAAATTATGTGCTTATCACTACGGATAAGTCCTCATTTTTTGTCTGTCATCTTCTAATAATAGCCATAGTTTGTGCTCAATTTATGTACAACTTTATTTATTATAACTCATAACTACATAATTATATCATAAGAAAGAAAAATTAGAAAGATAATAAATCATATATGTTAAGTATAATTATATGCTAAGAAATGAATTATGCTTATTTTAAAGTTTCCCTTTTAAACTATTCAATGTTATTTTAGGAAAAAAAAAGTTCAGACATATATATGTCTTTATTCGTTTTAGAATTTTTTTTTTTTTTTTGTCTTACTAAGCGTCGTTAAATGCCACTATTTGTAGCATAATATTTGCTGCTTATTATAAAAACATAAACTGTAGTGATAAATGTGTATCAATGAATAGCTAAACATATCAAAATAAAATGAAAAATTAACAAAAGGGGAAAAAAATTTTCACTTTCGTAAAATTCGGCATATCTTTCACTATCATCTTAAATCATATTTATTTATAAATTATTTTAACTTATATTTAATGTAAGGATGTTAAAATTTTTTATTACCGTTTGTGTGTAATAATGTATATATGAGCGCCCTCAAATGGGTTAGCTATATAATACGCAACCATTTCATTAACATAAGGTATTAAAATTCCTCATCAAAAGCTACATTAAAGAGATATATTTATTTGAAATATGAACAGACATTATTCTTTTCATTTCATACCCCAATAAGGAATGAATTTCCTTTTTTTTTCTTTTTTAAACATATCCTTCATGTTTCTACAACTTCAAGGAAGTGTTAATTCCTTTCGTAAAAAATTTGTATTCCTTTTTTATTGTTTTAATATTTCTTTTTTTTTCTCATTTAGCTTTTTTGTTTTTTTGCTTTCTCACTTTATTGGTTTTTTTTTTTTTTTTTTTTTTTTCTAAATATGTTACACATTAAATTTTTCTCGCTGTGGGGAATAATAACAACTTTCAATATTTTTTTTTGAGAATAAGAACTACATAAAACTTAAAATTGTATGGGAAAAAATGAATTAAATAGATGTATTGGTGCTCTTATAAGATCATGTAAAAAAATTGCTGATAAAAAATATCGAAATTATTACGTACAACTTTATATGAACGTACCCTTTGTGAGGAATAAATTTAACATTGCATGTTATATACATGCTATATGTTTTCGGCATATAAAAACTTCTTAAACTGGTTATCGTTATGAAGATATACATACTAGAAAGAAGTCACACTTTTCTATAAATAGATAAGTACTTCATACGTATTTATTTATAAATTTTTCATTTTATAATTTGCTCAATCAAAGGAAAAAAAATAATTTACATAAAATTTACAAAAAATACATACATGTATTAAAAAAAAATTTAAGAAAAAAGATAAAATTTTTAGCCTTTAAATGGATATAAAATTTTTAAGCAAAATTTGTGTTTGTTATAATATTGCCTGAGTATCGTTTTTATGCCTTTGAAATGTCATAATATTTGTTCTATTTTGGCGCTATAATTTTTGCTCCATTTTTTAGTAATATAATTCAATTCATATATATTTATATATATTTTGTTATGTTTAGATATGTGCATATATATGTAAATTTATATGCATATTTGAATGATTACCCATCACAACGTAGTAAATATTTTTATTCCTCATTTTTATTTTACGCAACATTTTGAAGATGTTCCCAATGATTTTTTTTTTTTTTTTTTAAATTGATTAATTGTATATTCATATATATTTTCTAGGAATTATATACGCTCTTTAAATTTTCATAATTATTTTTTTTTCCATTTCTATTAAAGACTTCCAATTTGAAGATAGCTTATTCACCAGTACCTCATAATAGTTATACATAAATATATACATATAAGTACATCTATACATATATATGTGCCCTTATTACTTTTTATCTTTCTTTTTTTAAATTGACTCTTTTTCTTCTGTACCCTTTATTATATCCCTGACCTAATGACAATACTTTCGTCAGTGCATTTTCATGACTTAGCCAGAATATAATAGTTACACAATTGAAAAAGATATAAATGTGAAAAGAAACACTCGGGGTTGTTCACTTCTGTGCGTGTACGTGTATATGTACATGTAAGTATTTATGCATATACATTTTACCTATAAATATTTATCGTTGTGCCTATTAATCTAGATCTATATATATATATATATATATATATATATATATATATATAATATAATATACGTATCCAATTTCTATACGCGCACTCGGTGTACGGGCCTGTTACAACCCCGTTACTTAAACAAACAGCCACGGCAAAATGAATGAAGCAAATGAAAAGACTACCGATAGAAAGAGAAAGAAGGCGAGTAACACAGATGAAGCTAATGAAACGAGCAAGTTGAAAAAGAAAATAGAATTTGAAAATGACGATGAGTTTGAAAAGTATCTGTTAAATCATTTTAAAAAGGATAATAAAGAAAATGAAAACGAGTACGTGTTTTCCGAATTGGTAAAAAGCTTTTATAATGAAATTAAGAAATATAAAACAGTAGATGATATGGCAAATGAAATTAAAAAATTGGCTATTCAAAATATATCCAAAAATTTAGAAATCATATGTAACAATGAATGTACAAGTTCTTTTTTTATTGAGAAATTTCGCGTAAAATATATAAATGAACAAATTGCACTTAACATAAAATCTGCTCAAAATTATTTTAAAGAATTTATGATATTATATAATAACAACAACTTTGATAAGTTCAGCTTAGAAATTAATACAAATGTAGAGGGAACAAATGAACAAGTTAATGAAGAGCAGGAGCAAGGAGAGGAAGTGGAAGAGGAAGAAGTGAATAACCAAAATAAGCAAAACAGCCAAAATGAGCGAAATAGTCTAGATAAGCAAAACAGTCAGAATAATAAAGTGGGTGAGAGTTATCAAAATGAAAAAGCAGGCACAAAGAATGCCTTAACAAAAGAAGATTTATACAAAACCAACACATGGAAGGAAAAGATAAAATGTAAGATTGACGATATAAATGAAAATAATAATATTTTAATAAAAGTTGTAAATTATTTGTCAAGCATAGCTTTACATGTTGACAATATACCAATTAAGATAACAAAATTTGATATCATAAAAAAATTTAATGAACTAAATTTCGATATACTGAATATAAATATTTGGGATGCCTATAATTCTAAAGACATTAGACCCTTTTCTTCATTCCCTTCTCCATCTTTTTATAGAAAAGCAAATTTATATTTTAAAAAACAAACTAATACTAATGAAGTCCTAAACATGTTAAGAGAAAAGCCTTATTCTATTTGTATTAATGGTTGGAATTTGAATAATGTTAAAAGGAATAATTATAATTATTTGGATTTAAGAATATGCCCACCTATATGTTCCCATATAGAAAGGATAAAAATTGATTATGAAAATGCAAAAAATATTGTTCGAAAATTAGACAAGTCGTGTCACATCAATTTGGACCTATTAGAGGATTTAAAGGAGGAAACTTATTTCGAGGATAGGCTGAAAAAGAGGAGGTTTAATGAAGAGAGTAAGGTTAACGATCGTATTGATGATAACAGTAACAATGACAAAGCTGATAGTGGAAAGAAGAAGGTAGAGATAAATAATAATCAGCGGGAAATCTCAAACAGTAAGCAATATGAAGAAGAGAGTCCAATAATACAAACCATTGAAGAGAACAAAGACATAAATATAACGAGCAGATTAGACATTTTAATTTTATATTTAAGACTTGTTCATAATTTTTGCTATTATTCAGCTAGAAAATATAACACATACGATGAAATGATTAGAGAATGTGGTTACTTTTATTTAAGGGTTAATTTAGATAATAAGTTCTACAGTAACTTAACTCCAATATTTTACGAAGATTATAATGTAAGTAAATTGGATTATTATGTAAGTGAAAATTTTGTGAAAGGCTTTTCAAGTATAGTTAATAATATGGAGGGGGACGATACAAATAATAGCATTAGCAGAAGTAGTAATAATAATACAAATAACAATAGTAATAACAGTATTAATAATGATCTCAATGGCAATATCAGTGGTAACCTTAACCATTCTTATAATGAAAATAATAATAATAATAATTTAGATTATTTTAAATTACTTAAAGTAAAAGAAAAACTTTTTAATAATTCCGATGTTGTGTCTGATTATCAGCTAAAATGGCTGCTTAATTTTGATGAAGAAATCAAGGATGCTTTAAAGGCAAATTATAATGAAAATATTGATATTGAAAAAACAGAGGAATTCTTCGAAATTCTTAAAAATAACTACATATTAAAAAGGACTGATAGGAATAGTAACAATAATAAGAACGATAGCACTAATAATAATAATAGCAATATTATTAATAATAATAATAGTAGTAGTGGTAATAATAAAAGCGAAATAAGGTGCGCTAAATGTAAAAAGCTTTTTAACAACATTAAGGATGTGCCAAATCATATATTTATTAAACACAGCCAAATTAAAATGAAATTAATTACAGAAACTGAAGTACAAATTATGCAGAGGAATTTTTATGAAGCCCCTCATAGTTTTCATTTTCTTTTTATGATGGAAAAAAAATATAATTCCAACTACACCAAAAATTATCTAAATAAAAATTTTATTAAAAAATCGAAAACTTATAAAAATCAGAATTTTCATTTATTACCAAACAATGCTAAAAGTGACTACAAAGATTTTGATGATCCCAGTGTAAATGTCTTTGAAAATGTAAAACAAAACGTAAAAACGAATAACGATTTTTATGACGATACGTAGTAAGATTATATATATGAGGAAAAATGCGCCTTACTTTTTTTTACTTACTAGCACGCCTTTGTAAATACTTAATAAAAAATGTAGGAACATTTTATTTGTATAATCCACATATTTAAAATAAGTAAACGTTAAATTCATATGCGTCAAATTTGAAAAAGTGAGCGTTCTTTTTAGGCATATATCACGACACATACATGGTTACGTATATATATGTACACGATCTTATACATGTGTACAAGTATGTTCATATATTATATATGCACGGTTCATTTGCGTATTGCACGTACACAGGAACAACTTTTGAAATCTTATTCCCTTTTTATATATACCCATTTTTACTTCCTTGTTAAATTAAAAAAAAAATGAATTGGATGTAGGTATTTATTTTTGTATTATTAATCCTTTTTAATATGACGAAAAGTCTTGTACTCTATTTTTCAGTTTGAATAAATTATTATATGAAAAATTAATTTTTAAAATATTGTTTTTTTAAAATATTTTTTTCAAATACTGAAATTACCTTAAAAAACGTAACATGCATATATACATATACGTACATATATACATATAAATATATTTATTTTTTCACGTATTTTTCGAGCTTGAACAACTTTACAAAATCATCTTTCAAAATGTATAGTTATTTTTAATAATATTGATCATTTTATTACGACTTAATAATTTATATTACACTTATAACACCACGAGTTGTATGGGGAAACTCATATTTTCTTAAATTAAAACATATACGCGTATATTATTTATAACATTGCTCATCATTTCATTCTTACTATATACGGCGCAATTAACACAAAAAACGAAAAAAAAAGAAAAGGCAGGTATACGTATAAGATTACGAATAACTGCGACTTACCATCAAATGTACATATATAAATATACGCACATATACATGAGCATATTTCTCCATGCGTATAAGTGTGTTATCGGGGGTGTCCTTTTTCAAACAGTTCACACAGAAGTACACATGAAAATAAATATACATATATATATATATATGCGAAATAAATGAGTCAAACGGGGCTTCTTACTACCTGCTAATAACAAAATCTACATAAAAATAAATGTTTAGCAATATGTAGAAAAAAAAGCTTATCCATCATGCTACTGAAAGAAAATTGTCATTTAAAGCTAAATATATTATATACATAAATTAATACACAAATTAATACACATACCCTTTTGTACTTGCATGTACATCATGTCAAATATGAAAAAAGTTGTTCTATTATATTGTTATCACTTTTTCAATATCAAATATACAGTTTAAAATAATTTAATTTCATCATATTATTTTTTAAATAACGTAAAATTTACTGTACTTTCATTAAAAAAAATTGTGCGGAAATATACTCTATAATAATATTAAAATTAAAAAAGTGTTACGTTAAACAATTTTAACATATTTTTATATTAATTTTTTCCTATATTTAAGAAGTATTTCCTAATTTAATTTAATTTAATTTCATTTATTTATTTTTTTTGTTTGTTTCTTGAACTTCATGTAAAATAAATCTTTTAGCTAATATAGTAAGATTATTTTTTTTCTTCTTGCCTTTTCGCATGCATGACAAGGTTTACAATAGTTATATAATACATGAATAAAGGTTCAGGAAATTTTTCTTCTTTCTCCAGATATATATTATTATGTATTGTATTCTTATATGCTACATTACATTAAGTGCATAAAAAAATGAATATATATAAGTATATACATACCCTTTTGTTATTTAACTGTTCATTGTTAACAATTACATGAAGGAGGAAATGTACTTATTCGAACATAATTTATGTACATCTATATATAATAGGAGATTTTTCTTTTCTTTTTTTTCGAAAGGGAAGAAAAAAAAATTATTTCAAATGCGTATCGTACATAAATGTACATTTGCATGTACGTATGCATGTATTTATGTATGTATATAAAAGTAAAAGCAGCATTTCTATGTAGCTGAAAAATGAACGAGAAGAAAAAATTAAGTATGATAATTTTTGTAAAATATTGAAAAATAGAACCATTTATTAGTAGAAGCGATAACAGAAAAGCTTAAAACTAAATAAAATAAAGTAAAAAAATGTGGAGGAAAGCAGTGGGTAATTATTTTAACACAAATAAAACTATTATGAAAAATGGTGATAATGCTACTACGAACGAATTGAATGATAATAATAATAACAATAATAATAATAAAGAGGAAGAAGAACTCAATAAAGATGAAAGTGGAAATAAATGTGCGGCAAAAGATGATGATATATATAATTTAAACAACAGTACCAGTGCCACAACTTTAAGCGCATTTAATAACAAACGGAAAAGATCTAAATATAACAAAACGTGTTCGGAAAAAAATTCCATCGACGAGAATCAAACTGATGATAGTGTTAAAAATGATAATTCTTATGATAATAAAAATGATAATACTTATGATAATACTTATGATAATAATGATGATAATAATGATGATAATAATAGTGATAATAATGGTGATAATAAGGACATTCGTAATAGTAAGAAGCGCAATAAAGAACGATATAGTTACATATGTAAAAAACCTAATGATTCATTAAACAACAAAGAGGAAAAGTTAAATAAGGAAGAAGTTAATATTAGAAGGGATGATTATGATAAAAGAAACGAAAAAAATGAAAAGAATATTACAGAATTAAGTGTAGAAAAAAATATATCAACAGAAAAACATAAAGATAAAGAACAAAATAGAGAAAAATTAAATAGTGATTTACATGAAAAAATGAAATTAATTAAAGAAAAGCTAAAATCGAATAAATTACAGCATAGTTCTAGTAGAGAAAGACATAGAGATAGAAACAAGGAAAGGGTAAGAAGTAAAGATAGGGAGAGAAGCAAAGATAGGGAGAGAAGCAAAGATAGGGAGAGAAGCAAAGATAGGGAAAGAAGCAAAGATAGGGAAAGAAGCAAAGATAGGAATAGAAGCAAAGATAGGGAGAGAAGCAAGGATAGACACAGAATTAAAAAAAGACAAAAAGATTTACTATCTAGTGGTGATGAAGCTCGTTCTTTTAAAAAAAAGAAAAGGAGCAAAGAAAGAAATATAGAAGAGGGAAGTATCAATATAAGTAGGCATAAAAGTAAGGAAAAATATAGAAATAGAAGCAAAGATAGGAATAGAAGCAAAGATAGGAATAGAAGCAAAGATAGGAATAGAAGCAAAGATAGGAACAGAAGCAAAGATAGGGACAGAAGTAAAGGAAGAAAAAGAAGCAGAAGCAGGTATAGAAGAAGTAAAGATAGGAACAGAAATATAAGCAGTAGTAGAAGTGCAAGTAGCAGTGAAAGTCATCGTCACAAAATGAAAAAGAAATTAAAAAGAAGGAACTCAAGAAATAGTAGTGATAGAGAAAATTCAAATGGAAGCGCAATCAATAAGAATACACATGACAATAATAAAAGATCAACTTCTCGTGAAGCAAGAAATAGCAAGGAATCAAAACCAAAGAAAAAAACGAAATGGGATACAGTAGACGAAAATTTATTAAAAAATAATTTGTTAGATAACAATATGAATGGATTAAATCAGCAGCAAAATTTAGCTGTAGGAAATAACGTACTTCAAAATAATAATATTACTTCATTAAGTAGAAACCCCTATGAGCTAGAAGGAGATAAAAAACAGAGAAAATTATATATTGGTAATATACCTCCTAATTCGAAACAAGAAGAACTAATAGATTTTTTTAATAATACCATATTATCAATTATAAAAGGTTCAAGTATAGAAGTAAAAATTGGAGAAATTCAATTATTACCAGTAGTAAAATGTGAAATATTTAATGCAGATTCAAGATTTTGTTTTCTAGAATTTAGAACATTGGAAATTACATGGTTATGTTTAAAGTTAGATTCTATGTCCTATAATAATTATTGTTTAAGAATAGGTAGACCACATGATTATGTGCCACCACCTGATGGAGATCCTGCTTTAACAGTTGTATTTTCAGACATAAATATGAAAGCATTTGATCAGGTAAAACCTCCAAAAGTCATACCTCCAAAAAGCAGTGGTGATGATGATAATAGATTATATATACAAAATTTACCCCATGATTTGAAAGATGATGAAATTAAAGATTTATTAGAACAATTTGGAACATTGAAAGCCTTTAATATTATTAAAGATCTGAATACAGGTTTAAATAAAGGCTATGGATTTTTTGAATATGAAGATAATAGTTGCACACAAGTTGCTATTCATGCTTTAAATGGTTTTGTGTGTGGACAAAATATTCTGAATGTGAAAAAAGCAACTTTTAATAAGAATCAAAGTAATACACAGAATCCAAATAACATAAGTATACCTAGTAGTGTTGATATACCTGTTTCCCTTTTACCAAATTCGATTTCTCAAAAAATTTTAAGTAATTCTATTATAGGTTTGCAAATTCAGGCGTCCAGAAAAATCGGAGAAAAATCATCGCGCGTAGTTCAATTAACGAATGCTGTTTTTCAAGAAGATTTAATTATAGATAGTCAATATGAAGAAATCTTAAGAGATGTTAAAGAAGAAGCTGAAAAATATGGACCTTTGCAAAATATTGTAATTCCAAAACCAAATAAAGATTTGTCTTATACAGAAGGAGTAGGAAAAATTTTTCTTCATTATGTAGATGAAACCACAGCAAGAAAAGCTCAGTACATGTTTAATGGTAGACTTTTCGAAAAAAGAGTAGTATGTGCTGCTTTTTATTCAGAAGAAAAATTCCTAACAGGGAAATATGTTCTGTCATAAAATATTTATGCAAAAGTTTATATTCTTTTTAATAGACTGTGTTGGTAACCTTTCGATATATTATCATAGGTACATATAGCATTTTGCTGTTTATTCTGTGCTATTTCGAGATATCTTATTTTTCATTTAAAAAAAAAAATTAAATACCCATGAGTTTTTTTTCATTTTTACATGTACTGTTCAGAATTTTCCACATCTGTATGAAGATATATATATATATTTAAATGTGTTTATTTGAACACAGGAAACAAGGAAAAAAAAAAAAAAAGGAGAGCTAATTACAATATAGCTAGTCAGTATGTGCTTTAACTAGAAATAGAACAAATGTTAAATTTAAGGACAAAAGATACTACTTAAAATTTAATAAATTTTGAATATAAAAAAGGAAATATACGGTACATTTTGTTTATATAAATTAATGTCTTGAAAATGCGCAAATATTGTGAATATATGTAAATTCGTAAACATGAAGTATTTGTTTTTGATATAATGTTTTAAGTGGAATTGCGTATATGTATGTGTATGTATGTATATACATATACATGGTTAATCTTTATCTTTTTTTTCCTTTTTCATAAATTTATTTACAAATAATGTTGCACATTTATATATATACATGTGCAATATTTTTTTACTGATGTAATTACAAACTTCAAGATATATTTTTATATATTTTAAAAAAATACAAAATATTTTCAATATTAAAAAAGCCACACTCAAATACACAGCTTCAAAAATTTATATTTCAAATGCGCTGTTACCTAATGTGTAGAACAAAATTATCGCATATGCATATTTATATAATACATGCCCATAAAATAGCAAGTGTAAATCTTTCAAAAGGGGCACATGTAAAAACGTAATAATATAATTTCTTTTAATAGTAACCCGTTTGTTTAATGAAATTAACTTCATACAATTTGAAATGAATATAATATTTTCTCCGCGTCAAAAATGAAAAAATTTTGTTGTATAGAAATTCCGTCCTATTACAGCCAATAATTTATAAGCAAAAATTTCATAAATACTCTATATATACATATATATGTATACTTACATAAAGCCCATTTAATATTTATAAAAACTTTACAAATAAATTAATACTGGTTTAACTACTATAATATTTAAAATACATCTTTTTAAACAAAAGCTATTAAATTATTGTAATGAACAATGCTTAAGTCAAAAAATGCATTTTTAATTTTTGAAATATCTTTCATATTAATATGGTAATAACTCATTCATATATTTTTTTCCCCAAATTTAAATAATACATATATATATATATAGTATAGCGGATGAACGACAATGTTTTATATACTCATTGGGTTATGCACAATCTTCTTATTCTATGAAAAAAAAATATATTTTTTATAAGGTACAAGCTAGTTTCATTTTTTTTTTTTTCCTACTTATTAAATTAATACAACATGGAATATTTTTTTATATATTCCCTTTTTTAAAAAAAAATGAAATAAAACTTTAAAATAAATATAAATATATACATATATGGCACATATATATATATATATACTTAAATTGAAAATTAATTCAAAGAGAGTCGAGAAGTAACAAATTAAAAATAATAAACATGATATACTTTTTTTTTTATAGAAAAAAAAATAATAATAAAAATAAGAATATGTGTACGTATATGTGTTTACATATATACAGGATATATACATATATCTATATACATACATACTTACATGTGCATATATTTACATAAAACACATGATTATTCAGTAGTATTCTATAATAAGAACTATTTTGCAATTTGAAACATGTATATGTAAATGTTTGTTTGTTTTTTTTTTTTCTTTTTTCTTTCTTTTCTCTTGTTTTCTTCTTATAATAATAAATAATTACAATATCACTGGTCTTAAAAAGATAATACATATTTTATAACACAATAATTAAATTCTTGCTTCTCCGAAAAAAAAAAAAAAAAAAAAAAAGGATTTTACAAATAGTCCGCAACCTAAATAGAAAAAAAAAAAAAAAAAGATACATAAATAAAAATAAATATATTATATGCACAATTTCTTTATTCAAATTATGCATAGCAAAAACATTTTAGATATTTAAATGCATATTCTTCACATTTTTTTCTTCTCTCTTTATAAATTACCTCTAAAGGCATTTCCTCAATTTGAGTACTGTAGTATGATTCAATTTTCTTCAACTTATCTTTTTCCTTATCGTCATTTGTAACAAAATTGATAGCAACTCCCTTACGACCAAATCTTCCTGATCGACCAATTCTATGAATGTAAGTATCAGGAGAACAAGGCAAGTCATAATTAATAACTAATGACACCTGTTGAACATCAATACCTCTTGCTAACAAATCTGTAGTAACTAAAACTCTTGTAGAACCTGACCTAAATTCTCTCATAATTAAATCTCTGTCTTTTTGATCCATATCACCATGCATACAAGAAACAGTGAAAAGACGATTGTGCATTTCTTGGGTTAAGATATCAACTTTTTTCCTTGTATTACAGTAAATTATTGATTGCGTAATAGTTAAGGTTTCATACAAGTCACATAATGTATCTAATTTCCATTCTTCTTTTTCAACAGCAACATAAAACTGTCTAATACCTTCAAGTGTTAACTCATCTTTTTTAACTAAAATAGTTTTCGGATCTCTCATAAACCTTGTTGTCAATTCTAAAATTTCTTGTGGCATGGTCGCAGAAAACAAAGCAACTTGAATATCTGGTACTAACTTCTTAAAAACTTCGTATATTTGTGCTTTGAATCCTCTTGATAACATTTCATCAGCTTCGTCTAGAATAAATAACTTTAACCTATCTACTCCCAAGTGTCTTTTATCAATCATATCATAAACTCTACCAGGGGTACCAACAACCATATGTACTCCTTGTTTTAGTTTATCGATATCTTCTCTTACTACAGTTCCTCCAACACACGCATGACATTTTACCTTTAAATAATCACCCAAAGCCAAAACAACCTATTAGAACAAGCACGAGAAAAAAAAAAAAAAAAAATTAAACTAAACAATTGAACAACTAAAGTATTGAACAGTTAAACAACTGCATCTTATACAAAATGCTTATATTAATTATATGAATGGTTCGTACAACACATCCGCACATATGTCTAATTTATATACCGTACACAAACATCAAAACGAAGAATGTACGTACAAGCATATTACTTCATTTTATTTAACTACATTTTAGCTTATTTCTGTTTATTATATTTCAATTTATTATATTACCTTTTGTATTTGCTGAGCTAACTCACGAGTTGGAGCTAAAATTAAAGCCTGACAAGCAACATAGTCGTAATTTATTAACTGCAAGGAGGAAATAACAAAGGTAGCTGTTTTCCCCGTTCCAGATTGCGCCTGACCGATGGTATCATAACCATTCAAAATTGGTTTAATACCCCTTTGTTGAATTGCAGATGGTTTTTCAAAACCATAAGAATATATACCTCTTAAAAGTTTTTCATTTAAACCAAGAGCGTCAAATGTGTCAACAATTTCCTCTGTATTTCCTTCAATATCATTTTCATTATTAAATTTTTCGTCTTTCGTACTCATTTTTACCAAATCTAAAATGTAAAAATAAAGGCGAAAAATATGAACAATTGTACAGGTACAAATTTTATCTGCTGAAATTTCTTTTACACATGGTTTCGCATAAATGTGCATGTGTATACATATACATATATACGTACGACCAATATGTGTGATTAAACAGTACTGTATGTATATATCACAACAATGTAACATATATATGGTATACAAAAAAAACTATATTAACATACATGACTACAATATTTGCTTAATATAAAAGTATAAATATATATATTTATACATTCATATATATTTACTTATTTAGTCATTCATGCACGTGACTTATATTAACAACATTAAAAATATAGATAGGTGTAATAACAACATATAAGCGAAATGCATCCGCATAATTTTGATCTCTCCTTCGCGTTAATTTTTTACAGAGCGCGTATGTACTATGTAAAAACACAATTTTTAACAACTATTTTATAATATATAAAAAATACCATTAGATAAAGATATATGTAAAATTAAAAATATAAAAATGCTTTAGTATTTCTTCTTTTCTTTTTCTTATTTTTTTTTAATTTTTTTTTTTTTTAACATATATATATTACCTGTATATAAATAATATAGCTTTTTAAAAGGATACTAATTATTGAATAAAAGGATTAAATGTATGTGGAATATTCCTTTAAATGTATATATTTGCTTCTTTAACAATTTTATTTTTTCAAAATTTAAAAATAAAAAAATTGCATATAAAATGTACGTAAATAAGTAATACTGCAAATTATTGTACACTTAAATGTAAATATATTATATCTATATATAATTTGTTTTAGTATATTATAAGTACTGTAATAAAAAATAAAAAAAAGATAATAATTATAAATATAAATTGTTAACAATAAAATATATATTATATACTCATAATATATATAATAAAATATATGTACATTATAATTAAATAATATTTTTATGATGCAATTTTTATAACTATATATTATTATATTTTTTTATTATATACATTTCTTTCACTTGGGCTTTCGTGTAGTAATACGTACATACATACATAAATATATAATATATATATATATTTTATTAAAAACAAAACTTTATGAAATTTATATATATATAAATTATATATATTATATATATATATATATGTTTTACTTTTTTTTTTTATACATGGCAAATAGTATAAAATATTTTGTACGTTTAGTTAGATATTAATAATCTATACATGTGAAATATAAACTTTTAATTATTATGTTAAATGGAAAATCTATGTTTTTATTTTTTAATTTAAATAAAAAATTTTTGTGTTATTTTATTTATTATCATTTTTCAAAAAAATTTTATTAATACATAAATAGCAAAAAAAAAAAAAAAAAAAAAAAACCAGCGGTTTTTATACGTATGTGCTGTAAAAATTAGGTACATCAAGTATACTACATATATATATATATACATAAATATACATAGTGTAATGAGTCAAAATCTTAATTTTATATGTAAAAATAAATATTAATTTTTTAGTGCAATTTTACAGTACCATCTTCGATGATTATAAAGTAAAATTGTCAAATCTTTAATTGATATTCAGAAAGCAACACTTTAAATGTAGGCAGTAAACTAATAAAGCAATGTCAAATATTTATATATTATATCCATATGACAAAAGTATATAAGCATATATAAACATATATATATACATATGTATACATATGAGCCCATTGATTACTGTTCGGTGAGAAAAAATATTGCGCTATAATTTGGTATCCGTTACATAATGATCATTATTTTAGTATTTTTCAATATATGTATGTATATGTATATATTATATAATTACCTTTGGATTGTATTTTTACCATAAAAATACCTAGCAATATTTTTTTTGTGTTCATAAATTTGAAAAGAAAAAAATGAGGTATTCGGGGAAGAAAAAAAAATCATAATTATAAAATTTAAAAAAAAAAGCTAAAATATAAAGAAGTGAAAATATTAAATAAACCAAAAAAAAAAAAAAAAAAAAAAATAGCTTTTATTAAAAAAAGTAACACAACTGTTTGAAACACAGCCCTAGGGGGCATAATAAACTTCTTAAACGCGATTTCTAAAATTTGTATAGTAAAATAAAAATTATTTTCACCGATTTACACTTATTTTCCCCAAACTATGGATGATGTTATTGAAATTTACATCATTGATTTCATAGCATTGTCTAAATGTATATGTAAACTCTTTTCATCAACTATATTTCAGTTTTTTATTTTATTGCCAAAGAAACGGTAAAATAAAATAACAGATTTCACTGTTATACTGTGTTGTAACTCTTTTTTCAAAAAAAAAATAAAGGGTATAGAAAGGTAAAATTAGTATGTATATACATATAAAATATAATTAAATTATTCATAAATTATGGAATAATTGGATTTTTGAAAAAAAATGTTCAAGAAAGATATTTCTTACCCCTTTCAAAACATATAAGCTTATATCTCTATAGGAAATATATGCTATATATCTTATGTATTTATGTTACTAATGATAGGAGTAAAAGGTGGTCTTTTTCTCACCTCCATTTAATGCATTATTTTTTTCCCTTTACGCTTTCCCCACGCCTTCACTTTTTCATGCACTCATTTTCTACCTCTTTCCTTCACTTTTGCTTTCACTTTCACTTTTTGCCTTCACCCTTTCCCTCACTTTCTCCTTAATTCTTTTCCGTATTCTTTACTTCATTTGTGCCGCCATATTTTCCTCCAATGTTTTCAGTTTTGTATTATATTAAAAATTTTTTTTTTCATATTTCGTTTCTTTATAAATTACAAAAAAAAAATTAAAGTGAATTGAAGTTACGGAAGTATGATTTAACTTTGGGGGGAAAAACGATAAATTAAATTAAAATAAATTAAATTAACATGAAGTAAAAATAAAATAAGTTAAAATGAAGTTAAAATTAATTAAGTTAAAATGAAATAAAATTTGTGTTTAAAAATTTGAATATTTTAAATACGTTCATAACGCACATAATACATGCTATATATATGAACGAATAAAAGGAAAAGAAGCAACACACAATGTCGTATATAGTGTAAGTACATGTGAGCATAAATTTACATATACATACATACAAATATACGTATATATACATACGTAGATATACACATATGCATAAACATGCGCAAACACTTGTAAATACGTAAATTTGTGTATACTTGTGCGCATAGATGTAATCTGTAAAAACAGGGGTTAACACCCTACCCCTTAGGGGCATCTGCAAACTCATTTTTTTGAAAAAACACGAAAACATCTTGAAAAAATATTTTCATTCTTCATATTGTATTGAAAATTTTCAAGGGAGAAATTACAAGAATCAATGTTAAAAATATGATGGTTTTTAGATGATAAACTTTGAAAAGAATTTATATGCTTTAGTAGGGATGCTTCGCTCGTACATTTTTTATACAAATAAAAAGCAATAGATGGGAGGTTAAGAATAATGGTAGTAATTATAACATTTATAAAGAAAGTAGAATTTATGTAGAAGTAGATAAAATGAAATTCATTTAAGATAACTAAAATTATAAAATAACAAACCACAAATAGCACATATAATACTACAAGTATAATAAAATTAGAGCCACTATTGTTTAATAAAAACAAAGACTGTAACAAATGCGTAAGAAATAATGTTGTTAATGCATATATTTCATAATTTAAGTCTAAAATGAAATAGTAACTTAAAAGAAATAGTAAGGAGGCTTGATATAAAGATACACATAGTACTTTAAAAAATCCTTTTAAAGAAAAAAAATATTGCTTTAAATGTTTATAAATCATTGCATTCTTTCTTAACACATTTATATGACTGCTGTGAGTAGGGTAATTTATATCATTATTTTGTAATAGTTCAATTGTTATAACCGAAATAGTAGAAAATAAAAGAAAATACCATAATAACAAAATATTCGAAAAAATGGATAATCGAGATTTAAAAAAGTAAGAGAAATAAAACTGTAAAAACATTAAGGATGATCCTCTATAATAAATAGTCTTAAGAAAGGAATTAAAATTTATATAAATTTTATTACCATACAAAAAAAATATCGTTGCTAAGTCTTCGAAACATGATATCTTTATATGAGCATATAAATTACATATATTATTATTTGAATTATTAATTATTATGGATATATCAGATTCATTAAACATATTAAAGTCCTTCACATTGTTACCGATTGAGCATATACCAAATGTTGTATTATTTTTTAAACACCTTGCAACCATACCCTTTTGAATAGCATTGCATCGGTAAAATAAAACACACCTTGAATTTTGTAAGGCTTTTATAAATTCCTTTTCTTCATATTTTAAATAATAATCCAATATATCGCCCTTAACTATATACACGACGTTCTCTGTGTCAGCAGCATATCTCTCATTCGGCTCCGTTTGTAGACTACGTTTTTTCCCCCTTTTCTCAGCCGTTTTTGCTGCTCGTTTTGTGGCCCATTTTACGGCCATTTTTTCATCCCCTTTTTCGGCCCATTTTATTCCTCCCCGTGTGAATGCATGATTAAATTTGCATAGCATCATCTTTAATACATCGCGCAATTTTTCCACCTGCTCCTCGTGAATGCATTTTTTTGAGCTACTGTTAAATATTTTCCGTTTCGTCATATTGTCAACCGTAGCACCTTTTTCAAAAATGCTTCTTATTTCCTCCTTTGTACATTCCATGTTTTCAGTTATAAAGGGCGTTTTCATTTTCTCTGCAGTACTGCTGCTGCCACTGCTGTTACGGCTAATGGTGCTACCATGACCAATATTATTTAAAAAGAAGTTAGTTCCATTAATTGTAATGCAAGATATCATACATGCGGAATTGGTACTGCACTTATTGGTAGCGTATACGGAGGGGGAAGTAACCGTTTTTAGATATGAATTAGATTGAACCAATGCAATTTTTTTCGTTTTTTTATCTGGCTTTATCATCCTATAAGTACTATTACAATAGTTAGATCCCACATTTATTCTTCCCATATCAGACGTTTTTCTTCTTATTATTAGTCCTCTATCAAGTGAAGAGCTTAATTGTGAGTCATAGCAACTTATATTGCTGCATACGCGATTATTAGAAAGTGTTCTATACAATTCTTCATTATCACTTAACATATATATTAACTTTTTTTTATTTAAATAGCAAAAAAAATTATTTGCATTAACTAAGTTCAGTGTAGTCGTGACGGATATAATATTTTCCTTACTATCACCAGACAAAACCCACGTTTTAATATTTGCCTTTTTAAATATATCTATACATTTTTTTGCATTTTCTTGAATCTCTTCCTTAAAAGTTATAATGGATAATATTTTCATATTCTTGTTAAATATATTTTTAAAATATTCTTTTTTACTAATTTGGTTACTATTCTTTTTTACATATATATCATATTCGTCTTGTGTAATTTCTTTATAAGCAAAGACTAATATACGATGCCCATGCATAAAATAAGGTTTGCATATTTTTGCTAATTTTTTTTTATCTTCTATCTTTGTCAAAGAAACAATAATTTTTTCATAAGGACTTTTTATCAAATTAAAAATTTTACCGTTATAAGATATAAGGGAGCACACCATTTGGTTGTGATAATCGAATTGTACGTGATCTAATATTTCAAAATTATACATTTTTATATTATTATTTCTGCTTCCTTCGTCCCCTTTGTAATGTGTACAATACTGATCATTATTTCTGGGGTATCTTTCAGTCTTACTACTTCTACCGCTGCTACTACTTGTACTTCTTTCTTTCCTCGAAGTACATGAATCATTGCCAGAGTCAAGATCCATATATTCCCTTACCCCGAAATCCCTACACTTAAATACCCCCATGCCAACTTTGTCTGCTACGTTTGAAAACTTGAAAATGTTCTCCTTTTGCAACGAGTTTTTGAAATACATGTATTTTTTCCTTCCCCTCTGACTATTTTTATTATTATGCAATTTTTTTATTGTCTTATAGTCATACTTATTAAAATCAGCATATACCTTTTTTTTTTTTGTGTTTTTAATTTTATTTTGCTTATCCATAGAATTGTAAATCCCTATAACCACGTTAGATGCATCTGTATGTAGAACATGCATACCGTTATATTTCAAAAAATTTATTAGCAAATTTTCTTCAATTATTTTAGAGTAAAAAAAGGAGCTACGCCTGTTCTGAGGCTTACAAGACACTTTCTTCTTTTTCCTATTTGTTATTGTTGTACTGTTACAAAAGAGTATGCATAAGAATGTTAAAAAAATTTTATTTATTTCTTCTCTAGTGTAACTTAATATTTTTTGAAGCACTCTTTTGTTTTGCTCATGTTTCTTTTGCCATTTAGTATTATTGTTATTTTTTCCTTTGCTAATGCTATTGCTATTGCAATTTTTCTTCATATTCTCAATGTAAAATTTTTTGTTCGCATTTCTCAAAATTAGCTCGTTCTTGGTGCTATCACTAATAGATGGGGTCATAAATAGGCTGAAATCTACTAACTCTAAAAAAGCCTTAAAAAACAATATATCATAATTACTACTTCCATCTAATACAAATTCGTCGAATAAAAAATGAAGTCTCTTTAGCTTTAAATTGTCTTTAGTTAAGGTCCCTGTTTTGGCACATAAGAGAAAAGAGGTGTTACAAAATTCATCAATGATGTCGTAGTTCAAAATTTCTGCCTTTTCCATTTTGTAATTTGTGGTTAATATATTATTATACAAACGTCTGCTCATTATAAATGTATAAACATTATTAACATAAGGAATATATGAAAATAATAAGAAGAAATAGTTAAGAAATATAACAAAGGTATTCTTTTCAAATATGTGCTCTTCCAATAAACATAAGATCATACTAAGAGAAAATATAATTATTAAAAACATGTTAAATTTACATTTCACATTATTTTCAATTAATGGAATAGTATTTTTATTACTAATTGTGATACTTGTTTTTTTATCACATCCTGTGTAGGTAACTAAGCCATATATATTTCCCCTTATAATTGTACTGCTACACCATAACATATTTTCTATTCCTATTTTTTCTTCATATTTTATTGAATGATCTTCTTTCCTCTTATTACATATGCTGTAGGAATAAAGCCTCTTAATACAGTCCACATAAAAATTATTATCAAAACTGCTATTATTTAATTTAGGTTTAACCTTATCATCACAAGTTTCATTAACATTGTTCCTTCGACAATTTATTTCTGCCCCTTCTTCACAACACATGTTACTAGTACTATTCCTCATACAGCTTGAGTGATATTTACCATGTTTCTCTTCCTCTTCCTCTTCAGACGAATTTTTCATGATATCAGAACATAAGGTATCGCATCGAGATATACTGCAATTGTTCAACTGCTCCTTTCTTTCAAAAAATTTGAGTGAGTTCCTTATCAAAAAGTCCAAACAAGCATATGCTCTTTCAATATATGTATCTTCAATCAAATAATTAAAAATTTCATTGTAATAATCATTTTCGCTACTCATATTTTTGTAAAACGTCTTTTGCAATGATATTAAGTCGTTATATATGTTATGAACAAATTCGCTGTAGTTTAGAAAAATCAATAAGCCATTCATTTTGTTAAAATATTTATGAGGTCTTTCAATCATTACTTTTATTTTGAGTCTAAAGATATCATATATATTCGGTAAATGGCTTGTTAACTTTAAACATTTTTTTATTTTTAAATCTGTATTTCCATCTAAGCTTCTGGAAGACACAAACACCTTCTTTTCGTCCTTACCACTTTTTAGCAAAATCATATCTGCAGGTGTTTCTTCTCCTTCTTCTAGGTACAAAATGTCTCCTACCTTTTTGAGGAAAGGGAAGAAAAGAAAAGTTCCGTAAGCGAAGCAATTTAGAGGAACACCATCAGTATTGCGGCAATAAGCGTGCACATAAGTACACATGAACCACACATGAACCACACATAAGTACACATAAGTACACATGAACCACACATGAACCACACATAAGTACACATAAGTACACATGAATCACACATATACACCTATGCAGCCTCCGCAAAATACGGCTAACACAAGAAATACCTTTATCCTTGAGCTTGAAACGTCCACCAGACCGACATGAGTTACCCTTTTGTACTTCTTTCCATTTAAGCCTTTTTGACTTATCAGTTTTTTAGCTATATTATGAATTTCCTTGAAAGCGGACAAAATAAACAAGGTATAGAAACTTGCGGCGACAAATAAATAATTGTTCGATCTAAAAATGTGTATTTGTTGTAATAGGAAGGATATGGATAGAATGAGAAAGTATAAGTTTTTAAATCTGTTGAGAAGGACTTGAAATATGAAATGGTGTCTACTTTTATACTGAGCGCAAATGTGATCATTATTATTGTTAATAGGACCACTACGAATAGTACTATGAGTGCTAATGTTATTATTGTTTTTAAAACTTGAGTAATTTTTTGTATAATACGCTTTGACAAACTGTTGGTCATATATATTTATTTGATGTATATTATTTTTCTCTGCAATTTTCTCTTTTTTGTTATGTAAATAAGGCTCTTCATCTTTTTCAGTAATCATAATCTTTTTTATCAAAGATTCATCACTTATGTATAGATTATTTGTAGGGTTAAATGCTTTCAAATTGTTTATTTTTTTAACAAATGTTTCTTTTGTTTTTTTTATTTCATTGCACTCCTTATAATTCGTTGTAGTATTATAATCTTCTATATTATGAATACAATGTACAGTATTCGCTAAATAATTTTTGCAAATTTCAATTATATGTTTATTTGATAAATTGTCTGTAGGTTTATTCAAAAAGATACAACGATCAAAATTGTTTTTTTTTAAAATAGCTTTATTTTTTCCTAATTCTTTCGACACACGTTTTTGTTCCCCTTTAGACCTTTTGTTTTTCGAAATATAGAAAAAACAAACAAATTTGAATAGGATACTGATAACCCATTCCATTTTCTTACATAAAAAGGACAAAATAGGAGAGAACAGTGCAGCTATATAAATATTCTTTTTATTTTTACCTGACAGTTTGTCATCATCATAATATAAACAATTTCTTCTATCCGATTTAACATATATTTTGAAATTACTAGCTTTTTTTTTAATCGTATATATAATATTCTTCAGCTCTTTTGCAATTTTATATTCATTCTTTTTTCTCTCTTTTTGTATTTGCACTGCTATGTCTTTAGTATTTGGATTCATTTCTTTTAAAATGGTACAAAAATTCTCATGTTTAGAAATTTATTAGCTCTTCCTGGGAGGAGCTCCGTAAAAATAGTTCACCAAAGAAGAAGGTGGATGTTATCATTTAAAAGAAAAAAAAGAAAAAATAGGATAAAAATAGGGTAAAAATGGCTATGATAATAAATAAAAGGAGTTAAGTACATTCAAAAGGGGACAAATGAAAATAAATAATAAAAAAGGAAAGAATGCGAGAGAAAAGGAAAGAGCGTAAAATAAATGAAACGGGTAAAAAAAAAAAAAGAAAGCATGTCATTGTGATAGATAGGGTTCATAATTTCCGAAAATGAATGAGTTAAATGCGAACTTAGACAGACAAATAAATTAAAAAAAAAAAAAAAAAAGACAAAAAAAAAGTACGAAAGGGTAAGTAGTAAATAAAAAATTAACATTCGTCATTAAACATTAAACAGGAAGCAATAAATAAAGTCGTTGGGTATAACTAATTACAAGGATTTCTTATACATAACATGTTTAATAATTACATCTGAAGGCGTGATACTCTCAAATTACGCAAAATTGGAACTAAAAATATCCGTTTTAATTAAGGCAATACTAATGCGATATGAGGTACACACTTTGGCATATAATTATTATTACTTTGCCTCTTTCTCCTTAAGACCATGTATTATTTTCTCCCCATTATTTATTTACTTTTTTTGCTTTTTTCTTTACCATTTTTTACTTATATTTTTGCATTTTCCTATCCCATTTTTTATTTTATTTTTTTTTTTTTACAGGTCCTACGTATTGCTTTTCATGTGATCTCAATTCATTACTGAAAAATAAGGATAGTTAAATAGAAAAAATAAAAGTCGTCAAATATATATGGGCATTTGTTCCACTACTTCATTACATAAAAGTGTATATATATATATATATATATAGATAGATAGATATAGATATATGTATATAGATAGATATAGATATATGTATATGCATATGCTCACGAAACGAATAAATGTCATCTAAGGTTCTTAACAGTGAATCTAGAATAAATTATTCTTAAAAGTTAGTAGTCCCTATATAACACTACACTCCTTCCGGCAACTCGTGCTTGGGGGTAAAATTAACAAAAATGAAAATTATCAAGACAAAGAATAAATAATAGTAAAATAGAGTTGGGGAAGTATGTGCTATTCGTTCTTTTCCTTTTTCATGTAAACACAAATTTGCATATGAACGATTTCTATACTAAATTACACCCACTTAACTTTTTTCTAATTATTGAATTTAATTTCGTATTTTACTCGTTGTTATTACCATTACTGATATTGCGATTGGCATTGTATTTGTATTTGTAATTTTTTTTTTTTTTTTTACATGTTTATGCCCTTTTGGGAGCTTAAAATTGTACTTGTTTTTAAGTACCTTAAACTGGTAAAAAATATGTTTAAAATACATAACACTACGACATACTTTACCACTGGTAATGTATAATTTTTTTTACATGTTCTCTTTTCACATTTCCTTTTCTCTTTCGTTATTGAGAATATTAAGGGAACGCAATTGCAGACAGCCATAACTGTTCATGCAAGAACTTCTGAAAATTTAAACCTGATATGTGTCCATATATACACATGCACATATGTTCATATTTTATGTGCACATACATGTATTATATATGTACATATATATAAATATATATGAATATGTACCTGTCAAGATATACACTTAACATGCGTACAGATGAAGTTAATTTCACATTTTCAACAAAAGGTAATATATATTTATTATATATATATTATATATATATATATATATATATTATATATTTATATATTTATACATTATATGCATAAAAGGGGGGAGGACATATAAAGGAATGGCGACTCATACATGTACGTATATACACGCATATGAATATATATGTATATATATTATGGGCATGTACTTTAATATTTTATACAATTTTCCCTTTGAAATTCTGTGCAGTTATAAAATAATCCACTGAAGAAATAAAAAATCAGTCATACAAACAAAAAAAAAAAAAAAAAAAAAAAAAAAAAAATAAAAAGCAAATAAAAAATTAAGTGGGTATACGAAAAAACAAATGGGTATACAAAAGAACAAATGAATATACAAAAAAACAAAAGGACAAAAAAAAAATAAATTGATATACAAAGAAATAATAAGCAAAAAATAAAATGCAAAATAATAAAATAATAAACGAAAAATATTAAGTTAAAAATAAAATGGAAGCAGTAAAAAATGAGAAAAAAATATTATCAAACGTTTTATTTTTAATGATAAATTTGTGCTATTGTGTTATAATTCGAATATTCATTTCCGCTTCGTATTTTAACTC
The DNA here is from genome assembly GCF_023973825.1 of Plasmodium brasilianum. Classification (NCBI taxonomy): domain Eukaryota; phylum Apicomplexa; class Aconoidasida; order Haemosporida; family Plasmodiidae; genus Plasmodium; species Plasmodium brasilianum. The sequence continues at coordinate 1,998,153 of NC_090125.1, forward strand.
TATTTATTTTTAAAAAAATTTTACTATTTCCTTACTCATTTATTTTCTTTTTTGAAAATTTTTTAAAATTAAGTTAAATGAGAAAGCGAGTAGCTTATTAATATATGTGAATATAAAACATACATAATACATATACAATACGTATGTATATACAGATATTCGTATGTATATGTGTACGTATATGAGTATGTATGTAATTTATATATGATGTATTTGTACTTGATGTATATGTTTATAATGCATATGTATATATGCGAGTGAAAGAAAAAATGTAATTTTAAGATAATATATGAAATACATGACGAGCACAAATTTCGAAAAAACTTTAATTTTTTTATAAAGAAAAAAAGAAGAAAATAGGGGAAAAAAGCAAAAGGGAAGAAAAAAAGTGAAGGGCAAAAAAAAAAAAGGGGAAATAGAAAAGGAAATAGAAAAATAGAGCGAAAAAGAAAATAAAAATGGTTCAACTAGGTGAGCTATTAAACACTATTCCCTTAATTACTCGCTTATATCTTATTCTTTCATCAATTTTAATGGTCTTATGCTCGCTTGATATTATATCTCCTTTGAATTTGTATTTGAATTGGAACTTGGTATTGTCAGAGCATCAGGTACCTTTATTTATGATGTATATTATATATTTTACATTGTAACATAGATAATAGATATACTTTTCATGTATATGTATATATATATATATTTATTTATATATATATATATATATATATGCGTATAATCCTTTTCGACATGTATAGCGTCCGATGAATATAATGTAAAGTATTACGTAAATTTTAATTTTTATGTATTATCATTTATATGCAAAAGTATGTAGACCTTTTTTTGCTCGTTTTCTTTGTAGTACTGGAGACTCATTACCTGTTTTTTGTATTTCGGATCTTTTGGGTTACACTTTTTTTGGGATACCTATGTTCTGTAATTATACAAATTTTTCAAAATATAATCGAAAAGGAAAATTTATCTTTATTTTTCTCTCCCATATATTTTTCACTATGTATACGTATACATCTATGTGTGCATGGGGGTATGTATGTGTGTATGTAGGTGTGTACGTAAATATGTATTCGTGTATGTATATGCGTATGTATATATATGCTTGTATATATTTTTGTGCCTGTATGCCCATTACTGTATTTGTGCGTACGCATATGTATGTGCTTAAACTGTAAGAGATGCGAAAAAGCGTCTTTGAAAATGATACATATGGCGCACGAACTAGAGATTACCCCAACTTCCCCCTTATGACTTAACGGAAAATGATATATGATATATTATACTTAATGTGTGATATATTTTTATTCATTTTATAGAATTTACTACTGCAGTTCTTTAGAGGATGTAACGTTCAGGAACAACTCTGCAGACTTTTTATGGATGATTATTGTTTCCTGTTTAATGTTATTGGTAATTTATTTTGAAAAATATTGAATGATGAAGAATACGAAACTGTGAAATGCGATATATTCCAATATAGATAAACACATAATGAAAAATGACGAAATATTTTGAGAAACGTTTTAACAAACCTAAAATATTCTAAAAACAGTACTATTTATCCATTACATCCATATTTTTTTAATATAATCTTCTTTTCTTTTCTTTTCTTTCCTTTTTTTTTTTTTTTTTTTTTTTTACACATATCTTTTCCCGTAGGCTGTATCGTATGTATTCGGAGGTGTATATTTCTACAGTAGTTGCATAATAAATGTAATCACATATGTTTGGAGCAAGAACAACTCCTCAACAAGATTAACTATTTTTTTTTTTACTATTAGAGCTTCCTACTTACCATGGTATTTCTTTTTGTATATTTGAAATATATATATATACTTATTTTACATCAAAATGATAATATAATATGTGTTCCATATATTCACATGTATATATCTGTTTGTTCTTGTATACTTAATGTTGTTATTTTTATTTTGCTTATGTTCTATACCTTTTTTTTTTTTTTTTTTTGTTTTATATTCCTTCTTAGGGTATTAACATTATTGTCATTAATTGTTGATTATAATTCTAATGATAATTTTTTCGGTATACTAGTTGGGCATGTGTATTTTTTTTTTACGAATGTTTTTCCCCTGATGCCAATAGCAAAGAATACGCAAATATTTAAAACACCACAAGTTTTGTTAGTTAAAAAAAAAAAAAAAAAGCTCAATTTGAAAATTGTATTACCACCATAAGGGGCACTTTGCCATCATATTTCTCGTATATACATATATATTTATGTATACATGTATGTGTTTTCCTGTTCTTTTTTTTTTTTTTTTTTAGGAAATGGTTGTTGAAACAGGAAAATTAGGAAACGATTAATAGTTTTAGTTAACTATCATTTTACATAGTTCATTTAATTAGGTATTTGTTTTAAAAAATTAAAAATATAGTAACGTGTTTGTAGTCTTTTTCCCTTTTTTTTTTTTTTTTTTTTTTTTCTATCTCTCCCATTATTACTATATTAAATAATGATGCTTATATAATTAAAGTGATTGTTTTTTTATGTAAGCTTTTTTAAATACACACACATGTGTTATATCTGCAGTAGTAAAAGAGAATAAAAATTCATTGCGATATTTTAATAATTTTAATTTTATATACGTGCAACACAAAAATATGTACATATATATTTGTATATATACCCACGCAACAACAAAATAATGCTGCGTTCATAAACATCTGTTTGAGTATTTGCCCCTTTTTTTTTTTTGGTTTACATATTTAAAAATTTTTTTTTCCCTTTTACCAAATTAAATTAAACATATTATTTAATAGGTCAGTTATTAAAAGAACAAAAATTTTACAAAATTTGATAAACGAAAAAAATATTTGAAAATTTGCAAACGTGACCATTAAAAATTATATATCCAAAAAATGGTACAAAAAAAAAAAAAGCTAAGGAACATAAAATATTAGTTATATATATGTATATGCGTGAATACACATACACACATATATATATATATATATATATATATAAATTTATGTGTATATAAACAGGCATGTGCGCGTTCTCGCCACATCGACCTTTTCTTAATTACACCTCTGCAGTTTTGTCTTTATAATTTTATGCCTTAATTCTTTTAAAGTAAGATTTACATATAGGATTTGACTTAAATAATAGGAAATTTACGTATGCTTCCAATTTATTGTGTACTCCTTAAAATTGATAGAAGTTGAGTTATATCATGTTATTTAGTGTTGTATTATGTCACGTACTGTTAACTTATGTTACATTATACTATGGTATATTATATCATGTTACAATTTTTTTTTTTTTTGTTTTTTCAAGTTAAAATTTTTGCGAATGCAAGATTCACAATGTACAAATTTATACATAAATTAATAACTCATTATATGCATATTTATAAGTAAGTATATTTTACAACCCTACAAGGGTATATACAAAATAAAAATAAAAAAAAAAAAAAAAATTTCCCACTTTAATGCACGAATTTACTCTATATTTCTTTTACTTTTCCCTTTTTTATATCTTTTTCCAGTTAATTTTTTATTTTATTTTTTTTTCCAATTTTTAAATATTCCTCTTGAACTCATGAATATATGATGATTGGCTTCCCCAGGATTATTTTTTTTACTCAGATAGAAATGAAAAAAAAGACATGAAAGGCTGATGTGAAGAAGCTTTTTCACAATTATCCTTCGTTTTTGTAAAGCTTAAACTGTTTTTATTTAAGTTGTAATATTCCAAAAAATGAGAATCTTTTGTGTTCGTCTTTTCGTTATTCAAGTTTAACTGAGTCGTACGGAATTTCGATTTCATGGCTAGTAAATCTAATTCACTTTTTTCCCCTAAATAATTTTCTTTTAATTTCTCATTATATAAATTTATTAAATAACCTTCTTCTGTAATATCCGTTGTACCATTTATAGCATTCGTTTCTTCTCTTTTATTATCCGATTGAACACTTATCATTTTTTTATCCTTTTCCGTGCCAAATTCCATAATTTCGTACATGTGTCCCTTAGGAGTTTTCAGTACTTCTTCCTGATTTGCAAGGTTCCATCGTTCTACTTCCATATCTACGTCCGCATCATTATCCGAATCCATTCCAGCATCTATATCAACATCTATATCCTCTTTTGTACCTGCATCGACATTTTCCCCTATTATTTGTGCACCCATTTTTGTGACTAAATCTGCACATAGGTTTGCATCAACAACTGCTGACCCTTCTTCATGTCCATCTTGTCCCTTCGTGCCTTGACTATTACTCCCCGTCATCCTCCTGGTATTTATATCCATCTTTTTCAACTTGTCGAAAGTAAATTCTTTATTCCTATTATAGATATAATTTTTCGTTCTGTCTGTAGTTCTCTTTAATTTTAAAACCCTATTGAACTCAACTACACCTATAATTTCGTAAGTAATTTGGGCAATATTATCCCACTGTTCAGGAGAAAAGACTAAATTTCCCTTAATAATTTTACCATATAAACTTTTCAGACATTTAATAACTTCTAACAGATTAACTTCATTACTATGCTTATCTTCATCCAAACTGTTACTACTACAACTGAATTGATTACTGCCATTATTATTTATTATGTCTACATCTTTATTTTTATTTGAAATTCGAGTATTTAAATTTTCATCAGTTTCTAGGTCGTCTTCCTCATCGTCAATTACATCATCACTTGTAACCTCTTGTTCGTTAAAGCTAATTTCATGCTCAGCTGTACTACAACTTGAATAATTCTGTTTATCTTTTAGAATGTTAAAGCTTTTGTTAAAATTTTCGTTGGTATATATCTTATCCGTAAAATTAGCACACAAATTTGATTTGGACGATAAGTCATTGCTACCCTTTGATGATGTATTATTATTACCAATTCCATTTATTTCCCTACAAATTAGCTCATTGTAATTTGCACAATTCATCATACTAGGAGAACGACGAGTATTATTAAGTGTGTTCACATTCCCTTTGATACTGTTCAGAACAGTAGTATTGATTGCATTTACTTCTATTTCACTTCCAAACCCATTCCCCATTCCACTGTAGATACTACCTCCGATGTTGTTCATACTTACACTATTTATATTACTTATTGTTGTTGTGTTGTTACCAATACTACTGCTATCATAGTTTGCAAATGAATTAATAGAATACATTAATTCATTTTTTCCTGTATACCTGTGTAAGCTTCTGTCAAGAGGGCTGTGATTAAATAGATTTAATTTTATATCCTCCTCAGAATAATTTAGTAAATTCTCGTTAAAAGATAAAGAATCTTTACAAACACTCATTTTACATGAATCATTTTTGTTTGATATAGAATCTTTAGAAGAGTAAGCACTCAATGCAATACAATTTAATTTATTATAGTTAGTTTCATTTTCCGTCATATCATCTATAAGTAAATCACTTCTCTTCTTAATTATTGATGAACCATTCTTCACATACTTATTATTGTCATTCATGGACACACAACTACTCTTATTGCTTATATCTATTTTATCAACGATAATTATATTCGGTATATTCGGTATGTTAATGCCATTAGTAAAAGGTAACTTATATGATCCTGGGACTCTCGTTTCAGCTAGACCGTGAATAAATGGACAGTAGTAAGTATTACATGATCCTTTCTTATAATCTTCACATCTCTTCGTTTTATAATAAAGCGGATGATATAAAATCTCTTCAGACGAATGTGCAAAAGGGCATTCACCTCCTCTTAAGCATAAACTGTTTATTGAACCATCACTCTTTGTTTCTACATCTGGACACATTACTGTTATATAACGAATAAAAGATGTATCACTTAAATAGAAGGGACATCTTCTATTCCAAAATTCGTTATGGCTATATTGGCATCTATCTAGTCCGAAATTACAACCTCCGTTCAACAGTCTTTTGCATTGCTTTGTTCGAAAGCGACTGAGGTCCTCTTCACTCAACAGAGTTGCATACACCATTGTTCGAGAGGTAAAAGGTATGTTTATATATATATATATATATATATATATTAGGGAATAGGGGGAGAGAAGCACCAGCACCAGAAGGAGCAATAGCAGCAGTTGCAGAGGTATAAACAAGGAGAGATGAACAAAAATATAAACGTAATGAAAAAAACAGAATAAAAGTGAACAAAGTAAAACTAAATCAAAAATAAAATAGAGCAAAATGAATCCAAATAAAATAAAACTGAAGAAAATAAAAATATATAATGTAAAATTAAATAAAATAAAGTACTACGATATTATTGTCTTTCTCTTCAATTTGATCTTCGCATAGGTAGCTTATATAATATTTATACACATGTAGATTTATACCCATGTAGATTTATACATATGTAGATTTATACATATGTATGCAATAAGACGAGCTATCCAAATAAAATATATGAATAGTTAATATGGTTTATTATCTATAAAAGGAACAAAATAAAAGTAAAACCAAAAAAATATTATTTAAACAATAAACTTTATATTAAGCTAATGGATGCTGCAAATAAAAACAAATACGTGACAAAAAAAAAAAAAAAAAAAAAAAAAAAAAAAAAAAAAAAAAAAAAAAAAAAGAAAGAAAAAAAAAAAATTATTTTTTCAAGTCTTCACTTAAAAATAAATCTTAAAATAAACACGAATAATTAAAATTTGAAAGTTAATCAAAATAAATTAAATCTACGTAGAATAAAAAGAGATGCGCCAAATAACAAAGAAGAGCATAATACATATGTACGTATGTATAAATGTATATATATATATATACATACAAATATATATATTATATTTCCCACGTGCACTTGTATGAATACATTATTTAATAAAAACACAATATAGAAAGGTGTAAACAAATGATAATTTTAATTTTATCAGAAATTCGGTTTGAATAGACGTCAGGGAAGATGTGTCTTTTTCTACGGTATCAATTTTTCTGTAGTAGTGCAAGGTGCAAATATGTATGCACAGGTATGGGCGTAGGTATCTATGGATGTATGTATTATATATGTATGTATTTTCTATTATGGATGTATGCGTGCATTTGTTTTTTTTTTTTTTTCTTTTTGTAAGATCTCTACATAAATGTAGCTGGGAAAAATCTGCTAAGGTGCAAATGTTTATATTTATCATAAAAATACAAAACAAATTAAAAAAAAAAAAAAAGGAAAAAAGAAGAAAAATGAAAATTTTATCAATCCTACGCTATTTTCCTTAGGAAATATTAATGTAGAAATATTAAAGAACAAATTAAAAATAGCACAACTGAGTAAAATTAAATAAATAAATACATAAAAAAAAAAAAAAAAAGGTGCTAAAAAAAATTCAAATTTTAAATAGACAAATTGTAAATTAAAACTATATGTTGTGTTAACAAAATATACAAAAAAAGGGACTATATAGAAACATAAAAGTGAATGTATGATGGGGGTTTCTAATAAAAATGTTAACATACTCTTTATTTTTCATAAGGCAAAATATAGATTAACTGATACGTATTATAAAATATACAAATTTCTATTTATTAAAATGAAGTTTTAACATACATGACTACTACTACTATTATTACTAAAAAAAAAATAAAATAAAATAACTTTTTTAATCTTTTTTATTTTTAAAATGTATTAAAATATTTAATTGTATAAAATTTAAAAAAATAAAAAGAACGTGTTCTAACATGTACACAACATTTCGATGAAAAGCAAAAGTATACTTGTACATATAAGTACAAACATATATACATATAGGTATTTGTTTATATTTATACACACATAACAGATGTTCTATTTACTTTAATAAAAAATTTTAAAATACAAAATAAAACAAAAATTGTATATAAACTTCTATGGGTTTTCATGAAAGGGAATTTCCACTTACATATTTTTTCTTTTACTCTTTAAAACATTGATTACTTTAATTTATTTTTTTCTAATATTTGGATATACGTTGCTTGAAAAAGAATAATAAGTCTTAAAAAGACAAATTGTTAGGAGTTGCAAATAATTAGATAATCTATGTATGTATGTATATATATATATATATATATTAGCATTAAGGGCAATATAAAAAACTGGAGGTACTTATAATTATATACAATTTTTATAAATGAAGTTATTAAAATGCAAATGCAACATTTACTAGTATATACGTTATGGATAAATTAATGCAATACTTGTATACATACACATATATATCTATATATAAAATTTACTTTTCTGTTACATTTATTTTGTTTTTTCTTGTTTTTAAAAATAGTTAAAAATATAAAATTAAATATTAATAAAATAAATCTTTATGGTCTTAGTTTTCAAAAAGTAGCATTAAACTTTTTTTTTCATTTTTTAAATTCTCAATTATTCTTCTGTTTTAAATAAAGGTAAAATGAAGGTGTAAAATAAATGTAAAATATATCACATAATTTTATGAGTTTTGTATATTACTTATACTTAACCAATCAATACACGAATTAAACAAATTTTCAAAACTTTGTTTACATATATATATGTATATATATATATATGTAGTTTGCTGGTACTACAAATATGTACATTTATACATAACACATGTATTAGTTTTTATTTTATATGATAAAACAAAAAATAAATGAAATAAATATTAAAGAAACTTTCTGTTTTCTTCTATTTTAAAAAATAAATGTTTATGGAAAATTAAAAACACCATATAAATATTATTATAATTACTTGTTATTATGTTGTATATATAATACATAATACGAAATGGTGTGTACTAAATCTAAAATTCTGTTAAAAAAATTTTTTTTTACACTTTTTTTATAACTAGTTTTTAAAATTGTCTATACAGCGAAAAAGAATTTTTATAATCTAATGAAACATAAAGTAGGAATCAAAAAAAGAAAAATTTATTAAAAAGGACGGTGTAGAAAAATTATAAAAAATAAGTAAATAGAAAAATGGTAAATAGAAAATTAGTAAATAGAAAAATAGTAAATAGAAAAATAGTAAATAGAAAAATGGTAAATAGAAAAATGGTAAATAGAAAATTAGTAAATAGAAAAATAGTAAATAGAAAAATAGTAAATAGAAAAATGGTAAATAGAAAATTAGTAAATAGAAAAATAGTAAATAGAAAAATAGTAAATAGAAAAATGGTAAATAGAAAAATGGTAAATAGAAAATTAGTAAATAGAAAAATAGTAAATAGAAAAATAGTAAATAGAAAAATGGTAAATAGAAAATTAGTAAATAGAAAAATAGTAAATAGAAAAATAGTAAATAGAAAAATAGTAAATAGAAAAATAGTAAATAAAAAATAGTAAATAAAAACTAATCGTGGGTTACGTGTAATTCTTAAAAAAGGTGTTCCATAAGTGTACAAAAGTTTAATATAAAAAAGTTTTTTTGGGAAATGGTGTAAACTTAAATGACTACCAAGCATTTACGTTAAACGAAATAAAACGTAGGTGCAATTCAAATTAAAAAATATATATATATATATATATATATATATATATATATACACCATATTATAGTGCATAAATGTTAAAATTGAAAAGTTTAAATTAATTTAAAAAGAAATGAAATTTGGGAAAATTAAAGATTAAGATAAACAATAGGACAAAGGGGCAAAGAAGAAAAACAAAAAACAAATAAAGGTGCAATTCGATTAGAAGCGAAATTGAACTTAAATATCTACCAGTTAAATACTTTAAAAAGGAAAAACAAAATTAATAAACAAATAAACTAATAAAGAAACTAATAAAGAAACTAATAAAGAAACGAACAAAAAAACAAACAAATAAATGTCCTCATATGAAACTGGTATAGAATTTACACCATATATGTATACATGTGTACATATATGTACATATAAAAATAAAATAGACGTCGTTATATTTATGTTATGTTGGCATTCGTTTATTGCATAAAAATTAAAATTTACTATTAATTTTCGTAATTTTTGTAAAAAGAATAAATATAGCAATATTTTATATATTAAAAAGTCAAAAAAAAATTTACAGCGACATTAGCTATGAAATTTAAAAATTTTTAAAGTCCATTCGTAATGTTATTACGTGTTTATATATATATTATTTTTCTTTACGTATAATGACATTATTTATTACATATTTTTAAGCTTTCCTAAATCAACCAAGTACGGTGTATGAATATATATACACATATATATATGTATATTTATATATATGCATAAAATAAATCACAAATATAGCATATATAACTTTTTTTCCTTTTCTATAAAAGTTTTTATATATATATATATATATATATATATATATATATATATAAGTAAAAAAAAAAATTATAAAATTTTTTGTGCAAATATATTTTAATGGTTATTTAACTCTATTTTTGTTATTTTTTTTGTTTTTTTATATTTTCCCATTACCATTTAAAAAAAAAAAAAAAAAATCAAACAATCAAAAAAATTATAAAAGATAAAATTATGAGCTATAGGAATTGAGTTTAATATATTTTATTTTTAATAAATTGTAACTGCATATGTATATATTTATATATATGATCAAATGTATAAATGTGATAAAGGATCAAATATTAAAAACAAATTAATAAAAGAACCTTCTGGTGAAAACTTTAATTCATTTCTTATTTTTAAAATTTAACTAGTTATTGAAAAAAAAAAAAAATTATTAAAAATTAAAATGAAAAATATTTTTAAGTTATAAAGTATTTATTAATTTGTTGAAAAATTGTAAAAATATAAGACACAACAGAGTGTACACTCCTTGCATCTAAATATAGATCATCACATTTAATGTCTAAAAAAAGAAAAGTAATATATACATGTACATACACAAATACACGCATATTTGCGTTATTTGTATTAGTATTTTCCTAAAATATTAATTACTCAAAACTATATCTTCGGAAATTTTGCGTACCAAATGAGATGTTAATTATGTATGTAAATATATATATATATATATATATATATATATACATAAATAATTTCACATGTTTGGTACACCGGGTTAATCATACAATATAAGAGTACTTCTAATTACACGTGTATAAACCGAAAAGTAAAAAAAAAAATATATATTGTTCAGCAGATGCCAAATATCATTAAATACATTCCTTGTAATGGTCTAATTTTTTTAAATGCGTTCTCCCAATTAAAAAACATTAAAAATTGATAAAAATATATATATATATATATATGGAGAGAGATATATATATATACATATAATATATACTTAAGCAAAATTTAAAAAGTGTGTTATAAAAAAAAAAATATAAATAAGACTAAGGTTTAAACATATAATCAATAAGTTATGGTATTTTATATACCAAATAATCCATTGTTTTTTTTTTTTTTCCTTTTTCAACAAAATTATTTGTACTTGTATAAAAGCACATGCATGCTAGCATTTTTTTCTCATGTTAAGTGAAAAAATAAAAAAGTAAGACTTTATTATTTAGAAGTTCTTACAAAATTACTGTTGGCAGTGAGAATACTTTTTAGTTAAACTTTTCGTTTTTTATTTGGTTCATTATTTCTGAAAGATAAATCTTAAATGAAATTGATGATCAATAAAAGAAAATGCTTTTTTTCCATACACAAATTTTTATGTATAATTATTAATTGCACATGCAAAAATGTTGAGGTAAAAGAATTCCTTTTTTTTTTAATTTCGTAATTGTCCATGCTATAATATAAAAAAAGAAAAAAATTATTTGCATGCAAACGTTGTAATTACATGTATATTTTGAAAAAAATATATAATTTCGTATGTTTGAATTTTTAAAAAATATATATACATTTTTTTTGTTATTGTTCTATCTTGTACTATTTTAAAATTAAAATTTTTTGTTAGTACGAATAAGTATAAAGACAAGCTCATTTTTCTTGAATTGGGTATATTGTAGGTACTTCTTGATGTGTACGTGTGTATATATATGGGGTGCTTATATATATATATACACACACATGTACGGTTTACTGTATAATTTATTTTCCTTGCTTGTTCATGTTAAAAAAGCTTTTTTGTTGACATTTTTTTTGTTAAAAATATCGTCTAACAATAATTAAAATGGTAAAACACAAATGGCTAGTTATATAATTGTAAATATATTCATGTAGTTATAAACTTACAAAAAGTTCGAAATTATGTTCTCTTCTGCGATCGAAGGTATCGGATTTTACTATACATAAATTTAAAGAAAACAATATTCGTTTCATTTCTAATACAAAACATGCTTATATTACTGTTACGAATTTAATTGAAAATGCTCAAGATATTTTAAAAATTGTTGAAATAAAAAAAAAAAAAAAACTCAAATATGCATTATGTATTTTTTAATTTTATTTGACGACTGTAACATTAACATAACTCCTTGGAAATATTTCTGTAGTTCCGTTTATTGACATATGTATATATATTTATAAGCATACATACACACATACATACACACAAACATACATACATACAAACATACATACACAAACATACATACATACAAACATACATACACACAAACATATATACATACAAACATACATACACAAACATATATACATACAAACATACATACACAAACATACATACATACAAACATACATACGCACACGTTTTGCTTATAACATACACAGCTTAAAAAACAAAATTTAATGTGCGAGGGAATGCAAAAAAGGCCAAGAAATTAAAGATGTTATAAATGAAATAGCTGATGTATGCTAAAAAAAAAAAAAATTTTTAATTAAAAATTAAATATTTAAAATTTTAAATATTCATTCCAAATTAAATCTGTATTTGTGTGTGTTAAAAGCTATATCCGATTTGTTCTTCTCAACTTTAGTAATATCATGAAAATCTAAAGATTTAATTTGAGGTACGTAGTGAATTACAAAGGGTCTGCAAAAATATCATTAAAGAAAAAATGTAATTATCGCAATTAGAGAAAAAGACTTACTCAACGTAGGAGTGGACTTTAACTTTGTTCATGCAAGTTTGGAAAATTTAATTGAAATAGTGTATCTTATACATATACCCACATACATGTATATAATACATATTTGAGCGTGCATATATTACCGATAAAATTTATTATATAGATCCATAATCGGGTTATTTTCGACTGTCAGTTTTTTTAGCTTGGGCAAGGATTGGAGTTTCTTAATTTCGTTAATGTTTTCTAATTTATTTGAATGTAGGTATAAGATTTTAAGATTATTTAACATAAGCAAGTTATTATTTATTTCTACTAAATTATTAAAAGAAACGTCTAATGATATAATATTGGAATAATTAATAGATGACTCCATACCTTTTTGTTGATATATATGACCTAAAAGATCATTCAAAAAGCTCAAATCATCTAAATTATTATTATTTATATTTAAAAATTTGGAATTATTAGATACATTAATTTCTTTATTATTATATTTGTAAATTGTTTTATTTAAGTCGAGTACATCCTTTTTTTTGAAATTAATTATTTCATTTGTACCAGCCCATATTTTTATAGTATTTTCTAATTTAATATATTTTTCAACCCTACTGCTTTCATCATTATTTAAATTATCGTTTAAGCTTTTTCTTTTATCAGAAGTATCTGATTCCTCATTGCTTTCTCCACTCTTGTAAGGAAAAGATTTTTATAATATATTAATGCCTTTCGGTTCATACACATAAAATACGCATATACCATAAAATTATAATTTTTTTCATTACTATGTTTTTATTATTAATCAGGGAAGTTAAAAATATTTTAGCTATTTTTAAGTTACCAAAGAATCATTAGCTTCGTAAAATGTTTGCATATTCCCATATTCCTTGTAACTTAAATCTAAAGAATTGAAGTTATCCATACCTGTACAGTGCTTATGCTCTTACAATAAAGAACGTTTCGGTATTTTTCTCTATGTGTTTATATGAATATATATAGACACACATATGTATACATACATATATGTATATATATATATATATATATATATACATAAAAAATACACAAATATATATGTGTATAAATGTGTAAAAGCGTTAATATTATTATAATAGCCTTTTTCTTTATTCAGCTGTATTAAATTTTCATTTCAACATAAGAATAAGCCCATTTTTAACGAAAAAAAAAACTTCAAATTATAAGGTTAAAATAAAACGTAAGAAAATGTAGGACGAATAAGAGAAAACTGCCACATCATGTTACCATGTTTCAGTGGAGAAAAACAATGTAAAAAGATACGAAAAAAAAGGAAAAAAAAAAGGGGCGAATAATGCAAAATGAAGAAAAATGCAAAATAAAGAAAAGCACAAAATGAAGAACACCAAATGAATAAAACATATACATATACGAATTTTCAAAAATAGACAAAAATTTTAACTTGAAATTTTTTTTTTTTTTTTTTAATTTTGTACATTACGATAAAATTTTACTTAATTCCTATGATCATATTAATGGATAATTTCCAATATTCAAATTAATTAATTATACCACTTTATAATTTCCAAACTTTCTATCCACTTAAATATGACTGCTTCTTAATATATGCATTTAATATGTAAAAATTAATCAGTAGGCTCCTTTTATAAAAGTATACAAAAAAAAGAAAAAAGAAATTAAATTATTTTTTTGTGTTCATAAATTTTGCTTTTTTTAAAAGTTTTCTTTTGATTTTTTCATTTTCTTCAATATTTTTCAATTTTATTTCTAAAGGTAAAGGCATTTCAGTTATTCCTGTAATACAATTTAACTTTTCCGAGTTGTTAATTGAACTCTTAACTTTTAAATGGTCTGATAATTTATACAAATCGTTGATAGTGTTTCCCTGATCTTGTTTCTGCTCTTCTTTATATGACTCTTCTTTTGCATCTTCTCCTTTCTTTTTCTTATGTTCCTCTTCTTCAAAAAATTCCTTCATATTATTTTTAATAAAAGATTCTATATGCGCTTCTTCTATTTCCTTTTCCGTAATGTTTTTTGTAAATTGTTTTTCCAATAATTTATTTTCCTTTTCATCTTTCTCTAATATTTTTGATTCATAACTTAAGTTTTCAGCATTTATTCCTTTCTTTTTCAATCTTATATTTTGAAGTAATTTAAGATTCTTTGATGCTCCTAATTTGAATAGTTTATCCTCTTGCTCATTTTCTCCACTATTATCATCGCTTTTAGTTTTTAACTCTTCTTCTTTTTCTAAAGGAATTCTTTTACTCCTACTGTCGACTTTTAATTTTCGCTTCTTTATCATAATAAGGGCGGGGGAGAAAAATAGGAACAAAAACAAAAGTTAAAAGGTTTTATAATTTATTTCACATAACTTTTATTCTTTCGTTTTTTGATCTTCGCTCTTTTACTATTTGTCCTTTCCTCTTTGCCCCTTTTTTTTTCACTGAGCATGAACAGCAAGCCCCATAGCTAAAATGTTTTTTACGATTCTTTAAGCAGTTAAGGTACAAGGAATCGGAACAGCTGTTGTTAAATTGTACATATATGTATATATACATATGTGTACAATTTCCATAGATATATATATGTATACTAGGCTATATATTGTGTAGAGAATATGGCTTTTTTACAAGAGCATATGAAAATTAAGCATTCGCTAATGTGTTTATAAACAAGTGTATCTTACAAAGTACCTTCATTGCCCTTCGTTCCCATGGCAATTTCAATTATTTCACTTAATTTTTTTTTTTTTTTTTTAAATGAAAATATTATGCAGCAAGAATTGCTCTGCTTAAAAAGCTGTAACAGAAAAAACAATAAAAATTCTCATCTGTACATAATATACTGAACTTTTCGGCTTAAAATTAAAGTACTACTGTGTTCTTCCATTTTAAGCATAATGATATACACCTTTTAAATTACTTTCTGGCAAACATAAAAATAATATACTTCAAAAATTCATATGTATAAGTGCACATGCCATGCTTCCAGAAAAGTGCGCATTTTCTCTTCTTCAAAAAATGAAAATATACGTTTATTAATCACTGTTTTTTAATATATACAAGGGATATGTCAATATATACAAAAAAAAAAAATAAAAAAATAAAAAAGGATAAAAAGTTGAAAATATATGCTCATATCGCAAGCATTTATTTTTAATTATTTTATCAGTATACTTTATTATATGTATATAAAATAAATGTGTAAAAATAAACTGGAACAAATAAGGCTAAACCTTACTATATATATTGTACATGAAATAATATTATAATTTTAAAATATTAACTTTGTTTCGAGGATAAAATTAAAATATATAAAAGGAGTACATATACATAATTAGCAGTGTATTTATTTATTTAATTACGTAATTATCTCTTGTTTTTTCATAATTCGACAAGATAAAATTTCTTCTACTTTTATACAATTTGCAGCATTTGCTGATGCATAACAGACTGTAACTAAAAAAAAAAAAAAAAGTATAACTTATTTGGAATTACTTATAATTACGTAATACTTAACATTTCGTAGAATTAAAAATTTTGAATAATACCCTATTAATTATTTGTTATATGAATATGATGGATATTACAAAATTACCAAAAAGCTAAGTTTCTGAATTTATATGATAAAATAAAAATGTTTTATTAAATTGCAATTAATAACAAATGCAAGGAAAAAATAAAGAAATGTTTATTTTTGAAGAAATATGTTTTCATCTTTTTGGAAAAATTACTAAGTTACAAAAAAAGTTTTCTTCCATCAATATATGAAAACTTTATCTTATATTTAATTAAATTTTTCCATTTACCAATAATAAACAGTTAAATTTTAGGCATTTGATTACCTTACAAATATAAGACGATTATGTATAAATTAAACTTGAAATAAATTGACGTTTGAATTGAATATTCAGTGGAGTTGTCTTTTTTGCCCATAAAATTGTCTTTTTTTTAAAAAAAAAAAGAGCAAATATATATTTCTGTTTACACATAAATATACATATATATATATATATATATATGTAAATTACAAGACTTTTTTCTGTTTTTCAAAAAAAGCTATTCATTAAAACTAACAAATGCAGTAAAAACGACCTTACAGTTAAAAAACTATATTGATGAGTTATAATAAAAGATTGTTAAAAATGTCATACAATTACCTTTCGTTTAAAGAATTTTCTTTTAGAAACAGTAGTAAATATTAATGTTCTATGCAAACATAAGCATATACATGTTCATACATGTGTTCATACATATATTTATACATAAATGCATAAATATGTATATAAATATGTGCATAATAATATAACATAAAAATGAGACGGTTGTCCTTTGACAGCGACATACTTACAAAGTATAACAGATAAAAAAGAAGAAAAATAATGATAGTAAATACTTACATTTAAAGTGTTCAAATAAAAACAAACAAAACTTCAAATAGTAAGAAAAGCATATAATAATACAAATAAAAAGGGAAAGGTTCTTAAAAAAAAGAAGCATAATTTTAAATTAATACGTAAGGATGTTATAAAAAAAAAAATATCTTGAAAAACTAAAATGTAAAAAATGACGAATAAAAGTTTGGACTGTAAAAAAAAATGATTACTCCACAGTAAAACTCAAAACACAGCAAATTAATCAAATAATTGTGTAAGACAATATTGTAAAAAATATAGAACATAATCATCTGTATATATATATATATATATGTAATATAGGGTAACAATAAAGATGATGAAAAAATAGCAGAATGTACAGAACTGCACTGTGTTTCCGTATCCTAAAACTAGAGTTATGCACTTCTATATACTTAAGCATATCACAGCAATACAACTTTTTTTTTTTTTTTTTTTTTTCTTATAATTATACATTTATGTAATGTATAGAATTAAAAAGAAAATAAACATATCACAAATATACGAAGTTCATTTACATATATATAAATACAAGGCTCAAAAATTATTTACATATTAATAATTTTCTTACTTCGAAAGAGAATACTAAAACGAAAAAAATTTGACTTAGTTTTTTTTTAAACAATTTTCCTATTACCTTTATTTTATCTTTATATCACCTTTTAACTATTTATTTATTTATTTTTTTTTTTTTTTTTGGATAACATTTTTATGAAAGTTTATATCAGAATAACATATTTTGTAGATACCCCTTTGTTCATTTTGCTAGCATAATGTATAATACATAAAAATATATATATCAAAATATATTTTCGCGATAAATTATAAATTCAAATTTTATTTTTATTTATAATCACAATTATTCGTCTTTACAACACACCATTTTATTTTTAAGCACTAAAAATATATTACGCATATTTATATACATATAAATATATATGATACATATTGTTAAAAAGGGTCCAATATATAGCTATATTATTTTTCATATTTTCTTGTATATGCATACATATATATATAGATATGCATACGTACATATGATATATATATTTATATAATACATAAAATATACACGTTATATATATATATATATATATATATGCATATTACCTATATATTTATGTATACATTATATATAAATTTCTATGCATTATAGGTGTTGGAAAAATTTTTAAAAAAAGAAGTTTAAGAAAAATATAACTTAGCTATGAAAGGTCAGTTTAACAGCTAACGTTAAAATGAAAACAAGATCTTTTTTTTTATTTCCATATCTTTTTCCATTATTTTTTAATTTCTCTTTTGCCGTCTTGACAATATTTTTTCATTTATGATATATCATTGCATGTAAATTTAGAATCTAACATATATATGTATATATGTACATATATATATGTATACATATGTATGCATATATGTTTATATTGTATTACTTGTATATAATATACGCTTGTTAATGAGAAAAAAAAAAAATATTTTAACTATACCAAGCAAGAAACTTATATTAGCAAAAATATGAAAGAAATTAACTAAGAAAAAAATTTTTCCTATGTAACAATAAAAATAATTTTAGTGCACATTTTATTTACTCCTGCATAACGACAAATAAACTTGTTCCTTTCAACTTCAATTATGATAAAATACAAATTTTACGATTTTTTTTTTTTTTTTTTTTTTTTTTTGTGTATATTATTTTCTCTTTACAACAAATATGGGATTACCAAAAATTCCAACATTTTATGTATCATCATATTATATGTATGCATATATATATATATATGATAAATGTAATGTATATTATATATATATATATTAAAAAAATAAAGGCACATGAAAAAAAAAAAAAACTAACCCCTCCCCACCTGATAATTTTTTTATAAAAGCATATATTTTTTTAACTTTTTCTTTTACATAATAAATGAATTATCATTTTATAAATAATATTATATTTAAATAACATATGTACATATATATAAATATATATATACATCCAATTTGATTATTTAAGTATACAAATATCAATATAAGTATAATATTATTTTGTTATATGTGCACTTAAAAAATTATGATAGTAAAAATAAAAAATTACAGATTAAAAATGTATTAAGAGCAATATGCATAATCGTTTTTTTTTTTTTTTTAAAATACATATAAAATTGTAAATTGAGATTATATATTTTTTTCTTGAAATATTATTTTTATATTTTCAAATTTTTACCATTTTATGTAAGTTTTTTTTTATCTTTTTATTAAAATTTTGATAACATATTATACATATATAAGTAAAACGAAAATAGCACTTTTAAATAATTATTATTTATATATATATATATAATATATATATATATAACAAATGTAATTATGAAATACTATGTTGATATGACAAATTATAAAAATGGAAAAAAATTGATGAAGTTAAAATACATATATATAATGTTATATATATTATATATATTATATATATATATATATATATATATATATTTATTATATGTAATTAAAAGCACTGAATAGTGATCGAGAATTTTTATATAAAAAAATAGATGATAAATTTTAATTTTTTTTTTTTTTTTAATTTCATGAAGTCTTTTTTCCCAACTGTTATTTATGGAAAACACAAATTATTATTATTATTATTATTTTTTTTTATTTATTTTTTTTTTTAAATGATACTTCAAAATAAAATATTATTTTAAGGTTGTTTCTTTTTTAAGTGTTATATATGTGAATATATACAGATATATACATATATTTTCTTATGTATATATTTTTTCTTATATATATATATTTTTTCTTATATATATATATTTTTTCTTATATATATATTTTTTTTCTTATATATACTTATATTTTTATATATGAACATATATGTTCATATATATACTATGCCTTTATACATATATGCACTTACATTCATATTTATACATATATATTCATATATATACATGTACATTTATATATATATATATTGTACATATATAAATGCAACTTTATATGTTGTGTTTTAAAAATATATATTTTTTTATGACGTTAATTTTTTTTTTTCATCTTCAATGATTTATTGTGCAAATTTATGCTTATTTTTACACCGTCAAATGCAAAATTATAACATTAAAGGAAAATAGATAATTAAATGTGTATGTGTATATTCGTATGTTAAAGGAAAAAATTATTGTGTATATGTATGAATATATATTTATATATATATATATATATATGTGTATATTGAGCATATATTTTTACTGCTATACATATGAACAATTCTTATGCATGAACTTGTATTAAGGAAAAACGCATGTATATTTATATTATGTATATATACATATATATATATATGCACTATAATAAAACAGTTACATAAAACTCCTAGGAGTTTTGTTAAGAAATTATGTGAACTGTTAAAATTGTAGCAAATTTATTTTTAAAATTAAGTGCTAAATAACCATTCATGTAATAATATAAAGTTAATATGTGCATATATGTATATATATATAAATATATGTAATTAATATCATTTTTCCTTTTATTTATTTTTACCATTTTTATCTCCTTACCTGTGAACTTATATATACATTTTGATTAATGTATATATAAAATGAGAATTTTATTATTACCCTTATTCTATTTTATTTTTTTTTTATTTTGATAATTTCAATTTTGTTACATTAAAAATTACTTTTAAATAATATTTATGTATATTTTAAAAGAAGTTAAAAAAAAAAAAAAACCATACATAAAAAAAATTTATGTTTACGTATATATATATATATATATATATATATATATATATATATATATACATGTACGTATGAACCAATTTATATACATGTAAACTTATATACAATATAATCTACACATATATATATTTAAAGTAAATTTACATGTGCTGTTGAAGAAATTTTGAAAATTATGCATAAAACTTGTAAATATTGTAACCATATAAACAATATATTTTTTTTTGCGCAAATATGTCTTCAAGCAATATTAAGATTTTATGCTGTATATTTTGAACAAGGAAAATTAAAAAAAAAAGAAATTATATGCATTCGTATATATATATATGTATGTATGTGTATATATACCTTTTCCCATGTTGTAAATTTGTTTACATATTTACTAAGATATTTTTACTTTCCTTCTTTTTTTTTTTCTCATTTCACCCCCTTGGGAATTTAAACCATATAAATATTTTAACTCCTATTTTGAAAGAGTTTTTTTTTCATTTCACGACCTAAACATGTGTTAATTTGTTCAACATATGAACATATATGTGTATATATATATGTGTGTACCCTATTTCATTTTGTAATAAAAGAATTATTGTAATTGTTTTATGTGTATTATATTTTTTTACCTTTTCATTTTTATTAAATTTGTTTTGAACAAAGGAGAAATACACAAACAGATGAATATACACACAAATAAGTAAAGACACTTAAGAATATCATTTATATGTGAATTTTTATATTACCATAAATTTAAGGGGAACAAAAGTATAAGTACGTATACGTGCATATAGGTAAGTATACAAATATATACTTAGATATACTTATATAGATATACACATATATAATATATATATATATGTATGTATATGCGTACGCATGCGCGTATATAGATGCATGTAGTACTACATGCGTGAGCATATATATATATATATATATACATATATCACTGCATGTTTATGAGCATGTGCACACAGGTACGAGTATTAGTAGATATATACATATATGTACATATACAGTCTAGTATATGTTATTAATTTTGCTTATAATTTTACAAATTGAGCTGTTACATTTTGAAAGAAGTAGATTATATATATATATATATATATATATACAAAAAAAAAAAAAAAAAAAAAGAGAAAGAGAGAGTGAGATAGAGAAAAAAACAAAAATAAAAAGGAGGGGATATAAAAAGAAACAAAAGGAAAGAAATAATTAAAATCGTTAAATGAAGTTATTGTTCAAATGAATAAAATAAATGGATCAAAAATTGATGACATAAAAAATATTGAGAAACATCTGAATTCATTGAACAGTCATTTACATAAAGGCGAAAATTATAAGATGAATAAAAATTTTAAT
The DNA here is from genome assembly GCF_023973825.1 of Plasmodium brasilianum. NCBI lineage: Eukaryota > Apicomplexa > Aconoidasida > Haemosporida > Plasmodiidae > Plasmodium > Plasmodium brasilianum. Next base: position 2,020,548 of record NC_090125.1, read on the forward strand.
ATTGCAAATTATAATTTAGATTTAATTAAATGTTTACAAAATGATTCAGGAATTTATTTCATATTAGATCCAACAAAGGCTATACACGATAAAAAAAATACTGAAGTATATGATATTTTTATACCTGAAAATAGTGAAGGTGTTAGCTTGCATGTTCAGAAAATTAATGAAGAATATAAGTGTATAGGTGTAAATATAACAAAAAAAGGCATAGACATAAACACAGGTACGAGAATTTTTAACACAAAAATAGCCGATTGGCTAGAGCAACTTTTTCATTTTAATAAAACTTTATCAGTTAACAATAATAAAACATCCAACAACACAAATAATAGTAATAATAATAGTAGCAGTAGTAATTGTAACAGATTGAAACTAGTTAATACTAGCAATTCTGTTACTACTGAGAGTAGTAGCATCAATCCATGCACTGCCACTGTTATAAACAGTAATAGTAATACGAACAGTTGCAATAGTAGTAACAATAATAGCAGTAATAGTAATAATAACAATAGTAATAGTAATAGTAATAGTAATAACAATAATAACAGTAATAACAGTAATAATAGCAATTGCAATAACAATAATAATTGCAGTAATAATAGTAATTGTAATAATAAAAACACGAGCGTTGCTGTGAATTTCACAAATAGTAGTGGAAATAGCAGTAACAATAACACTAACAGTAGTAGCAGTAATAATAATAATAATAATAATAATACGACTCATAACAGTGTCGTATTAAATGGAAGTAATTTAACTAACAACAGCAAGTTTGGTAGTTATAATAATAATATTAGAAATGCATCATCAGGTATGCAACAAACATCCATTACTAATTTAGTAAAAAATACCAAAAATAATTTTGATAATTTTGAAAATAACGAAAATTATAATTCCGTTATGTGTAATAAAAAAAATAATAAAATTGTAAATCAATCAAATTGTAATTTAAATCAAACTCTCGGTACTAGTAATGTGGTAACACATATTGTACCATCAACAAATTTATCATCTACACAATCAAAAGATACGTCTTCCTTATCAGTTCATCCACACTTGCAGCAAATGCAAAACACAAAACAAATAAGGTTAAATAAAATGAATAATAATACACACTCACATAATAAATCTCATTTGTTACCCTATCATAATGTAAATTATGAGGATAAAAATAGTAAATTATATAATAATACAAATGGGAACAATTTAAATAACAACAAAAATATAACGAGTAGCAATTCTGGAACAACTCAAGTACCAGCGAATGTAAATAGTGAAATGATAAAAAATAATAAATTAGGATGTACAAATAGGCAGAAAAATATGAATCATCATATGCATAACCATCAACACAACTCCGAAATATATAGTGCGCATAATTCGCATCCGAGTAATCACATATATAATAATAACAATAATAATAACAATAACAGTAGCAATAACAATAACAATAACAGTAACAATAACAGTAACAGTAACAATAACAATAACAATAACATTAATAATAATAGTAACAACAGTGGTAATAGTAATAATAATGGTAATAATAATAATATGAATCATAGTAATAGTCACAGTAGTCACAGTCATAAATCGCAACAGTCATATAATGAAAATTTTGGGTATAGACCGACCCTTTTTAATTTGCTAGAAGTGTTAGCCAACCATAATATAACAACCCCAGACCAGCGGGTGTGTATAAGAGGCATAGTTACAGATTTCTTAAATAATGAATTACCACATGGAAAGATATATGCGTACATTGGTGCAGTAGTGGGTCATGATATTTTACATGACATAATTAGAAAATTAGAAAAAGATCCTAATAGGAATGTCGTTCCAGATGCGTCTGGGTTAGCACGAATAGAAGCGGCCTTTGGCTTAAGCAAATCATCGTATGATTTTATGAATCATAATTCAAATAATTCTAGTGTTAGTAACATACCTAATGTATTATTTAATCATCATAATTTGAATAGTGCCCTTTTGAATAATCATATCTATTCTAGTATCTTGTCTAACGTTGCTAATAGTAATTTAGGTAATCATAGCCATAGCCACAATCACAATCACAACCATAACCTCAACCATAACGTCAATAATAATGGCAATATCAGTAACAATAACAATCACAACAACAGTAGCAATAATAATCATAATAATAATATTTCGCTAAACAATGATCGACTAAGTATGGAAGCAGAGAAATTCCTTAGTAGTGGCAAAACAGCCGCGGAAATAAGTAACATACTTGAATATGCGAAGAATGACAAATTTGCGCATTCATGTAATAATTTGTTAAATTTGAATAAAAAGAAAAATCTAAATTTGAACAACATGAATAATATGAACAACGTGAACAACATGAATGGTATGAACAGTATGAACAGTATGAACAACTTACTAAATTTAAGGGGTGATAACGTATTTGGAGGTAACAACAACAATAATAATAGCATCAATAACAACAACATGAACAATATAAATGGCTTCAATGGGTTGAACGGGTTGAGCAGTTTGAGCGACCTAAACAACATGGTGAACGGTATGAACAATAATAACAATAAAGGAGTGTTGAGTGCGCACGAGTATTTATGTGCGTCTAGGAATTTAAATATGCACTGCAACAATCTTAACAGAAGCAATATATCTGATGATGAAGAGGAATTAATGAAAGTCATAAAGAAAAATATAGAGACATATAAAATGAATAATATTAAGAATATCTTAATTTCATCCGTATTTGGAAGAATAAAATGGTTAAAAATTATGAATGAGTCACCACATGCCTATTTATATGGACATAGTATAGTAAAATTTGGAAATAAATTATATATGTTTGGGGGATCAAATAGTAAACATAAAAAGGTTCCTTTTAATCATACATTAACATTTAGTTTAATTTATTACAATTATAAACTGTTACCTTTAGGAGGTAATTACCCAGAAGAAAGAGATGGACATACTACGCATTTGATATCTCTGAAAAATGGCTTGTCCGTATTTCTATTTGGTGGTAGTAATGAAAATATATATTATAACGATATTTATATATTAGATATGGAAACACGTAAATGGTCTCAAAGAATAACGAAAGGAAAGATACCATTACCCAGAGATCAACATTGTTCTATTGTATATCCAGCTAAGAGTGAGCATTTAAGAGGAGAAAAATCAAATTTAACAGAAGGTGTTATTATATTTGGTGGTAAATGTTTATATAATAATAATATTGTTAATTTAAATGATATGTGGATATTTTTATTTCAATTAAATACGTGGATACGTATAAATTATTTAAGTGAAGAAATACCTATAGGTAGATATGGAATGAATTTAGTATGGTCTGATACAAATACTTTGTGTTTATTTGGCGGAGAATATTTTGATGCATCTAAAAATATAAAGGAGAGGAAATTGCTAGATGACATGTGGGTATTTAAATTACACTCCTCTGCAATGACAAATGGGACAGGAAGTAATAATAACTTGATGAGTAACTGGAATATGTGTAGAAATTTTTTTTACAATAACTCTAGTTCTATGGAGGGAACGCTGTATAACCCTATTGACATGATCCAAACTGATGCATATAGTAGTCAGCAGGGTAATCGAAATTATTATCATAGTAATAATTCAATTGAAAAAAATACGTACGAAAGTGTAAATAATATAGCTAACAGTGCACTACTTGATAATAATAATAATAGTAATAATAATAATAATAATATTAATAATTTTAATAATATTAATAATATTAATAATATTAATAATATGAATAATAATAACAATAACAATAATAGTAGTAGTAGTAGTAACAATAATAATATTAACCATAATAGTAACAGTGCATATATATCCATGCCATTGAGTGATAAAGATTCGTCGGATAATGAAAAGGTTCATACGAGTAATATGTTGAAAAAGATTAAAATAACAGGGGAATGGAAAAGAGAGGTGTATGAAGGGAAAATAGGATGTAGATCAAATTATAGTAGTATTTTTATAACACAAAGACATCAAGATTTTAAAGGAGCTGAACCAAAAACAATAGAAAAATTGATGCTCCTTTGTAGCGGAATAACTTATATTAATAAAGAAAATAAACTCAAAATAGTATCAAGTGATGAAATATATGTATATTTCTTTTCACAAAGAAGATGGTATTTATTAAGAGGTAAATTATATAATGAAGAATTCATATATAATGCTAGGCAAAGACACGTAGGTTGTTTCTTCGAGTCAAAGAATGTATTAGGTAGAGCAAATAAAAATCCTGTCCCTTGTATATTTATACAAGGTGGTTTTAAAAAAAATACAATATTTGGTGATGCATGGTTATTATCTCTTACAGGAGAAAATCCATTACGAGTACATGAATATGATTCATCAAGAGAAAAAATTTCAACAACTCAAATGCCACTCTACTATTTTAGAGACACACATTCAATTAGTTTATTGTACAGTTTTTGTACGTTACAGAAATGGCTCTTTGGTGCCTTTGCTAACTTAGTCGATAATTGTGTACATGCATTAAATCCAGCAGAAAATGTGTTTATCAAGTATGAGTTAACTCCTGAGCATGATGGTATGTTGTCTATACAAGATGACGGGGAAGGTCTAGATTTCAATGCAATGAATAGAATTTTAAGGATGTATGGGAATTATAAAAATTATGACAGTAATTCGTTATATGATAGTACGAGTAGTAATAGTAACATAAAAAAGCATAGTTTACCTAATACTGATTTTATCAATAATATCAAAATAGATGACTATAATGAGTACACGAATGAAGACAATTCCTATATTAACCAAAATGGTGGTATAAGCGCGGTGTTTCCAAATAATAAGGCACATGAGTATGCTGTGGCAGATGGAAGTAGAGATCATGCCGCGCAAAAGGGAAAGTACAACAAAAATGCAAATTACGAAAAAGGTAAAGAAGCAAAGGACGATTATGCAGATAATAATGATAATAATATTTATAATGGCAACTGTGAGGGGACAAATAATAACGGTGAAAAGCAATGTGGAGAAAAGGAGACTCGAGGTAGCAATGCGGCTACGAAGAATGACAGCAGTAATGGTAATAGTAATGATAACAAGGAGGGTAACAATGACGGTAATAATGATGGTAATAATGATGGAAATACTAATGGGGAGAAAGGAGATGTAAGAAACGGTAACAACAAGACAGCTGCTGGAACGTGTAAAAGCGTAGAGAATAATAAAAAGGGAGCAAAGAATGAAAGTGATGATTATTATTATAAAAATTACGATCAGGAATATTTTTACAATGACAATGCTAATAGTATATTTGATATAAAATATGGGGTAGGTTTTAAAATGTCCTTTGCAAGAATTTCTTCAAGTTGTGCTATCATGTCGAGAACAATAAATACAATTGGAATTGGTCTATTATCTTTAGAGTTAATGAATCATTGTGATGCTAAAGAGTTAGCTACACCTTTGTGTATGTGGAAATTACCAAATAAAGAATTAATAAATAGAAATATTGCAAATAAATCAGAACATAGACATCATCAAAAATTGTTAATGTCGTATACCCCATTTAATAGCCCTAGCTTGTTAGCAGAACAAATTAATATCTTAGGTACATATAGCGGAACAAGATTATTATATTGGGACTTTAGAGATGATATGGATTTTATTGTATTTTGTCCATCTAATAATAATATTTATTTGAGTAGTTCTCCCTTAACTATAGAAGAGATTAAATATAACAAGAAAAGAAAAGGTACTTCACATAACAATTACGGAAGTAGTACTACTACTACAGCTACCTCTACCATGACTACAATTACAAGTAGTGCGAATAGGCATCACTGCATTGAAGATATTAAGCTCCAAAATAGAGACTTTAAACGAAAGGGAAATTTTGAGGAGGAAGAGAGACAAAAGAAGGCAAAGTTGGAAATTGATGTGGACCCTTCATATAACAAAAATGAAAATACCAGTAATAACTGTAAGTATGATCATGTTAAGGATGAAAGAGAAGAAGGAAACAACAATAGTAACAACAATCGTAACAATAATCATAACAAGGACATTGACAGTAATGACAGTAATAATAATTACCCGAACGAGGAAAATGTTAAGGATCATGATAATAAGAATAGCAGCTGTTCCAGAAATGAAAACGTGAATAGTGCAGGAAACGAAGAAAAAAGCAATAATCTTTATAATGGTATGAATAGGAACGATATAGATTTGAAAAAGGAAGAGTTATTAAATGGCAGTACTATCGGTAGTGCCAACCAGTGTGATGGTAACATTAGTAATAATAATAACAATAATAATAATAATAATAATAATAATAATAATAATAATAATAATAATAATAATAATAATAATAATAATAATAATAATAATAATAATAATAATAATAATAATAATAATAATAATAATAATAATAACAATGAGAACAATAAGAATAGTAATATTAGCAATAACAACATTAAGTATAATAATAATGATAGTGCGGCATATAAGAAAGACGCAAAAAAAAATCCTGCATCTGCGTCATCGACAAACTCCAATGAAGCCAAATTTTACGACCTGGAGCAGTTTAAACATTATAATAGTACACTAAAAAAATTAAACTTATTCGACTATAATTCTCATCTACACGCTTCTATATCAAAAGATAAATACAATATTAGTACCATCTTCCCCTTATGGGATCATCCTAAGGATAGTATAGATTACTGCCTCTCTACGTATTTATATTGGTTATATTTAAGAAGAAACACGAATATATTTTTACAAAACACGTTGCTCATACCTACATGTATGAGAAAAGAAGACAGCAATAATAATAGCGGTAATAAAAAGATTAACAAATTAAAAAAAGGAAAAGGGAAAAAAGGATACAAAAAAAAGAACAAAAATAATAATGTTGATTTGAATCAAAAGATAAGAGATAAAAAGGAAATTGGAAGTAAAATGGAAGAAGATAATGAACAAGGGAAGAACCAAGTGCATAACCCAACGGCGGAACTGAATGATAATGACAATCATCATCATGTAAAGGAAGAAGATGTTGACAAGGAGCATACTACGGACATAGTTGTTAATGAGAAATGTGAAAAGACGTGGAATAAAGACCATTTGGTTAATATGAATGATAATGATAATAGTAAGTTGACTGTAAAAAGCGAAGTAGGAGTAGAAAGACAGTTGGAAATGGAGGAAGAAAGGGAAAAAAAAAATACAAATACAACAAATGCAGAAAGCGTAGAGGCTGAGAAGATGCAAAAACAGGAAGAAGGTCGTGGAAACGTGAAGAAGGAAAGTGAGAAGGTTGAACTAAACGAGGGGAGGGGTAAAATTGTTGATAGAAATGTAAATAGTGTACATGAAGAGGATGATGATAATAATGATGATAGTGGACTAACATTACTTGATAAGAAAAAATTAGAAGAGGCTTTAGAATATGGTATATCTCAAGAAACGAAAGAGGACAATGATAAAAATAAAAATGACTCAGATGCAAGTGCAGAAGAAGATTATGATAATGATGACGATGATAATGAAGAGGAAGATGAGGATGGTGAAGATAATGAAGGGAATGAAGAACAAGAAGAAGATGAGGGTAAGATTGAAAAAGAGAATAATGAAGCACAAACAGAAATGTGTGCTGATAATAATGGAAATGAACAAATGGAATGGGAAAAAGAGGGTAAGGGTAATATTAAAGAAGGAGGAAAAAGAGGTAAGAGAGCAAAAAACAAACGTGAAAGAAATGAAAATAATAATCTGAGTAATAAAAAGAAAGGAAATATGAATAATAATGAAATAAAAAATGATGACAATGAAAAAGCAAGAAAAGAAAATTATGTAAACTTGTATATGGAAAATTTAAAAATAAAAGATCAATGTTATATAAATAATACAAGCAAGTATACTCTCTACAATTTTTTAAGAAAAAAATTATATAAAATGGTGGAATTTCATTATTTATTTACTCCATCTGATTATGAATATGGATCCTTTATTATGATGGGTTTTTTAAATGACAACAACAGTACATCTATAGAGGTGAATAGAGTATGTGAAGCAGGTATTTTATTATATTACAAAAACAGATTGATAAAAAGATTAGATGCACCTTTTATAGATTCTGCTTATAACCTCTTTTTATCCAAGTATCCCCCGAATCCATCTCTCTATGATGGAAATTTATATAAATATGCATTAACATGTGTTGTTAATGTACCGAATTGGTTGAAACCGTCTATTAGTAAACAAGAATTTATACATGAAAATAATTATGCTTTCCTTCTCTTTAAAAAAAAATTGGTTAGCTTAATTAAGTATTATCTTCAAATATGCCAAGATAATTTAAAATTAAGAAAATGGAGAGAATCAAGAGATCTAAAATTAAAAAAGTACCTTGAAAAAATGCAGTACAGTATGAGAAGAATGAAAAATGATTCAGATAATGAACATGAAAAGGCATATAAAATTATCTACAATGAAAAGGAAAAAACAAAAAAAGATGCTGAAAAGGAAGAAGCGGAAGAAGATCAAGGGGAAGTTCACCGAGAGGAAAACAGACAACATCAAATGCAACTACAAGAACAGCAGCAGCAGCAGAAGAAATCCGTCAAAACCGTTGAGAAGCCTCAGGAGGAAATTAGGAAAAGGGAAAGTGATTCATCAAATAAAAAGGAAAAAGATAAATTTAATCGAGTGAAGGATAAGGAGGAAGAAATGAAAGTAGTAGAAGAGGAAATAGAAGCAGAAGTGGAAGATGAAATAGTAGGAGTACAAGAACATACCGAACAACATCAACATACGCAGAGATCCCAAGATGACAGAAAAGAAAAAAATGAAGAAGAGGAAGAGGATGAGGAAGATGAAGAAGATGAGGAAGATAAAGAAGATGAGGAAGATAAGGAAGTAGTAGAGGATGAAATAGAAGAACAGGAAGAAGGCGAGGATGAGGTAGAACAAATAAAAAAGGGAAATAGTGATCAAGATGAAGAAGAATTAGTGGACGAAGAGGAGGAGAAAAAAAAAGAAGACGATGATGATGAAGATTACGATCCGGAAGAAGAAGAAGAAGAAGAAATAAAAAATGCAGAGGAGGAAAACGAGGAAAGAGATATTGAAAATGATGAAAATGGTTATGAAGCAGTAGAAGGAGGAAGAGAAGAAGAGGAAGAATTAGAAGAAGTAGAAGAAGAGGAAGAGGAAGAGGAAGAGGAAGAAGAGGAAGAAGAGGAAGAAGAGGAAGAGGTAGAAGAAGAGGAAGAGGTAGAAGAAGAGGAGGAAGGGGGAAAAAAACGAAAAAAGCAAAAGATTCATGAGGATGAGGAACAAAAAGTGGAAGACGAAGAATACGACCTTGAAGAAGATGGACAAAAAGATGTAGATGAAAATGAGGAAGACGTTTATGACGACGAACCGAATGATGAAGAGCAAAATAAATTCGAGGAGGAAAATTACTCGGACTGATGGAGGAGGGTGGCATATTACTGAAAAGACAACAACAACAACAAAAAAAAAAAAAACAAGATAATTGGCAAGATTAACTATAAGATGAAGGAGGAATTATATATTTTATTTATAAAGAACAGAATGTTAACATATATGGAAATAAAAAGAAGTGAACGAAGCTTCATAGTGTTGACATGTGTAAAATTATTAAATATAGTAAGGAGATAGGAAACTTAGCCCCAAAGCTACATCGGTATAGTACGATTATTTATGAAAAAAGGAAACCACAAATGGAAGCTAAAAATATTAGTGCAGAAATGAAGGATAATAAAAGGACCTTCAATAAATAAAGGAGTAAAAGGAAAATAAGTGTGTAACAGGAGTTTATATGTTTTAATATTATTGAGAAAGTGAAGCAAAGAAGTATATAGGGGGAGGGGGAAGTAAAGCGGTTGTTATGTAAAGATATAAGGTTGAACATGTTGTTATGATGGAAGCTGCTATTCAATTTCGATATAGTATTAAAAAAAAAGGGTATAATGGTTCAATGAAAAGAGGAGAAATGATTAATTTTAAAAGATTGTGTGAAGATAAAGATATAATTGATGGAAACTTCATCTTAATTCACTTTTTTTACCTTAAAACGAATAAGCTATGAAAATGCCAAAAGAGGGAAAATGGGAAATTTTACTTGTATACAGAAAAAATGGGAACTTTTTTATATATAAAAAAATGTTTAATAATTTATTTTCCTTGTGCTTATAGTTAATTATTGTATTTATAGAATCTTAGTGTAATTTTTTGAATAATTATAATAATGGTCAGTGATTAACAGTAATGCAACTTTCTTAAAGAAATTACCATTTATACACATGCTTGAACACATACACATAATACGTACCTACATATAAAAATGCCTATATTTTTATATTTTATTTTGTAAACTTTTGTTGTTTTCTTTAAAAAAAAAAATAATGCAGATATGCAGTTATATGATATTATTTTTAATGTAATTTTTTTTCTTTTTTTTTATAAAGACGGAATAAAAATCCCTATATATAGTATGTAAATATTATATATATATATATATATATATATATATTTTTTTTTTTTTTTTTTTTAATATATATATGCTCACATGAACATATGTATGTATAAGATTATATTGTATGTGTATTTGTTAACTTAATTTTTGCCATTTTTTATATGCCTTATTTCACTTAAAAAACTTCTCCATTTTTCTGTTTTATAACATTTTTCATCATTGTTTTGTGTTTGAAAAAATTGTATATGAGATGTATATATACAGTTATACAATCCAATCATACATATTAAAGTATGTACCTCTTTTTATTTTTTGCAATATATTGTAATATGCATAATATTTTTATTATTCCCTTATGAATTGAGCGAACATTTCACTATGTTTTTATAACTTATAATTAAAAAGAAATATAAAAAATATAAAATAAAAAAATACAGGAAAAGAAGAATAAAAAAAATAATTTAACGAAATAAAACGAAGTAAAACAAAATAAAATAAAGTAAAACGAAATGTAACGAAGTAAAATGAAATGAAAAGAAATAAAAATACTTTTAATAATATTTTTCAGTAAGCCCAAAGAGAATCCCACGGCATGCGCTTTTATTACATGTGCCAACATGTATCAAGGAAAGCACGTCGTGATAATGAAAAGAAAAAATTTGTGCGCTGTTATATATTACAACAAATTTTATAAACAAAAAAAATAAAAAAAGACTCTGTAGCACCCTAGATATTGATCTAAAATATTACGATATATTTTTACTTATAAAATTTGCTTATATATTCGTGAGTTTGATGATCCATTTGTTTTGTTTTATTTTTATTTTTTTTCCTTGTTACATTTAATGGGAGTTTTTTTTCGAAGGAACATATAATTCATGTAGATACGAATAGGCACAAACCATTTTTAAAAGTATACACATAACACTGTGTTACTGTGTATTGCTATGTACTGTTATGTATTACTTTGTTTTTTCTTTTTTCCGACCATATATTTTTTGTACACCCATTTTGAAAAGATTACATTTATATTTCAAAAATATAATGTTGAAAAAACCTAATTTTTGTTTAATCATTTATCCAAACATACATTATGCTTAGCATATATATTTATAAAACAAAGATGATTATATTTTTTATTATTCATAATACTCATTTTAGGATGTGACTGTGTGTGGGTACGAAGTTTTTATAAAGTGGGAAAAAAGGAACGCTTTACGGATAACAGGAAAGTATCTATGTATGTACTTAGGTGTATAATGTACGATATACGTTATATGAAAGGTTGGATAATTTGAAAAAAAAAAAAATTAGATAAATATATATACGCACGTTCGTATGTATTATTCATTATATATACAGAGAAAAGGTCGAGTATATCTTTAACTTTCTTCATTTTTGAGTCCCTTGAGGATATGTATAAACTCGCTAATTTTTAACAGTAGAGCAGTATTTTCTTTTCGGGCATCGTTTAAAAGACAAGTTTTTTCATTTAATTCCTTATTCATGATATTTATCCGTCTATTGCTTTCAACTTCTTTATTTTTTATTTCTTCCAAAATTCCCTTTTTTTTTTTTTCTTGATATTTTTTCTCTAAGTCATTAAAATCAAATGACAAGTCATGTTTTTTTAGTTTATTTTTTAAGGCATTTTTTTTATCAGTAACCGTTTTGAACAGTTTGTTATTAACATTTTCTAATTCATTGTTTTCTTTTTTTAAACTCTTATATATAAAAAGAAATTTCTCTTTCTCTTTAGTAATATATTCGATCTTTTTCATAATATCTTTGTACTGCTCTCTACTAAGGATAGTACAATTACTAGCTGAATTTAGACGATATTTTTTTTTATCATAAAGATAATCAATATTTCGTAATTTTGAAAGTTGTAAAGTAATATAAAATTTTACTTCTGATATACTTTTCTTTTTATCATCTTCTATTATAGATATTTCTTCATTTATTATTTCTACTTCTTTTTCTATACTCTTTTTTTTAATTGTTAATCTTCTTTGTTCATTCTTTTTATTATCTATACTTTTTTTAATTCTATTTATATTATTTAAAATAATTGTATTTTCTTCTTTTATTCTATCTATTTCTTCCTTATTGTATATATCAATAACTGAGTTATCCTCCCCATCTTCTTCACTCGATTTATCACTTTCATTTGATGCTTCATCCTGTTTTTTTTTTAGACTTTTTACTAACATGTTGTAACATAAGCTGTTTTCACCTATTATTTGTTTCAATTTATCAAATATCTTCTCTCTGTTATCCTGTAGAAAAAGAAAATCATACTAGAGTTTACTACACCTTTGCATCTGTATTGAACATGGCAATGTGCCATATAAGGCATGCCATATGTTATGTATCTCATGTTATGTATTAAAAATCGTAGATAGAGTTATATGCTTAGACATTTATTAATGTATAGAGAGAACCACAAGACATAAACATATACAATACGGAAAAATGGAAATTATCAAAATGTGATATCCTCATAGAAAAGAAGCAAAATAAGCTATAGATATAAAATACAAAAGGAAAGAAAAGTGAAATATTATTTGATAATTTTATTTTTTATTTTTTTTTATTTTTTTTATTACATTATGACTCTCCAGTTCCTGCCCTAGTAACTGCATTTCATTAACATACTTATTAACCTGTTTTGCAATGATTTTCATTTCTTTTGTATATATTTTTTTTTGCTTTCTTAATTTTAATTCTTTTTTTCTTAATTCTGCTAATATATTATTCTTTTCATCAATTGAAATTATCTTCAATGTGATATATTTTATTATTCTAATGGCTTCAATTCTTTTAATATTTAATAAATGTATTTCTTTGTCATATCTTTTTATTACTCTTCCTATGTAATATTCTATGTCTTCTTTATCATAACTCTTATATTTCTTTTCAAAAAATTCATGATTAAAATTAATATTAGATATCTTTGATATGTTAGTATTTTTTTCCTTCTTAAAGCACAAAATTGTAAATTTTTCTACAATATTTTCGTATTTCTTTATTTTATCCTCATCCTGCTGATAATAAACACCTTCATACAATTCCTCACTCTGATTTTCTCCTTTTCCATCCATATGATCTATTCTTTTTTCATTATTTATCGCTGCACCTTTAATTTTAACTTTTGCCCCTTCTTCATTTCTCTTCCTAACGTCATCTCCATTGTGTTGTCTTTCATGGTGTACTTCATTTTGTATACTTCCCTTTTTTAGAGTATCCCTTAGGAACAATATCTCATCTGTTAGATGCACAAGTTTCTGTAAACACAAAAAAAAAAAAAAAAAGAACAGAATATAGACAAAGCTGAAATAGAAATATAATTTTCCTCAGTTAAGTTGTTTTTACTTTATACCATCGCTATGCGAGTTTTCAATGAGTTAAAATCCTCGTTGAAAGTTTTCTTGATATAATTTATTTGATTTAATAGCTTCCTTTTGCTTTCTTCATATTCGCGGATAATATCACTGAGAGAAATAAAAAAGGGTAAGAAAAGATAAAAATGAGATAAACAAGGGCGAGAGAAAATATGTAGAACAAGTAGGGTAAGCAACTCATGTATGGTACGCAACTCGGCCTCTTTTTTGTATATTCTTTTTCTTCGGAATAGTACGTGATGCTTGATATCCTCTGAGGAGATATATTTTCCTGATCCTGTTCATTCATTTTGTCCATCTGGGAGAGTATGTTTTCATACATTTTAATAATTTTTTTTTTAAAGCAAATTTCTTCGATTTTTTCTTCATTGTTTATTATCTTCAGCTTTTGATTTTTCTGTCTCAGTTTTTTGAATTTGTCTATATACGCATTAACTTCTGCTGTAAGTTCGAGGGCCTTCTTGCGCTCTTTTATTTGTACTATATTTTTTTTTTTTTTTTTTTTAAATTCTTTATATTTATTATTTTTTAAATATGTTTTTATACATTTGGCTTCAACGGTATTGTTATTATTATAACCTAAGGTACTTAATGGGTGTGTTGAAAACTGTAATCTTAAAAATGTGTTTGAAAGATATCTTATCCTGTCATCATACATTTTTTGGTTGTGTTCAAAGAAGTTTTTAATTTCACGTATTTTGTTTATCAGATTTTGGTACACATTATAAGAGAAATCAATGTCTACAATAAATTTTTTTTTTTTACATAACTTTCTATATTTTTTTTTTAATTTTTTTATTTTCATATGAATATTTTTTTTATATAGTAAAGCCATTTTTATATTCTCTTCTTTTTCTCTAGCTTCTTTAGTTTCCCTTAGACTATATTGAATATCCACATCCTTCACATTATTATTCAAGTTAAAAATAGTGTTTAAATTTTTCTGATCATAATTTAACAGGAGGTTAATTTTTTTTTTTTTTCCTCGATTTCTTCCTTTTCGTCTTTGTTATTTTTTTGTATGAAATTCCAAATATCCATAATATCATTTTTTTCCTTTTCTTTGTTTTTGTTTTCATCTTGATTTATTTCTTTCTCCTTTTGAAATAATTGTATAAGGAATGTTATATCATCGTTAACCTGTTCAAATGTGAAAGGAATAAGGTTACATTTTTTTTTTTTTTTTTTTAGCATTTCTTCTATTATGTAATCATGAATATCTTCCATAAACATTGTAGCCAACAAGTTGTGATCCATAAAATTATCTTCTCTATTTTGTATATCGCTAAACAGTTGTAGGTATTTCCGAACATTTAAATGATACCTTCTAGTGATATTAAATAGATGAAAAAAGGAAAAGACAAAATTTAATTTTATATACTTGTTATATAAGCATACAAATATATACTGCTCCTTACAATGTTTATTTACGAAGATATTTCTCACTTTTTCGTAAACAGGGATTATAATACAATAGTACATAAAAAAATGTTTTGTAGAAAAAATATATATCTTATTGTTGTTACTTAAGCAGAATAATAAATGGTTATCTTCATTTACTATCATGGTATGTATAAACTGTTTTGGCAGAATTTGGGTTCTACTAAATCTAAAAATTATTTTTGGATTCATATTAATTACATTGTTATACTTTTGATATCCTTTTTTATTCAGGTTTAAAAAAAAAATGCAGTTATTTTTTGCACCTTCCGTGGTTAAGAAGAAGCCTTTATTTTCTTCCATTTTTTCTAAACATCGTATGTGTATTTCGTATTCTTTTCCATTTTCATAATTTTGAACATATTTATCCATTTGGTCCATTTGACCAGCTTGGCCCTTTTTGTCCTTTTTTCTCTTTTTGTCTATTTTTCCCTTTTTGTCCATTTTATTCTTTTTCTCTTCTTCTTCCTCTTCTTTTTCTTCCTTCTTTCTTTTACCTCTTTCCATATTTATACTCAAGGAAAATGGATGTTCCCTTTTTTCTATGTCCACTTTACTCAATACAGTCTTATTAAAAAGAATTTCAATGTATTTTTGTAGGTTCCTTTTCTTTTCTTTATTCTCAAAAACGGTATTCTTATCATCATTATTTCTTTGAATCTCTAATTCGGAATCCATATATTTTGTAAACCTAATCTTGTCTCTATAAAAACTCATTTTATTGTATGAATATTCGGACAGATCACTTGAGGAGCTATTCATTTTAAACTCATTCTCATCACTGTCGTTTTCTTTATGGGTACTATTATTATCCTCTTTATTAAAAGAAGAAAAATTGTATCCGTTCGTGTCTTTCTTTTTATTATCATTCCTAAAGTAATTACTACTAGTATCATAACTACATTTATTGAATTGTATTTTAATAATTTCATATTCTACATGTACGTCATATGCATTATCGTCATTTTCTTTTTTCGCCTCCTGCATGTGGTTTGATGGTATTCTCCTAGTAGTGCACCCA
This sequence comes from Plasmodium brasilianum, assembly GCF_023973825.1. Taxonomy (NCBI): domain Eukaryota; phylum Apicomplexa; class Aconoidasida; order Haemosporida; family Plasmodiidae; genus Plasmodium; species Plasmodium brasilianum. The sequence continues at coordinate 2,036,929 of NC_090125.1, forward strand.
GGGGTACCCTTCGCTATGGCGTTCTCTATACCTCCCGCAAGGACTTCTCCTGCTTCCTCTTCAAGGCCTCCCTCCATTCCATCTATAATATCGTTCTCAGTTCCTCCAGAAATACCATCGTCCGTCAAACCTTTTATTTTGTTCGCTACACCCAAATCTTCATTTTTTTCGTCCTTCTGTCTGATATAATTTTGACTATCCTCCTGTACTTTATCAATTCCGCACTTTTGTTTCAACCTCTGTACGTTGATTCTAAATAAGTAATTGTGCTCCCCCAGTAGGTAGAAGGAGTCCGAGAATGCTAAATAGGCGCAATTTTTAATAGGAAATTCTGTAATTTTTAAGTACCCTATGGGTTTAAATTCATTAAAAAATTTATGTAAAAAAAAAATGTAGGGTTCTTCTTCCGATATAACACATATGTATTCACATTCTTTGCTTTTTTCTATTTTTATAATTTTATTATTACTAGTCTTTAAGCAATATATTATGTCTAAATACAAATTCTTTATTTTGACTACTTTTATTACGCCATTGTTAAAACCAATACAAAAAAATAAAAAATTATTATCAGTATATAAATAGCATAAACAAGTAATACAATTTTTAAATTTATATAAGCACACATTTCTTTCTTTTTGTTTTTCATCCTTTTCATAATCGTAGATTTTCCCGTTAGAACCAAAACTATATATACTATTTTCAAAAGAAAAAATACTATTAATCTTGCTGTTATGATCGTTGTAAAATATACCTATATCATCATATTTATTTTTTTTAGATGTATAAATGGTGCTATTTTTTTTATCCACAATTAAGAAAAAGCTATCGTGTGAAATTATTTTGTTAATATTTATGCTAATCCTAATTTCTTTTTCCAGTTTTATCGTAAGTTTACTGCACTGTCCAATATTCTCCAGGTTAAATTTGCACTCCCACCTAAAAAGAATCAGATGGGTAAAAGGAAGAAAAAGAGAAAAAGAAATAAAATGAAGCAAGTTATAGAATATGAAATTCTGACTAAAAGTATTAAAACGGCATAAAACAGGCACAAAAATGTGCGCATATATATGTGTGTATACATATGTATCTATGTGCATATGTGCATATGTGCATATGTGCATATGTGCATATGTGCATATGTGTGTGTGAGTATATGTATATATGTATGTACTGTCCAACTGCAAATACGCGCTCTGCTGGGAATATTTCTATATAAAATTATACAGTTTCAGGGAGTCCCCTTCTTTTGTAGTTATATAATTATCGTAGTAATGTATGTAACTAATATCTTTATGATCATGCTCTTCGTAATTTTCATTTTGAATTTCTTTCTTTTCAATCAATTCCTGTAGTGGAAGGAAAATATTGGAACCATATTTCCAATTATTTGTGCGGTTAAGGGAATCAATAAAAAAAAAGAGAAATAAAAAAAAAGAGAAATAAAAAAAAAGAGAAATAAAAAAAAAGAGAAATAAAAAAAAAGAGAGAGAGATATAGAGGTAGATATAAGGAAATAAGATATACACATATATGCTCATGTAAACATGTGCATGCATAAACATGCGGTATCTACGTGTATATTGCTTCATTTTGTTGTAACCTCCCACAAAAAAATGCATCCATTTGAAGTACCAATAAAAATATATTTTTTATATACGCAGAAGCAATTAATGTGAAACTTTTCATCTAATTCTAAGCTCTTTTCTTTTATCTTTAAACCTAGGAAAGAGAAACATATGTACGATTTGGAGTAGAGCAAGAAGGATATAAAGATACGAAGTTCTAAAAAGAATGCAATAAATTGGTTGTTACCTGTATATGTCCTCTCTAAATTCCACAAATACAATTTTTTTTTTCTTAAAATTAAAAAAAAATCGTAGTACCTGAAGGTGGCAAAAAATTAGTTAAGTTTTTACGCCTCACCATTATTATTTCTGTTACTGTTATGGTTATCGTTACTGCTACCATTACCGTTACTGTTGTTATTGCTATTGTTATTCCTTTTACTTTTATGTCTATGTTTACTTCTATAATTTTAATTTTTTTTTCCTTTATGGTATCTAAAATAAACACTGTGTACGAGCTTATACGCGCACTTTATAATTTTTGAGACAGCCACATGCGTGTCTATTTCACCATTTATGCAATGTATATAGTACATTTTTGCTTTCATATTATTCCATATAAAAATATGGGCAAATACATGTGTGTACATAAATATGCATCCTGTTAGGTATTCTAACTGTATTAAGTTTTCCTTTTTTTTTTTTTTTTTTTTTTTAATTAGCTATTACTGCAAAATATTGCTATACTCCAGTTGTAGGTATATGCTGAAGATGAAATCCTTTTTCTCTGAATCGAGGACTTTTAAAATACTTTTGTTTGTTATCAGTAGAAAATAATTGTTTTCCTTTTGTACATAAACTTTTTCATAGTAATCATAGTCCTTAAGTGATATTTCTTCTGTTAGTGTTTGTTTTTCTATACAGTATATTTGTATACCTTAGAGCAAATAAAAAAAATAAATAAAATGTAGTAAATGGTGGGAAGGGAATAATATGGAGATAAGCTACTGCTGTAAGTGTAACTTAAGTTAAATCACAGACTAGCAAAAAATCATGTTAAAATGAGAGCAGTCAAGTTAATACAATAAACCCTATTGCATCTCTTAACTTTATTGTGCTCTATTCATTTCCTATGTCCTTAAAAGGATTAATTATGTACTTTACGAAAAAGTCATTTCTCTCTGATGTGTGTACATTTACACATATATATATATATATGCACGTATTTTTATTTTGTATATGTATATGTATATATATATATATATATATATAGTGAGAGAAAGAGAGAGAGGTATATATTTTTTATGCGGGAATATTCTATGCGTGCATAATTCCCCCTCTTGTATTACATGAATATCCTGAGGGGCTGTACAAAACAACTACTAGGGACTCCTTAAACAAATAGGAGCATGTAATAACATAATTATGTTTTGTGAATACAGTCCTTAAGCTTTTAATTAGAGGATTGTATATATTGATAACGTTTTGAAGAAAAAAGACAATATTTGAACTTTTCAAAATAAAAATGTCGACATTTAAATTAACTCCATAGAAATAATTTACTTTTATCAAATTATACGGTATTATATTAACACCTTCATTACGATCATCCAAAATTTTATCTTTATATCCCTCTATATCATGTGATAGCCTTTCTGTATTCTTACCATTGCTATCATTCTTATTCCTTTTATTATTATCATTGTCAATATAACTTATCTGATCACGCACAATATTTAGGTCAATGATATTCTGGTCAAATATATCATTTCTATTAAAACTGGAAAAAATATCTCTCCGAAGTTTGCTGAATACAGCTATATGGCTAGGAAGGAAGGATTTTTGCATAGCATATATATATATATATATTGTGTATATTATATATATTACTGCTTAATATTTATATATATAAGCATATACGTTTTCATGAAACACTTTTTCAGGGATATATTTTCGCAGGAAAATAAGGCCTTTTAGTAGGAAACATGATCAAATTATGTTTATACATATATATATTTACTATACACTCGTATATATCCACATATATATATATTTATGTGCACATTTCTCTTTTTTTTTTCTAGACATAGTGCCTTTGTCATTTAATACTTATGATTTTGCTTTTATATTATGCAGGATCATCTTCATGTTCATGCTTCTCTTACTTCACATTGCACAGCATTATACACACACATATACGTATATAATATAAAAAAGTGTACATATACATGTAGGGGGATACATATGTGGGCCTTTCTTTATCTGCCACATTATCTACAGTAACAGTATTTAATAGAAGTTCCCACTAGACAGTACATATACGAACGCAAAAAAATTTTGCACTTTGCTCATTTGCACATTTATAATAGCTCATTTTATTTTTTCTCTGCACAAGCAGATGCGATGCAGATATTTGCTTCCCAGCAATGTAATAAAATTGATAATGTTGAAATGTTCATTACTCACACAGAATGTGTGCACGGGCTCGCCTCAGAGCAAAATCGTCTTATTTATTTACATACATATTTATTTATTTACATATTTATTTATTTACATATTTATTTATATACATATTTATTTATATACATATTTATTTATATACATATTTATTTATATACATATTTATTTATATACATATTTATTTATATACATATTTATTTACATACATATTTATTTACATACATATTTATTTACATACATATTTATTTATTTACATATTATTTATTTATTTATTTACTTATTTACTTACTTACATATTTATTTATATATTTACATATATATTTACTCATTTATTTATTTCATTTTATTTCATTTTGCTTAATTTTTGTATTTCCCCCTTAGATAGTTAACAGAGAATGGTCCACGGCAAGCGTACACCTCGGAATAAAATAATATCATTTTTAAAGCGAATAATTTTTAAATAGGTTTTATTAAAAAAGGAGAAGTAAATTTCATAGGATAAAATAAAGTAACAGCTATAAACATTAAACAAAAAATGAAAGGGATAAAAAAAAAAAAAAATACACATAAAATATAAACACATATATATATATATATATATATATAGTATTTGTAAAAAAAGAAAACAGTTATAATAAATATAAATTACCGTAATCCGCGATGTTCATAATGTGAAATACATATACAAATACATACATACATACATATGAACATTCTAAAAAAAGTACAAATAATTATCTACATAATTTTCTATTATAACACTGTCCTTCATGTTACAACCTTTTCCTTTTAATAATTACTTTTTAACAATTTGAAGCTTACAAGTTGATAAAATATAATCATTTCTTCCTAAGCAATTCTTCTCGTTTTGCTTTACCTCATTACTATTTGGTCATTTCGCCGCTTTTCCATTTCGCCGCTTTCCCATTTCGTCGCTTTTCCATTTCGCCATCTCGTGTTTGCCCTTCTCCTAAGTAGCTACTTTAGGTTCCATATTTCGATGTCCATTATGTGAAAGTCATGACCATTTGATATTAGGGGAGGTGATAAGAAGGACTCAGAAAAGTGTGTTTTTCCGACCTTAATATCCTTATCAATATATAAGGCTATATCATTTCCGCCTATATATATGCCATCCCTTATAAGTACTAATGTGTTATTTTTTCCTGACCATCTATAAAATTTAAAAGCTGAATTAAAGGTACAAAGAAAAGCAGAACTTTTATCGGAGGTATTAACAAAATTATAATCTCTATTAAAAGAAAAGGGACAAAAAAAACCTATCAAGTCATAATCAAAAGTATGTAGAATTAAAATCATCGGTTTTTTTTTATTTTTTTCTGTTTTTTCTAATAATATCTGTAAATTATATCCATCTTTTTTTGTACAAAAAGTTAAGATAGGATCTAAGCTCCTATTATTACTAGGAATTCTTTCCCATATATTTTCCCAATGAAACGAACTAATTAAACGAGAATTATCATTTAATCTAGGTCTATAGAATGTTTTAATTTTTACATTCATTAAGTAAGGTGATGGACATTTTGTCGAAAATTTCATATGTTTTTCTTTACTTTTTAATTTAAATCTATACGCTATTTGTGTTAGTTCATTTATATTTAAATAAGGATGCATACATATATGATATAATATATTTTCTACTTCTTCAATATTTGAACATTTTAATATATCATTTTCAAGAAATTTTAATAAAGCTAAACAATATAAACATAATGTTTTCTGACCCTCAAATAAAAAGGTACCATATATTCTTAACACAAAATCAAATGGTAACATTCTTGAAAAACCGTCTTGAATACATCTAGCTGTCCATGCAGCTAAGTCAAAATTCAATTTTCTCAAATAATGATAACACTTGGGTAAAAACTGGATAAAGGTATTTAATATATATTTTACATACTTTACAAAATCTTTTCTTTTATATATAAAAAATGGTAATTCTTTATTTTTTATACTATCTATACCCTTTTTTATTAAACAATGAATAATACAATATACAACGGAAGCCTTAAAATAAATAAGCAAAATTATGCACAAATTTGGAATTATCGGAGCAAATTCTATATCATTTCCAAAATTATTATTTATAGCCCATAGTAATTTCTTTATCTCATGTTTTCCGTTATCATTTAGTAATGCTGTTAATTCTGTTGCATCATCTAAATTATACACATTCGGGTAAGCACTACAATGCTGACTATTTTTTTCATAAAACTTATTGTACAATTCCTTTTCAAAATTTGCATTCTCTTGATTGGTATACTTAGTTCCCCCTTTTTTTATTTTCCTATTCCCTTCTCCCTGTGCCTCTTCCGTATTTCCCGTGTCACTTGCTTCTTCAGTTCGTTCCCTTTCTCCTCTTTCCGTGTAATCACTTTTGGATTCTATTAGGTATACTTTTTCTGCATCTTTTTCCACTTCTATCTCTTCTTCATCTTCCTCTTGCCTCATCTTCGTTCCTCTCCTATGCTTATCTTCAGCATGAATTTCTTCCACAACTTTTTCTTTATATACCGAGCCCTTCCTTGAACTGTCCCTCGACTTGTCCTCCTCTTCCTCCCATGAATCCTCCTTGTAGTATTGATACACCAAATTGCCTTTCTTTCCTTTAAAGTTACCCAGCATCAAACCATTTTCACCTAGTTCTTTATTTTCTTTACTTGTCATATTACTTGTATCTTTATATTCCTTAAATTCATCTTTAAAATTTATTTTTTTTTTTTTTTTTTCATTTTGTTCTTTTTATTATTGTCATTATTATTTAACGGATGACTAGACGGCAGTTTGAAGTCTTCTAAATCATTTTTATATGACAAGTCATCAAATGGATAAGAATCGGGTGCATTACTATGGTCTTCTTTTTCTATTATTTCTATGCCTTCATCCTCATCAGGTTTACACCTCAAATCAGCAGAGAGATACCTTCCTACCTCTTCATTTACGTCGAAATATGCGTCCTCATCTCGTTCATTAAATGAATTACTTTTATTGCATGTATGAAATGGAGAGTCGTCAATATCACTATCATTACTTTCTTTTTGCTCTGGTTTCATTATAGATGTTTTATCATATGATTTTACCTGACTACTTTTTCCAAATTTTGATAAAAAGCTTTTACTATTCTTCCCTTTTAAATCATCACTACTTCCCTCTCCAATATTTGTTTGGTAATTAATTTTATTTCTACATATATCGTCATGTAATAATGCGTTGTCTATACGGCATTTTACCTTATTTTCATGATTGCTAATAATAATATTATATTTATTATTATATTCATTATCTGTGTTCTTGTTACTAGGATGATTCTTATCTATCATAACAGATGTGTTGTTAAGGCTGATACAACTGTAATCATACATTTTATTAACATTGGTAGCTTCACCAAAAATGGTTTCAGCTCCTAACGATTTAGAAGTAATATACGGTTTCCCTTCCCTTGTATCCCTTAGATGATTAGAGAATTTGTTGGTTCGGTTAATCTCCCTTTTTTCATCCTTAAAATAAGGGTTACAGTTTTGTGCTTTTTTATAATCATTTGAGTAGTTTACATTTTTTTTCATATCATTTATACCTCCATCTCTATTTATATCATTCACTTGATCAACTGTAGTAGTAGTAGTAGTAGTATCAGGACTGTTCTTTTTTTCTTGACTAGAATTTTTTTTTTTAATATAATTTCTACCTTGTTTACAGTTTGCACATTTTATTGTTCCTACTTCTTCATTATCTTGCGATTTTTTTTTTTTATAAAATATATTTTTTAATTTACCAAAAATGGATTTTTTACTGCTACGTTTTTCATAACTCCGAAGATCATACATTTCTTTTTCATGATAATCAAAGGAGCTTCCTCCATATCTTTCTGATTCTTTTGAGTTAAAATGACTAAGCTTTATTATGGAGTCTTCTCTTTTATCATTATGGTCACTGCCAGAGGAATATACACTTCGATTGCATTCACGTGACTGTTCTTCATCTACCTCAATTTTGGAGCTTATATTTCTTTTGAAACTTTTACTACGTTTTAGACGGTGTGCATTAGCACTAGAATTGTCTTCTCTTCCTATCTCATTTTTCACTCCATACTTCAATTCATTTTTCACTCCATACTTCAATTCATTCTTCTCTTCACAACTCCCTTCATTCTTCTCTTCACAACTCCATTCATTCTTCATCTTTTTCTTCTTCTTCTTCTTGTACTTGTTCACCTCTTCTTCGCTCGAGTAAAATTCTATCCCTTTGTCAAACTTAGAACATTTTACGTTCCTCCTATTAGATATAACATTTTTTTTCCCCTTTCTGTCCTTACATAGACTCTTCTTCAGTACATAAGAAATATGATCCGACAATTTCCTGTCGTTTTTCTTATTTGAATATTTAGCACTAAAAGCTTTTTTAAAAAAACTTTTAGTACGATGATAACTAGAAAATTTTGACAAAGAGTAATCATCATTTATTTCGTTATTAAACATTTTCTCATTATAATAAGTTGACATGGAATTATCTGAGTTTTGTGCACTTACACTTTTATTGGTATCATGGTAACTTTTGGACTTAATCTTATATCCTTCCTCTCTTTCCCTTTGTTTCTTTCTCGTTGTTCTTAAATATAACTTAGCTTTATTCATTTTTTCTGCTTGCTTTTTGCTTATTATATATTGTTCAGTCATGTAACACTGTATGTGTAGGTACTTGTTTGAGTCGGGTAAATCATTTGACAATGAGATGTTTGAAATTTGATTATCCTGATAGCAGTTATTATTATTAATACCGCTGTTGTTACATCCTGTATTACAATCATTCCTGTGAATAGTGTAATAATTCCTATTAACAGTAATAATACTGCTGTTGCTATTGTAATCATTCTTATTAACAATATTATTACTGCTATTGCTATTAATATTAATATCATTTTCGTCCCTTCGCTGCGTATTATGCTTTACATCGGATCCCCCGTTACTCGTATCGTCCGACCCATTATGAAAAATAATAATATCATCTTTTATTAGTATATTTTTTTCATTATCACTACAGTTGGAATGTTTGAAATTATTATCTTTGTGAATATTACTATCGTTCGTATCACCAATATTTTCTTCCTTCTGGTTATTAAATTGTCTACTAGCCTCTCTAATACCTATATTGTTGTCCTTTCTAGTGGTTTTATCATAAGTAGTTATATTTGCATTGGTATTTGTATTAATTTTTTTAGATGCACTCCCATTATTTGGTCTATCAGTTTTGTATTTGGCTAATTTACTTGAAATATTCTTCAGGATGAAATTATTAGAATAGGGTAAAACAGAATCGGATGCAACTCTCAAATAATTATCTATTCTTTTGTTTCTTAAAAGTTTATTCTTTACATTTTCTATATTTAGAAATTTTTTTTTCTTTTTTTTATTCATGAACCCAAAATTTGGTGTACTTAAAGTTTTGGGTTCAATCCAAAAATTATGTTCAGGTAATAAATATTTATCTTTCTTTTTCTCATTATCATTTGGACTATTAAATAATAGTTGTAATATATTACTAGTAGAATCATTAATATTAAAATGGCTACAATCATCATTATGTTCAATTTCTAATTCTTCTATTTTCGTTTGTACACACATTATGTCTTCTTGAAATCCCAATATTCCTCCACAAAATGTTGGGCAGTCGTTTGATAAATTAGATGGAACCTTTTCACCAAATGTATTGTAAATAGTAGTCTCGTAAAAGTGTGGAAAGTTTATTATGAAGTAGTTTACGTCATTTGACCTTATCCATATTAGATGCTTAAGTGAGTCTGATACGCCTCTGATAGAAAGGGGCAGAAAGAAAAATATGCATGCGTACATATATGTGTGGGTAAGCGCAAATATGAGTGCGTATGTTTATGTGATATTACGTGGGAGTATATGTATACGTGAATATATGTATTCAAGTATAAATACGTACGTATGTGTGCGCATGTGCACGCGTTCATGTACTTAGATACGATGAGCACATTTCAAAAAATGTTTTAATATTTCCCTACCTCCTTAGCAATTGTTTGACTTCTTTGTCCTTTAAATTGGAATCTACATTTAATATCATACTTAAAGACTTCTCATTCCAATGAGCGTTTTCATCCTTCTAAAAATGAAAATAAGAGAACAAAAAAAAAAAAAAAAAAAAAAAGAGAATTAATGAGTTACATAAGCTTGTTGGAAAGGAAAACTACTAACTCACATATTCACATTTATTTCATTCTATTTGTAATGCTTGTACTGTTTGCTCTATTCATTTATTATTTTTTTTTTTTATATTTGCGCTATACATCTATGTTTAAATTTCTCCATTTTTCGTACACCTCCAGGTTCAAATAAATATTATTGTAGATGTGATTTTTGCTTATTAAATGGTGATATTTATTTTTGTGTGCTTTAAATATTTCGTCTGTTTTGGTTCCCTTATATATTTTTTTCATTTTAAGAAATTTCTTTCTACATTTTTTTATTATCTATATATAATTGGAAAGAGAGAGAAAAAGTACGTGGAAATATTCATAGTTATGTGATATGATTAAGAAAAAAGAAAAAACAAAAAATTGCAAAAGGTACGGAGCAGAAATGGAAAAGAAATAACGTGGGGAGGTAAAAAAAAAAAAAAAAAAAAAAGGCATGCAAAAGGAATGCAAACGAATGTGAAGGAATGAAAAAGGAAAACAAAAAAAGGAGATTCAAAACTACTATTTTTAAAAAGGGTTACTTAAAACGTTTTTAAAAAAATGAAGTAAACTTATACGCAAATATAAAAGAATGGGGAAAAACGTATATATACATATAACACATATGTGTACCATATACATATAATACATATATGTGTACCATATACGTTTAACATATGTGTATCATATACGTTTAACATATGTGTACCATATACGTTTAACATATGTGTACCACATACATATCATACATGTATGTGTACCATAAACGCATAATACTTGGATGTGTACCATATACGTATAATATATTATTTATATACATATCCGTATATTTAAAAAAAAAAAATTATATCATAATAAAAAATTATTTATGATAGTATATAATAATCTTAATTAAATAAGACAATAGGAAAAAGTAAAATAAAACACATTTATAATATTTGTAAAATATATATATATATATATATATATATTAAAAATTAGTTAAGGTAAAAATATGTTAAAAAATTTTATATAAAATATTTTATATATATAGTTTTGTAAGTACTACTTGTATAATGAATTTTAATATAATAAAAAAAAAAAAAAAAAAAAAAAAAAATAGAAAAAAGATAAGGGTAAAAAGATGGAAAAAAAGAAAGAAAAAAAAAAAAGTTCGAATTTTTAATTTTTTTTTTCTTCCATTAGACAAATGTATTAAAGTTATTATTTTGTTTCGAAATAAAATATTTTTAAAAAAATAAGAACTAGTGAGTTAATATCATTTTTTATAGAAAAAATTCTTTTTATATTCCTACACAAAGAGTAATGACGTATGTATATATACTCAATCAAACAAAGTTTAATATATATATTATGTGTATATATATCTGTATAAATATTTATATGCATATTATACAAAACTATAGCAAAATTAAATATTTATTACGTAACACAAAAAAAAAAAAAAATTAAAAAAAAAAAAAATTAGAATAAATTATGATAAAGGATTAAGATGGAGGGAAAAGAAGGAAATAGAGAAAAAAAAATTTTAAGGTTAAAATTAAAAACAAATAAGGCAAAAAAAAGAAACAATTTTTATTAACTGAAAAAGGGAAATGTATAGTGAATGAATAAAAATTTAAGCATGTTAGTTTAACACCATTTTCATATACGACTGATAAGCTTTATTTTTGCATTCTTATTTGTAAATGTTGTGCGTAAAGAATAATAAATAATTATGAATAATTATAAATGAGAAATCATAAATAAGGAATCTTAAATGAGGAATCGTAAATAAGCATTTATAAATAATCATTTGTAAATAATCATTTGTAAATAATCAATTATAAATAAGCAGTTATAAATAAGCAGTTATAAATAAGCAGTTACAAATAAGCAGTTATAAATAAGCAGTTATAAATAAGCAGTTATAAATAAGCAGTTATAAGTTATCAATTTTTAAATACTATATTGTAAATATACGTTTAAATACATGTGTAAGTAGAATAAAAACATATGAATATGTATGTTATATATATACATATATATGTATATATATATGTATATGAGAAGAATCATTTATGCTGCTACATATTGTAGTATGGAATTTGAAAACTCTATTTTATAAATTTTCTTTTTTTTTTTTTTTTTTTTGTTATGAAAATCCTTAAAGAGAAGAAAAATGGGAAAACCAAAAAAAAAAAAAAAAAAACAGAAAACAAAAAGCTGATTTATAGCTGCTTAAATTACAATACTTTTTAACAAATTTTTAATATATAAATTTATTAATAAGAATAATGGCATATTACAAAGTAAAAAAAAGTTTCTTTGCTTTTTTATATTTGTAGGTGTGTAAATGAATTCTTAATAATTATAATTTAGGACTGCATATAAAAAATAAACGTAAAGTTTATATATAAAATTTGGGGGTCCAAACATAAACATATATACAAACGTTTGTGTATACATAATACGATATGATAGTATCGATTATGAGATATTATAGTAACGTTAATACGATGTATAGGTAGCTTTAAGCTTTTTACACATTTAAAAAAAAAAAAAAAAAAATTATATACATAAAATAGAATTATATATATGTATATGAAATATGCGTATATTTGAAAAAAAAAAAAAAAAAAATTTGGTGTATCTACTGCTATATTTTTTTTTTTTTTTTTTCTTTCCTTTTTGTACCTAAAATTTTAAGAAAAACTTCAGTATGCATATAAAATTAATTATCACTTAAAAAAAAAAAATAAAAGGAAATATTACCCAAAGTCGCTTCTTAAATTAATATTTACATTTATAATCGTTATAATACCGTTATCTGCGATTTATTTATTTATTATTATATTTTAATAAATTTACATTAACGGTTGTATAAACAATTCGAGAGTATGTTTATAAAGATTATTTTAATATATATACAGATTAAATTGTTTTTTCTGCATGTCGATATGTGTGTACACATAAAGGAATACACAATTGAAGGAGACATATAAAACGATTTAAATGTATGGAAATTTTGCTATCATTTTGAAAAGTTAAACAGGATAAAGGCAAAATTTAAAAGATAAAAATTGTCGCAATTCACATTAAGAGGAAAATACACTTATATATTTATATATCAAATTCAGAGGAGTGGTTTAACTTTTTTTTTTTTTTTTTTTTTTTATTAAAAAACACAAAATAATAATTATAAAGCCTTTACATATTTACACAAATTTTATGAAAGATGGGATTATATACTACAAAAAGTTACACGTTTATCATTGTTTACTCTTTAATTTTTTTTTTTTTTTTTTATATATGTTCTGAATACATGTAAAATTAACGATTTCATGAAAATTTTTATAAAACATAATACAATTGTTCACTTTATAAAATTAAAAAAAATGGAAAGGCATTTTATTTTTCTGTTAAATGACCGCATAAAAAGAAAAAAAAAGGAAAACGAAAATGGAAATAATTTATAACATAAAAAAAAAAAAATAACTTATCCTTTCACGAAGTTATCAACTTGTAAATATTTGAATGACAACTCTGTAGCTTTTCTACAATTTCCTTATCGCAAAAACTTAGACGAAAAGAGTGCTTAAAACATTTATATAAATCTTCTGTGTGTGCTATGCACTCTCTCGAAATTCTGTAAAGGGCGATGAACGAAAAATAATCATGATCTTGGAAAATGCAACATTTAAGTAAGTTACTGAGAAGGGTATTTTTTTTTTTTTTTTTTTTTTTTACATGTGTGAAGTTGTATTTATCGCTTTATTTAACTTCCCCTCACATTTTTCCTTAACATTGCTACTGTGTATGTTCTCTTGGACACATAATTTATAGTCGTTGTAATCTTTTCGAGCTACTAGCGTATTCTGAAAAAAAAAAAAAAAATATGGTAAAAAAAGAATGGTATAAAATATGATGATGCATAATGTTTTAAAAAGTTTTGAACTGTTGTGCCTTTTCTCAGAATTGTAATATGCTTTTTATTTTTGCCATGTACATTTTGCATAATTCTTATTCTAAACTTGGTTATTACACATATTCAAATACGTGTGTACAGTTGTAGTTGTGCAAGCTTAATTTATGGGTAGATGTACGCAAGTTTGTAAATTATAACAAAAATCTTTATTTTCCTTTTTTTTTTTTTTTTTTAAACTTATCTCAGTACCACACCCATTTTTTCCTTATTCAGCATAAAAGGTCCAGATGTACAAATATATATGTATGTGTGTCAATGTATATATATGTACTTATATATACTTATATATACTTATTTATTTATATATACGATTTTATGGAAGTACTTAAATAAGTAAATCTTGTTAAGTGTAATATACAAATTAACTTCAGCGTAAGGATGGTAACTTTTGCTTCGTATTACTACGCTATTTTATATGTAACAAATGCTTGCATAAAGAGGAAAAAAAGTAAGAAAATGTAAAAATATAAATATATGTAAAAATATTTATATATAAATTTGTGCATGTTCATATAAATTTTATATTTCTTTTATTAAAGTATGAAGATATCAACATATCATTTTTTTTTTTTTTTTTTTGGTAAAAAAAATATCTATTTTGTGCTTAAAAAAAAATGGGGAAATTTGAATTATATATAGTCTACAATTTATGTATTTATAAATAATACATAAAAATAAATCCCTTTTTTCGGCGTTAGGCAACCCTTTTGCGTTAAAACTAAAAATATTTCATATGACACATAAATATGTATGTATAAATATTTACGTATGTGTATAAATAAAATTGGAATAAGCATATTTTCGTCTTCTAGTTCGATTTATATCATGTTTTTTAAAAAGGTACTTTCGTTACAATTATAAGCGTGTAAAAGTTTTTAAAAAAAAGTTTTAAATATGAAAAATTTATGCACTATTTTAAGCAATTCTTTAATGATGTTACAACACATAAGAATATGTTTACCGCTATACATATATAAATGAATGCGATAATGATTTAGTTTAAAAAAAAGAAAAAATGTAAAAATGAAAAAAAGTAAAAAAGAAAAAAGGAAAAAAGGAAAAAAGGAAAAAAGGAAAAAAGGAAAAAAAGAAAAAATGTAAAAATGAAAAAAAGTAAAAAAGAAAAAAGGAAAAAACTATTTTTTCTTTCATTTCCGTTTTTCACAGCCGTCCTTGTAGGATGTTAAAAACATGAGGGAGTTTTTCTTCATATTTTTTAGTTTTTCTTCCGTACATTTTTCATAATTCTGCATTGGAAAAAGGGTGAACAAAAAAAAAAAAAAAAAAGAAGGAATGCAAAGATATTTAAAAACCAAATAGCTTGAATGATGTGATATTGTATAGCATGAAATTAATACTTCTTTATATGGAGTATATTTTTCTGTGTTCTACTTAAAGACAATTATACTATTTTTAAAGGATGGCACTGATTTATCCCATTCCTAGCGGAATTCTCATTCCCATAAGGTTGCAAATTTTTATTTAAACATTTAAAAAATTTGTCACATACTGACTCGCATCCTATATATAGTATTGCAAACATAATTCATGTAAATTTTCTTTATAAAAAATATGAAAGAGTGAAAAAAGTCGCACTTATTTAGGTTTTATTTTTAATTAAAATTAAAAAAAAAGATAATAATAAATAAGGGTTTATTTTATACTTATGTAATAAATACGTATTTATACACATTTTGGTTGTATTTGAAGTATTTATTTGTTCACCTTGCAGTACAGCAGGAAAGTAAGGTTTCATTGTTTCGACATTCCCATCCATTTGTTTGATAAATCAGAAAAAATGAAAAAGAACAAAGGTGAATTTGTTGGTTCAACATACATTACATATGCACATATATGTATGTATACGCATCTTTTTTCCATGCCTCTTTTTTTGAATAAAAGTGCAAAATATATATTACCCTCAAAAATTTATTTTTTTCCATTATCATTTGTTAACGCAACATTTTAATTTGACTTTTTTCTTTTTTCTTTTTTCTTTTTTCTTTTTTCTTTTTTCTTTTTTCTTTTTTCTTTTTTCTTTTTTTTTTTTTTTTTTGTTTTTTTTTTTTTTTTTTTTTTTGCGCAATATGGAATTCATCCATTTATCATTACTATACCTTTTTAACTTAATTTTTTTTTTTTTTTTCTTTTTGGAAGGTGCATTACGCAAGAAAAACTTTTTCATTAATCTACAAAAGTATTCTCGTTTTACACAAAATAATCAACACTCTCATTAAAAAATGGAGGAAATTATTCATAAATATCATATATGTTAATATTTTGACAAAGTAATAATTTGCGTAATATGTATGGTCATCTTAACAATTTATAATGTCTTCTTTGGTATACTTGCCTTTTCTTCATTTTAGTAGCTTGAAACTGTAAGGGAGGTAAATTAAAGATATAATTTATATGGGATAAAATATTAGTGTAAATTTAAATACTTGTTTTGTCCATTTTCCCCCTCTCTCTGTACATATATGTATAAGTATCTATGTGTACGCACTTTACGTATGTATGTATGTTTATATATAAATACTAATTTATTTTTCCGTTTCAATGTATATATTAAGTATAAGGAAATTCTTTGAATTAATTTTAATTTTTTTTTTTTTCCTACCCTTATATAAAATATATCATAATATCGTAAGAAATTAAGTTACTTCGCAAATAACAATTGTCTCACCCATATATTTAAATTATGTTTATTTTTAATTATAATATATAAAGAAAAAAAATAAACAAAAAAAAGATAAAAATAAAGAAAAAATAGATATCACTATTCATTCAATAATTATAGAAACGTCTTTCTACAAAAAAATTCCTGAGCATTGTATGAACATCATATCTTTTCTATTTATGCAATCATTTATTTTTTAAAATAATTAGTAATTACCATTTAGACATTATATTTTTTCTTGTGGCCCTCGAAGTGTCAGAGAAAAACACTCATAACCATCAATGCACAGAATAATGGGAAAAAAAAAAAAAAAAATAGAAAAGTGAAAATAGAAAGTAGAAAATAGAAAGGAGAAAAATAAAAATCCTAAAGAGCAAAAACCAAAAAGCAAACAATGAAAAAGGTAAAACATTTCTTATAATAACAATAGCTATTTGGCAAAGGTATTTCTTTCACTCACTGCCCCTTATATACATTTATGCAAATGTAGAGTGCCGTATTCCTCATAATAATTTTGTAAACTCTTTTTTCTTTTAAAAATGTCCTTGGCAAAAAGGTTATAAAGCTATTACTTTTCCACAAGTACATACTCAAACATGCATAACACATTTGCACATATTCACATACACACACACGTACGTACTTACATGTATACCTATAAATTCCACTTACACATGTTTTATTGAACCCCTTTTTCTTCTAAACATTTAAGTTTTTTTGTTCCAAATAATCAGAGTCTTTGCCTTAAAAAAAAGAAGCGAAGAATGAATAGGTGATTCAAAGACCTAGACGAAAAAACGTTAATACTCAAAAGCAAAATAGCTATTTTATAGAAAAAAAAAATAAACATATAAATCCCATGAAGAGGGAAAAAAAAAATCTACTACAAAAAAGGAAAATTAGCATTGATGTAATTAAGAAAAATAATAAAAATAATAAAAATAAAAAAAATAAAAAAATAAGGATATTAATCATATCCATGTTAAGGAAAGATGACCACCCTCTTGTCTCAGAATTCCGAAGTACAGATTACAAGTTCAAATAAAAATGAAAAAAAAAAAAAAAAAAAAAGCAGCAATAACAACGAAGTGAAAAACAATAATAAAAAGAAAGAAAAAATAAATATAAGGAAGGAAGAGGATACAAGGCATTACGGGCATCACGAAGTTAATCTGTACTCCCAAAATAGTTCACTTGAAGGAAAAAAAAAAATTAAAAAAGAAAAAAAAAAAGAAAAGAAAGATAAAGAAAAAGGTAAAGATAAAGATGAAGATAAAAATGAAAATAAAGATGAAGATAAAAATGAAAAAAAAGATGAAGATAAACAGATGGTGGAGAAAGACGTAGACGAAGATGTGAATGAAAGGGTAAACGATAGCGAACAATCTGTTAAAGGAAAAATAGAAATATATCAATCAACACTTGACGATACTAACGAGAGGAAACTACCTAAGAACGAAAATCATGTAAAAAAAGAAAAAGAAAAAGGAGAATCAAAAAGAAGAGACAAGAAGAAGAAAAAAAAAGAACAAACAAAGAAGGAAAGAGAAATTAATGTTGCAACGAACCAACATGATGAATTAGACTTAAACAAAATAAATGATGACAACGAATATGTAACAAATATCCCTCAGAATCAAATTAATAATAATTATAATGATAGTTCGTTAACAGAAAGATACAAAAATGATGACAACAAGCAGAGTGTTGATAAGGAGCTTGATCATTCTAGAAAAGATTTTCATGAACCATATAATGATGAGCTAAAAAAAATGAAATCAACAAAAAGAGAAAAAAGAAAGAAAGACAAAAAAGATCTTAATAGTACAAATGATTCTATTCGAAGAATTCCCAGAAGTAATGAATATGAACAACTGCATGCAAAATCAAGCATTGAAGATATGCATTTCACAGAGACATTGAACAAAAATTTGGAATTAAAGAAAAAAGACGAAAAAAAAACTAGCGCGTCTAAAAAAATGCGTGAAAATAGTAATATGCATATGGAAAAAAATACAGACATTTTGCCTAATATTGAAGCATCTTCAAAGTTAAAAGGGGATGAGGGCGAATTAGCCGCTTCGAGAAATTGTAGTGATCATTTATATGAGGAAAAGTGCCTAGTGGGTGATGTTAAAAGTGATGTAAAAAATAGTGAACGGAAGGAGAAAAAAAAAAAAGAAAAAAAAAATCACACAAAAGAGAATGAAAAGAAGGAAAAGAAAAAGAAAGAAGAAAAGAGGAATAAAAAAAAGGAAAAAGGAAAAAGAGAAATGAATATAGAATCAAGTGGAGAAGCTAGTGTTCAAGCGGGTGTACATCCAAATGTAGTACCTATTGTAGAACCGGATGTGGAACCTACTGTAGCAGATGCAGATCTAAATGCAGAGATGAATGACGCTAAGGAAGACTCAGTGGGAGAGACAAAATCGAATAGCGAACAGTCAGAAGTAGAATTCAACAATAAAGGAAAACCATCAGAATATGAAACAAATAAGACTGAGATAAAAGATAATGTAAAACTTAAAAGTGACAACTTTTTACTTATTAACAATGAAGAAAAGGCTTTAGATAAGAGGACAAAACTAGATAAAAATGTTTTAAATATAATGTACAATGCCAACGATGTGAAAAGATTAGGTATAAAAAAGCTACTTCATATTTTAACGCATTTTCAGAGGATATGTATGCAGGCCCCCACATATATGTACATATGCACACAGACAAGATCTGGCCTTTCTCTTTGTGCATAAAAGAAAAGAAAAAAAGCGCATTACAATGTCGACAAGAGGAACGTGTTTGTCTATTCTTGTAACAAGACTTACCTTAATCCCTTTTTTTTTTTTTTTTTTTCTTTTTTTTTATTATTAGATACGTACGAAAGCAAAATATGTGTTGTAAATTCAATTCAAGACATATCTTGCATTTCGTCAGAAAAGGACGATATCAACAAAGACAGCAATATGTGTAAAGCGTTCAGTTATAGTAACAAAAGTAAAGCGTTCGATCTGTTGTCATATCTTAAGGATAATGTAAAAAACTGTAGAAATATGTTAAAAGAAGAAAATTTAGAAATTTATGAAAGAAAATGTATTAAAGAAGTTATTTCATTTCATAAGCTAAAGTTAAAATGTTTAAAAAGAATAAAAAAAGAATTTATAAAAAATAAGCATTTAGAGACTACCTCTGTACAGCAGGATAACAATGCAGAGTCATCCAATAGTTCCGAAGAAGATAAACAAGACATAATAAAAAAATTTGAACAGTATAATTCTATAACCTTAGATGAGTCTTATGAAATGGAGAATATTACTATGTATAGAGGAGATACAAATAAACAGAAAAAAAAAAGAAAAAAAGAAAAAAAAGAAATATGTAATATGGTCCATAGAAGTGATTCATCTATAAAAATAGATCAACAGGAAGAATTAAATTATTTTAATTCTAATAAATTAATAAATAGAAAATGTTACGAAATGATTAAGAGTTCTGGTACATCCGCTAGTTCCTTAAATGAAAGGAATGTGTTAGGAGATAGCCAAGATGTATATAAATTAAGTGAATACAAATTGAAAGATCTCACATTGAAAAGATGTGAATCAAAAAAATTCAATGTTGAAAAAGTAGAGGATCACAAAGAAGAAAATAAAGACAATGATGTAAAACCAAAAAAGGAAAACATATTAAAAAATGTGGACATCGATAAAGAGGAAGAAAACCCAGCTAGTAAAAATATATTTGAAACTATTTTTAATTTTTATTCTAAAGAGGTAGATCAAGATATATTTAGAAATAATTGCGATTCTGCAAACAGAACAGGTGACGGAGAAAATACACTAAAAGGGATGGACATAGAATTATTTTTAAATTTTGCTAAACACTATAAAATTATAAAAAGTTTACTCACAAAAAGTGAGCTAGAAAAAATATTTTTTAATGAATGCAAAGGAAATACCTATATTCAACATAAACATTTTAAAAAAGTTTTAATGATATGTGCTCAAATAGCTTTTACTAAACCACCTCATAAAGTTAATTTTACTGATACGAACAAAATTTATGTTTTTCTAATTTCGTGGTTATGTAACAATTCTCCTGAGCAACAAAAAAAAATTATTTTAAAAATTATTTCTCCAATATATTCTACTATTTTAAATGAAAACAGTAAAATAATGGATGGTTCAAAAATCGACACCAAAAAATGGAGTGATGTAAAAAACAGCCTTCTGAAAAGTAGGCAGTCCTCTTTTTGCGTAATGGAAAAAGGTAAAAAGCCACAAAAGGATGGTGCATTAAATAATTCGCAAAATTTTTACATGTTATCGAATAACTCGGAAAAAGCAAAATATTTTCGTCATAATACGAGTGTGCGTTTGAGGAAGTAGTCAAAAACTCTAGATGTGGCATATGCCACTGTTTTTTCTGCTACCAATGTTTTACCGCTCATTTTGCCAAATATGACAAAATTGTAGACATTGCAAAATTTGAAGAAAATGAAGAAACCGCAGAAACTGCAGAAATTGCAGAAATTGCAGAAATTGCAAAATTTCCTTTACAGTATTTTTGAAACGTACGCAATGGTTCCTATTATTATGCAATGCCAATTTTTTTTTTTTTTTTGTAATTTAAAAAAACTTTCATTATTTTAATATTTTAAAATTTTAATAGTTTAATATCTTAATGTTTTAATATTTTAATAATTCAATCCTCTTACTTTTTGAAGTAATGACACATATATAGACCAAGTATTTACGTCAGTGTGATATTCATTTCGCCTCTTTTTATGAAAACCGCATACGTGCGCTTGCATATATGTGTACGTATGTATATACATGTAAATATATATACATACATATATATATGAATACAAATATAAACGCATACACATATATGTACATACAAATATATACGAATAGAAATATATACGCATACACATATTTGTACATACATATATATAAACATACACATATGTAAACATCTTCAATGGTGATAGCCAAACACCCATGTTTTTAAAAAGATTTGTATAATAACTTATTAACAATAGCGTTCCTTTTTTAATTTGGAATATGCCCAATTAGTTGGGTATCATAATACGGTGAGACAAAATATGAGAATAACTTAAAAAAAAAAAGAGGTAAACATAGAAAAAATTCTCGCATAGGGAGCAAAAAATTTCCAAATTTTTTTTTTTTTTTTAGAACAAACTGGAAATGTAAAAAAATAAATCTCGAATTAAAAGACATGTTAAAAGATACGTAAAACATATTATATTTACTTATATATGTTACTGTAAAAGGATTTCAAAAAAAATTATAAATGTGTTCATATGTGTTAAATATATTCCTAATTTTCACTTTTCTTGTAATTTGCTCACATCGTCAAACGGAATTGGCTCTTCCTTGATGATTTTATCTACAATTGATAAGATATTAAAAAAAAAAAAAGGAGAGAAAAAAAAATGAATCTTAATTTTTTCTATTTTAATTTTTTTTTTTTTCTGCGCAATACCTAAATTTTTATCAAAAACTGAAACTACAACGCATTCTTGATCTTCCAAAATCTGCACAGTGGTGGGAAAAAAAAGGGGGCATATGCACCTTTTGTATATAATTCACTAAATAAATATAGTTGCACATGTATATATATATATATATATATATACGTTGGCGTATATACCTTTTTAAGTTCCCCCTTATGGCCCTTATACTTACCCCTCAAAATTAAAATTCTTCTTCCAATTTTGGGTATGACTGTTTGAAGCTGCTTTTGGTAAGCATAAACTGTTTTCTTCGCATAGTTGCTAATTTGTATTTCACATTTATTATCCTCGCTAGCAAAAATTGAAACAATTACTCCTTTATTGTTATAATACTTATGCTTTTTGTCAATTATTTTAACTATTATATTTTTCGAAATCCATATATCGTTCTTATCATCCTCAGACTTTTGGTCATTTTTTGCATTATATTTTTCAGAAGTGCCAACATTATTATCATTCTCATTTTTTAACTTAGATATAGCACCTTTAATTTTTTTTTTTTCTTCGTTTTCTAAAATAAGTAAGTCTAATGATGTGAGAGGTCTCTTCTTTAAAGTGCCTTTCTTTAAAGCTTCTGCGTTTTCAATTCTTTGCTCATTTTTTGAAGTATTTAGTTTCTCTTTATTCTCATTTTTCTCATCCTTCTCCTTCTCCTTACCACTTCTTTTTAAAGCTTCTTTCAAAAATATATTAACATTTGGTTTAGGCATTTTACTACTATTAGTACTGAAACTTTTAATTGATGATATAACAATTTTTTCGTCATTTTTCTTGTCCATCCCGGTATATTCTGATTCAATAAAATTTCCTTTTTTTTTAGCTTCTTCAATTGCTTCGTTAATTTTTTTTTCCTTTAATTCCTCATAAGAATATTCTATTTTTTTTCTTTCTTCATAAGCTTTTTCTCTCTCAATTTTTTCCCTATCAATATATTCCAAATACCATCCTCTTTCAGTCTGTTCAATTTTACATTTCCCCGTCTTTCCTAGATATAAAACAAAATCGGTTAAAGTAACCCATACAGTTGCATTCATATGTATATGTGTCTTATCACTTATCATGTTTGTGTATACTGTATTAGCTAATATACGAGCTCGACAATATTTTGTTTTCATTAATCGCATGAACTCTTTCTCAAACATTGAAGAATACTCATCCATAAATTTATTTGCGTCTTGGCAAAAAATTTGCATTTGTCTTTGATGAGTTTCGGATAACCTGTGACACTTAAAACCGTTTTCATCTCTACACTGCTTTTCACACATCTGACAATACCATTTTAATTTTTGAAGGCCTTTTGCCTTCATCTTATTAGCTAGCCATTTTGGTGTTCCTGGTTCTGCACGTGGCATATTATCAAGTATGGTTTTTTTTTTTTTTTTTTTTTATATTACTGCATTAACTGTTCAGGTAAAAATAAATATGTCTGTTGTTTGTTATTGTTTTATAGTGAAAAAATATTCAAAACAAAAAAAAAAAAAAAAAAAAAAAAGGGGAGTAAATGACTTTTTTTTTTTTTTTTTTTTTTTTATAACCAAATAGCTTAATGGAAAAACTTGTGCAATATATAGAATATACCATTTTGAATAAGACTTTTAAATATGTTACACGTAATTGTTAAAATACAGATTTTTTAAAGTATGCAAAGCGGCAATACCATACAAAAATAAACACATGTACATATATGTATATATATATATATATATATATATATATATATATATAATAATGTACATATGTGTGCGTATTCATGTGTACCAATTTTTTAAGTTGTTCCTCATTCCGCAGTATCATTTTTTCCACTGTAGTTTTCTATTTTATTGTTACCTTTTGTTTTACTCTCACCTACAGGCATTTCCTTTTAATCTTCTTCCCTTTTTTATTTTTGGCATACTTCGTTTCTTTTGTTTAACGAGTATTTCGTTTCTTCCACTATCGCATAATTTTGTTAAATAATTGTTTTGTTAATATTGCAATGAAGTTTTATTTTTCACTTTATTGCCGTCTCATAGGATAAGATTTTATAAAAGATGGTTCCAACAAACAATCTGACTTTCAAATTGAGGTATATTTTTTAAAACATTACGTAAAATTATCTATAATAATTTGGAAAGATTTTTTTTCTTCTTTTTTGATGCGTAAGCATGCAAATATAAAGAAGTATTACGCATACAGAATTAATGCGACTTCAAATTTATAAAAAATTAAACAAAACAGTTTTTAGTTCTTGTATCAAAAATGTGCTTCCTACAATATTACGAGAGTTTACTTCTATTGGTATACTTTTTTTTTAAAAATTAAACATGTACAAATAGAAAAGTTACGGTCATGAAATAATTTTTTAATAACAGAAAAATAAAGAAATAAAATAAAACTTATACAAAATGAAGCAAAATTAGCAAAATAAGTAAAATTAAGCAAAATGAAAATAAATGAGGTAAAATAAATATATATTGTTAATAGTGCTGTACGCACGATATTAATTTGATTTTTGAAAATATGTCAGTATAATAATAATTCACATATATGCACACATGTTGAAAGTTAAAAAATATATATACATATATATATACATACAGTTATACATATCATATACACATATATACTCCGTATGTGAGAGAACTTAATAATGAATCGGATTAAGCGCTTTATTTTATGTTCTTTAGGCAATTAAGCAGTAATAAGATGGAGAATAAGAAGAATGGTTTGTATAAAGAAACTACTTACATTATTTGTTCTTCAGTTAATCTGTGATGAGGTACTATTATTAATTTATGGTTTTACCTTCAATAATAATAGTTATTTAACCTATGTAAAATATGATAATAATAATAATAAAGTTGCGAAGAGGCATTATATCCCTTATGAAGAAGTGAAGAAAACATATAGGAAAGATTACTTTATATTATATAGCACGCCAAAAATACAAGAAGATAATAATAGGAATGATATAAACGATCTATTATATGATGTAGGCAATATTAATGAAAATAAAAATTCAATATCAGACGAAATTGATATCTTTAATGAAGATGGTCTTCAGTTAAAACAGTGGTATTCAGCAGAAAAAGTAAAAGAAAAATGGAGAGAAAAACATATTGAAAATGTTCGAAGTAATTATGAAAAGGTATTATTAAATAACAAATATAATGAAATGTTTAATATGTACAGAAATATAAAGAACAATAATGTAGAAAATGCTAAAAAAAGAGTTAAAACAAATAGAATTAATCCCGTAATATATGTAAAAAAAAGGTTAGTATCTGCTACTGCTAAATATATTAAAATGTCTTTTATAAAAACTAGAAAAATTTTATGGAAAATACGATACATGCCAATAATTAAAGCTTTTGCATTTCTATATTATTATGGTTCTAATATTTATACAGTAAATATTTATAAGTGCATAAAGTCTTGTTTGCATAATGCTATTAATAAATATGGGAAAAACAATATAAAACCCGTTTTCCACACCCTTCAAGCTAATATGGGTGGATACACCAAAAAAATTAATATTAGGGCAAAGGGGAAAACAGATATTATACGTGAACCTCATACACATATAAGAGTTGTTTTAGAAGTTTAGATCAAAAAGAAAAATCTTGAAAACGTTGTACATTTATATTAATTGGATTTATTTTACTCACTTAACTCATTTTTTATATTCTGTTGTTATATCTTCATTACTCTTCCCTTGATATTATTTATTTTTATATTTTTTTTTTTTTTTTGGTTTTTTTAAATGTATTTTTGAAGACCAAAATACTTGTTCAAATGGAAAATTAGCTTAATCTAGTTTTCTTTTTTAAAAAAACATTTTCAATTTTATACTTTCTCTTTTCAAATAATATTATTCCTATATGTGCTATGCTTAATAAATGAGAGGTATAAAAGTTTTTAAGACAAAAAAAGGAGGCAGAGGTGTAAACAAGAATCAAAGTGATAAGGCACCAAAGTGACATATGAAAGGAAGTATGAAGGCGTGAAATTGTAGGAAGTTTAAAAATGTGAAAAAGGTTCAAAAAAAAATAGTAGGTTTTTGTCTTATTTTATTTTGCTTTATTTTATTTCATTTTTTACATTTTGGGTATGTGGTCGAATTACACTGAACTGTAATTTATTTTTTTGTAAATCTCCATAGCCTTTTCCTTCGACCAATTATATATTTCTAAGATTTGATTCATTAAATCCTCTGGATTTTCTTCTACTTTTTGAGAATTAAATGATTCCAAAACTTGTGATATAATAGCTGCAATATCAAAATATTTAATTTTATCATTTAAAAATAAATTATTCGCTATTTCATTAGATGTATTAAGAACGGTAGGATAAAAATTCCCTTTTCGCCCTGCTTCGTAAGCTAATGTAATACATGGGAAATGCTCTAATGATGGTTTATGAAATGTAAGAGGAGATATTTCGGCTAAATTTAAAGATTTTAAATCAGTTCTGATTCTATTTGGCCAAGTTAATGCATAAAGTATTGGAATTTTCATGTCCGGATAATACATCTGGCTTACGACAGATTTGTCCACAAACTCAACACATGAATGTATTATACATTCTTTATGTATTATCACTTCTATATCATCATAATTTACATCAAATAAAAAATGAGTTTCGATAACTTCTAATCCTTTATTCATCATGGTAGCAGAATCTATGGTTATTTTTTTCCCCATTTTCCATTTGGGATGTTTTAAAGCTTCTTGTGACGTTACATTTTTTAAAGAATTAATTGAAAGATTTTGAAAAGGGCCACCAGATGAACATAAAAATATTTTATTTATATTATTTATTTTAGAGAAACCATCTTGTAAACATTTTGTTCTTAATACTTTATTGTTATCTAAACATTGGAATATGGCACTATGCTCTGAATCCACTGGAATGATACAAGAATTTTTATGAACATTTAATAATTTTTTCAAAAAAAATCCTGCTGATACAATGGACTCTTTATTGGCTAGTGCAATCTTTTTATTATTTTTTATTGCATATATTGTTGAATATAAACCTTGAAAAGAATCAATTCCAATAACTATTACATCTATTGTGTTACTACTACACATTTGTTTCATTCCTTCATCCCCAATTAATATAATTGGTTTGTAATTTTTTATATTTTGTAATAAATTTTTTAATTCCTCGTATTTTGTTGCATCATGTATGCACACATATTTTGGTAAAAATTCCCTTGCTTGTTCATAAACTTCTTGTACACTTTTATTAACATATAACGCTTCCACATTAAATATTTTTTCAATCTTATTACAATCCTTTATAATGCTAAGAGCGTTTGTCCCGATGCTCCCGGTACTACCAAAAATGCCCACATTAATGGGTCTATTAGTCTGTCCGTTAGTCGATCTGTTAATTGGCTCAATAAACGATTCCCTATCTGTAGATAACACCATTAAATCATTTTTGCGTGTATTAAGGTGTTTGCGACTCCTAAGTTTTTTATAATTTCCGGTTTTCTTTACACCATCACGTACTGCTTTATTCACTTTGTAATTTATTATATATGCTTTTTCGTTTCTATTAAGAGCACCTTTAATCTTTTTGTTCCTTGCGAGTAAAAACTGAATCTTCATAATCAACAATAATAAAATTTGCAAGTACTTAAATATTGTCATTTATCTTTATATGTCATATAAATATATATTTTTTCCTCTTTAAGGATGTGTGCATAATGTGCAATGGAACAAAAAATGGAGTAATTAATGGGAGTGAAACGAATCAAGTTCACCACAGTTTAACATCGTCAAAGAACCTATTTTTATTTTACATATATTACACTTCATTTGTTTTATATTATATATTTAACTTTGTTTATTTTATGTTTACTTTTTTTCTGAATTCCTTTTCTTAGCACTTTTCGTAACTGAAGTAACAATTTAAATGAGTATTCATTAAAAAAAAAAAAATAAATAATAATAATAATAAAAAAATAATGAGCGCTTATAATTAGACTTAAATAGATATCCTAAATAACTTCATTATGTTTATATAATTGAATAAGGGCTAGTACAATATATACATTTGCACGTGTCCATTGTACTATTTTATTGATAACTATTTAAAATACCCAGAATTGTAAGTAAATGCAGCAAATAAATAAAAAGGAAGTACAAGGATACATTTATTAATAGGTGTCATACAAATTGACCAAGAGGAGAGAAGGTAAAAAAGGTGTGCTGTTAATTTATATAAAAAATATTAAATTATTTATATGGGACGTACAACATATTATTCCCTTATCAACTAATATTGCAGTGCTTAATAAAAGGAGATATACATATTTAAAATTATTCGTAGAATGAGGTAGAACATGCCAATTCTGTGAACAATAGTTCAAGAAAAAAAAGAGTTAGAAATGCAAAGCTAATTTAATTATCCTATGAAAGTAATATATATTAGAGCTCCATACAAACATAGTTGATTGGGTTACACTTTTTATAGCTTTTTTCTTTTATCTTTTTGGGAAACTTGTAGTTGTAACTACTGCTTTATTGCGCATATTTTTCTTTTTTTTCGTTTTTTCTTTTTTTTTTTTTAAACAAAAAGAATAAATGTATATATATATTTGTAGATGCGTTTATGTAAACATAAAAATGTGCTCATTTCTGTGCATATTTAATGGGATTGCCATTAAAATTAGTACGTATAAAAAAAGAACATCATTATGTTAATTTAAAATTTTTTCACAATAACTGTCATTTCAAAATAAATTTTTGATTTGATAGAAGAACAAAATAGAAGTGTTCGTAATGTGATAAAGAAGAAAAAAAAAAAGAATATATGACAAAATAACAAACTAAGCAGAATATAATCTTCTTGCCTCTATCATACATATAAAAATATGTACACACATATATCAAGCGAAATGATTTGGAAGCAATTTTTTATGAAAAAAAATATATTTATATGTCTGAGCGGTTAGCGACCTTACCCACGATTTAATACAAGGAATAGTCTAATCATTTGGTGAAGTAGTATATTTTACCCATAAGTTAAGTTTTATATATATATTAACGCTCTTGCCTTGACAACAAATTAAGATATACAAGAGTTTAAGAAGCATTATTGCGTACCTTACTTTCAATTTTTTTGTGTAAATTCAACACCTATTATATACTTATAAACAGAAGCGTAAAAAAAAAAAAAAAGAAAAAGTCAATATGACGGAAGTTAGCTTTTTTTTTATATCAAAAAAGGAAGGGGAAAACATAGTTATATACGTATACATGTGTATATATATATCCGTACATGTATGTACACAAATTTATGTGGGCATATTTAAACGTGGGAATGTAAGCATACATGTGCTAGCAATTTTTATGCAGTTCCCCATGTTTCCCGTTAATTCAGAAAGTCGAAAAAGACGGTGCAGGTACTGTTTATGTACTGCGAAACGGATGCAAAAGGAACAGAACTTTCCATATGGTTTGTTTCGCACTGCTTTTCATCATGATTGTTCATTTTATCATAAAGCAAACTTGTGATCATATCAACTTGGCAATTATTATTTGTATAAAATCGTCTCGTCCCTGATCCGGTCAAAAGGAGAGGATATTCTGGATGTACACTGACAGATATGATGGGGGAATATTTATTAATTAATTGTTTATGTATTATTTTGTTATTTATTATATCATATACGCTTATAAATCCGAATGTATCACCACATATTAGAAAATCTTTATATATGTCAAATAAATATTTCTGATTTGTTAAGGCAAATCTTTCAAATTTTTGTATATACTCTTTGCTATATCTCATATCAAAAAGGTGTATATAGGAACAATTTCTGCTACCACTTATGATGTAAAATTCATTGAACCATTTAAGAGATGTTACCCCATTAGAATTTTTTTTATTTTGAAATTTTAAAATATAATCATTTTTATGATCACAGTTATCTGCATATAAATATAAAGAGTCATTATAATCTCCTACAGCATAAATAGAATTTTTCCCATATCCTTCTTTTTTATATTCTATAGTTGATATAATTCCTTTTTGTCCCTTCCCCTTTCTTGTACTTAAAATTCTATTTTCTAAAGCTTCATTTGATTTATTAAAATCAAATACTTTTATCGATCTATTATTCGTTCCGCATAATAGCCAATTTTTTTCTGGATGAAAACATAAGGAATAACAATTACATAATTCGAAATTTTCACTTAGTGTTTTAAAGGATAGTAAAACTGATCCATCAAAAGCACTATATATATATACTGGCCTATTTTTTGAGCTTACGGAAAAGAAACATGTATTACTATTATTCCATTCGAAGTGAGGATAAAATTTACAGTCATAAATATACTCACTTGATTGCATATTCATCCAACTATTGTTTCTCTTCAATTTTTCTAATTCATCCATATTACAATATTTTTCATATAGTGTACATAAGTTTGCACTATCTATCTTTTCATTATTAGCTAAAAATTCTAGCAGCAATAAATCAGTTGCATACAACCTCAAATGATTGTTATTTGAAATGACATAATAGCAGCTTCCATCCCTGTTAAATTCACACTGCTTTAAAAATTCGTTTTTTCGTTTTCCCTTGTTCAATTTGGTACAAGCATGGTGTGATCTGTTGTTACTGCTGCTTGTGTTTTCATGACTATTGTTCTCTTTAGTAAGGTAATTGTGCGCCTTTTCGGACCTATGGTGTATTTTTGTATGGCTCTCCCTTGTTGCATACACCTTTTGATCCTTTTCTTCGTCGCCTTCCAGATTTATATGCTTGCTTTTTTCATATTGTTCACTTTTGTTCCTGTGCTTCTCATTTCTACAACATACATAATTGCTGCCCTTCTGATCTTTGCTGCTTTCATTTTCACTATTGCTAAAATGAGCTGACGATGATGATGATGATGACGATGATGATGATGATGACGATGATGATGATGATGACGATGATGATGATGATGACGAAGATGACGACGAAGATGAAGTGGATGAATCACCATCTATATAAAACAGTTCCCTTGATTTATTAAACTTTTCAATTTTTTCATAATTATAATTATATGAATCTATGTAAGGTATTTCGTGTATAATGTAAAATTTGTTCCTATTGAAATAAACTTTTCTTCCCTTCAAATTTTCCACTACTTCGTTCTTATTATTACTTATATGGGGTACGCCATTCTTACTTTCGCTCATAATCATATCTTTTTCGCTCCCGCTATATGAATGCATTTTTCTATATCTCGGTCAGAGTTCTACGGAACCTTAAAATGTCTGACGAGCATATGTGTACGTATATAGATGGATAAATAGGGGTACAAGTATAAATACTGATCTTTCTATGTAAACTCTTGTCTGTTCATTTCCTTTTCATGAGCTCCTCTTCATTTTATTCTTCCTTAATCTATTTTAACTTACTCTATTTTGCCTTATCATATTTTTTTTTTTTTTTTTTTTTTGTAAATCAGGATAATCTCACTGATATACTACGATGTTTTGAAAATATTTGTATCTACTAAGTTATAGTACAGTATAAAAACTTTCCCCATAATTATCACCCCTCATAAAAGAACAACAGAACATATATAGCGGCTGTTCTTTTTTTAAATCTTTTTTTATTTTACATGTCCAGGGTATTAAGCTTTACATACGTAAACACAAATTTACAGTTTCTTAATTGGCATACATTTTACAACGGAATACATAAAAAAAAAAAAAAAAAATTGATATTTTAAAAAGCTTACCTTTTCTATAAATTTAAAATAGTTTTGTTTCTCAACAAGTAGAATAAAAGTGCACTTGCTTCTCTCTTTTTCTCAACAAATTCTTTTTTACAAGTGAAGTGATGTATTATTATTTTATGTTTACCAAAAAAATGTATTACTTTATAATTTTTATGCTTCAAAAAATAATTGAGTAAATATTTTTATTCGCTATATTTTATATAGTCGTAATGTTAAATTCTATGATTGGACATACATACAAAATAACGATGCAATGCATATATAATATACGTATTACTTAGCAATTTTTTTCTATCCTATTCAGAAAAAAGAAAAAAAAAGAATTGTAAAGCACGCCATTTAAAAGGATTCTATTACCTGAAGTAGATAAACTGTTACTGTTATTTAAAATTAGCAAGATGAATTCTAACTTTTACAAAACTGTTAATTGCCTCTTCAAAAGTTTGGCATCATAATATAGTTTTGTAGCATAGGTACGTATATATATATATATATATATATATATATATATATTTGCGCCAAAATATTGGGGTTTTTTGCATTTACGTGACAAGGACTTGCTTAAGGGCGCAAAATGAGCAAGTCTTTTCTGTAAGTGCGTAAATTAATTTTTGTAAGAAATTTAAAATGAAAGGTAAACACAAATAAACAAAAGAAGGAAAAGCGAATCGTTTAAGTTAATGGAATTTTCCCCTCTTTCGCTCTTCCTTTAATCAAAAAAAATTAAAAAAAATTTTTTTTTTTTTTTTTTTTTTTTTATGGTTTCCTTTTTGTTTGCCAATTCAGAATTTTTTAATAATTAGTAAGAATGAGTATAAACAGATTTCATAACTCTTACAGTAAAAGCTATTTTTGAAAAATTTGAAAAGAAGGGAAAATGTGTATTACATTATCAATAACGCAAAATGAGGGGGAAAAAAAAAAAAGGATCCGCCATTGGTAATAATAATAATAGTAATAAAAATAATACTATAGTGGAGGAAGAAGATAAAGAAGAAGAGATAAGCGATTTGAAGCAAGAAAACTATGGGAAAACAGTGAGTATAAATAGCAAGAGGGTAATAAGAAAAACGAGTATGCATATTTTAGAAAAGAGAAAAAAATCTATTGATGATGTATGTAGGTTGGCATATGTATATGTATTACTAAAATATTTTTTTGATAATAATAGTAATACTAAAATTTTAAATGAAAAATTTTATCTTCAAGATAACATATTAAACATTACTGAATCTTTAATTGGTCAAATTTTATGGGTGTTTGATAAGAAAGAAAAAAAATTATATGGTTCGAGAATAGTAGAACTTGAATCGTACAATGGAGTAAATGATAAAGCATCACATGCCTATAACAACAAAAGAACGAATAGAAACTTTTCCATGTTTGAACGAGGAGGCATTAGTTATGTCTACCTATGTTATGGGATACATAACTGCCTGAATATAGTTACAAATGTTGAAAACGTTCCTGATGCTATCTTAGTTAGATCTCTTGAACCACTGTATAGTATAGAAAATTGTATATTTAATAAATATCAGAATATTTATGAACATTTCTCTTTTTCAAAAAATATGTCAACAAGTTGTAAATTAAGTACAATGGAAACTAGCAGTAACGAAATTTTGAAAAAAGGGAGGGAAAAAGATATGAACACACTAAATGAAAAAAACTATTTAATGAATATTCAAAAATTGCAGGATATTTTTAAAATGGTAAATAAAAAAAAATTAGAAAAATTATGTAGTGGTCCTGGATGTGTAACGAAGTGTTTAGGAATTACGAAACATGATGATAGGGAAAATTTTTACATCAACGAGTTTCATCATATGGAAAAAAAACAAAAAGATCAATTTTGCATAAAGGGGGAAAAGGGCAACGATAATAGCAACAAAAATGGCTGTGAAGGAAGCGACAAAAATGGCTGTGAAAATAGCAACCAAAATGGCAACAAAATTGACGGTCAAAATATAGTTACGAGGCCAATTCAAAACAGTAGTGACTTAAAATCAAAATACTTTGACAATAAAAAGTTGTTAACTATGAATGGAAGGAGTGAAAAAAATAGCGCAAGTACATATAATATTAATTATAATGAAGCAAATAAGGGTATTAATATGGAGAATCAAGGTATGCCGTATGAAAATATTAATTCCAATTACTACTTTTCTAGTAATATAAATTATATACATAAAAGTAGATTCTTTGTTAGTATTTGTCCAACAATAAATGAAATAATAAATTTTTATGAAAAATTAATTGATGAAGAGAAGAAACAAGAATCATTTATAAAAAATGTTTATAACGAATATAAAACTTTTTTATTAGAATACTTTGATTATATGAAATGGCACAAAGATAAATGGGTTATTCAAAAAGATAAAAGGATAGGAGTTAATTATGCTGAAGAAGCTGCTTTATATGAGTATAGATTTTTATTAAAGAACCACCCCTCTGTTTCAGTCTTACCTAAATAGTATAAAAAATGTTTGTAGATGAAGGAGATTCGTATATACTTCATTGGTATGTATAATTAGCACTGTTCAAGTGAATCTTTGTTAATTTTTGGGTATATTTATCTATACGTATAATCATATATATGAGAATAATCACAGTAGACTTTGAGTGTGTAGCTTAAAATAATTCAAAGTTTATATGATAACATTTTTGTAACTTAAGAACAGGATTCCCATAAAGTCGATATTAAAGTCTTATACCCAGGCATACACACAAGAAACTCCTTCTCGGCAAAAAAAAAAAAAAAATCCCATTTTATATACGTGAGTAAGTATGCACACATAATTAGACACATATATATGTAAATGTATGTGTATACGTATTTGTAATAATGTGCATATATGTAAATTTATTTCTATGTGTGAACAGTTATACACACACAAAAAAAAAAAAAAAAAAAAAAAAAAAAATTATCCATAGCCCAAAGAATTGCAAAACTACCAGATATGGTCATATTTTTTACAGTTATCCAACTCAAAACATTACTTATAAAAAAATTTATATAATTTTATAACATCACATAAATTTAAGCTTATGTGACATAGGAAAAAAAAAAAGAAAGTATGCTTGATTATACTAGGAACTTTTATTGATACATAAATATATATACATATATACATATATATATATACATATATACATATATATATATATATATTTATATTTATATTTTATAAAATATATTCATAAACTGTAGGAATATCATATTTATGAAAAAACAATGTGAGCTGTCTAAATTTTTCTTTTTTTTTTTTATAAAATTATTAATTTATATGCACTAATTTAAAACAAAAATAAAAAAAATAATAATAAATTTTATTTTTAAATTGTTACAAAAAAATACGTACTTTCCTTTTTTTTATTTTTGCAACAGTGTTTTAAAATATAGAAAGAAATCAATTTTGTGAAAAACGGCAACATACATAAAGGTATGTGCTAAACAAAAAAAAAAAAAAAAAAAAAAAAAAAAGAAAAATGGAAAAACAAATATAATGAAATGTACAAAGATGTAAAGTAAAATTTTGTTACGACTTCAGTTATTTGTTCCTTCACATTCTTCATGTTTCATACATGTCGTTGATTGCACATGTACGCGCAGGTACGTACATGTATATATACATATATATATATATTCATACATATACTAAATTGAATTTACGCATGACAAATGCAGCACACCCAGTTATCAGTATGCCCAAGGCAAATAAATTTTTGGCTAATTAACATTTTAATATTCATTTATTCCTTTTAAATATTATCCTCAAAATTCTCTAAATCAATTTTCTCATTCCACACATCGTCATTTATTTGTACGTCATCATCTAATAAGTTAGACTGTAAATTTTGACTTTTACCCAAATTATTTTGTTGCGATTTTGGAATAATACCTGATGTTGGGTCATCATTATACATGTCACTGGACGCGATATTTTCTTTTTTCCCTACATTTATATCATTTTTATTTACATTTTCATCATAAGATGGACATAGTTCCCCGTTATATGTCAAATGGTTAGTAGTATTAATATTTTGTAGATCCTTATCATTTTTTATAATTTTATTTTCCTCTGTATTTAATTTGTTATCGATATTTTTTGCATACATTTGTCGTGTTTCGAATTTATTACAAGCTTGTTCAGGTGGAATGAACGATGCAACATTTTGTTTATTGTTATAATAGTTACAATTTGAAGGATAACTTTCTGTAATATTACAGTTTTTAATTATTTCCTCTTTTTCTTTGATTTTATTACAATCTTTTTTACTCTTATCAAATAGATCCATAATTCTATTTTCTGTATTTGCATAAAATTGAGAAACTTGTTGAACATTAAATAAATCTTTATTTTTATTATTACTTGATTTGTTAACATTTTTTTTTCCCATAAAAAGGTCTATATATTTATTTGTATTTTCAGACTGTTTGTCGTTTCCTAAACGTTGAACAGGGTTCGCAAAATTGTTATTAAAAATTGACTGTTCTTTAGAACAATTGTTATCATAATTAATTGATGTGTCTTTGTTTATCATGTCCGTTTGATTCTCTGCTGTTTCTTCTACTTGGCTAGAATTAGCTTTTCCCCTTTGCTCGTTTTTATAATTCTGATCATTCATAAAATTTGGTAACCTGCTCATGTTATTGTATATAAAATATTTCGCAAATCCAGCCACATCCACAGGGTCACGACTGTTGCTATTGATATTGCCACTGATATTGCCACTGATATTGCCACTGATATTGCCACTGATATTGCCACTGATATTGCCACTGATATTGCCACTGACATTTCTACTGACATTTCTACTGACATTTCTACTGACATTTCTACTAATATTGTTGTTACTGTTAGTGTCACTACTGCTGTTGCTATTACTGATTGCACTTCCCTCTTTGTCATTATGAACTTTTAGTTTGTCGTCCCCTTTCTTTTCCACTGATGAGGTAAAAAAGGCTTTATTCTGTAAATTTTTCTTGAGCGGGTTTTCATTTATATACTTAAAAGTGTTTTCTAAAAAATTAGATGAATTTCCTATAAGTCCCTTGAGCTCATTTTTTAAATTATTTTCAAAAGCTGACAACTTTGATATATGCACAGTCACTTTTGGTGGCAATATAATATTTTTTACTTCCTTCAATTCTATTTGTTTTTCCAAATTATGTATATTTTCCTTTAACGATTTTATATTATTCTGATAACTCAAAATTGAATTTTGCAAATTCTTACTCATAAGTTTATATTTGCTTAGCTTATAATTCTTCTCATTTATTATTAAATTTTTTTCCTTTAACGCAGTTGACAATTTATGTATTTTTTTTGAGATTTCCTCTTTCTTACTTATTTCCTTTTCTAATTCTTCCTTCAGTAGCATCGTTTCCTTTAGCAGGTACTTCTCACTGTTCAGAGGTACCCCACCGTTGTAACCATTACTGACATGGTTATCATTGCCATTGTTATCATTGCCATTGTTATCATTGCCATTGTTATCATTGCCATGGTTATCATTGCCATGGTTATCATTGCCATTGTTATCATTGCCATTGTTATCATTGCCATGGTTATCATTGCCATTGTTATCATTGCCATGGTTATCATTGCCATTGTTATCACTATCATTGTTATCACTACCATTGTTATCATTGCCATGGTTATCATTGCCATTGTTATCATTGCCATTGTTATCATTACCATTGTTATCATTACCATTGTTATCATTGTCAGGGTTAATATTACCATTTTTATCCTCGCTATGGTTATCTCCTGTGATATTAATCTTATGTGCACCATTTTTTCTCTCATCTGACTGATGCCTCTGGTCAAAAGAAGGACTCACCAGTGTCTGCTCACAGCCGTTCAAATGACCAGTAAACTCTCGTCTCTTTTCTTCCCATCCTTTTTTATAATCATAATTTTTTAATTTACTTTCTAGTATATATAAATGTTCGTCATAATTTTTTACTAGGTTAACTAAAAAGGAGCATTTCAATTTGTATGTTTTTAAAGCAATAGATGAGTTTTTAATATCAGTCAAAAAATGTTTAATTTTATTTTTCAATTCTTCTTTTTGATTTTTCTCAGATTCTAACTGTTCCATTAAATTTTTGTTTTTTTCAAGAGTTGATTCCAAATAATTTTTAATTTCATAAATA
This sequence comes from Plasmodium brasilianum, assembly GCF_023973825.1. Classification (NCBI taxonomy): domain Eukaryota; phylum Apicomplexa; class Aconoidasida; order Haemosporida; family Plasmodiidae; genus Plasmodium; species Plasmodium brasilianum. Next base: position 2,075,254 of record NC_090125.1, read on the forward strand.
TCATAACTATGTTTTTCTATTTTTTTTAATTCTTCCTGTATATCTGTTAAGTCTTTTTTTAAAATACTATTTTCATTTTCTAACTTCATTTTTTCACTTACTAATAATTCTACCATTTTGCTACTTTTGTTATTTTCAATTAGTAAACTTTCCATTTTGTTATTCATTTCTTGAATCTTTTCACACTTCATATTGCTTTCTTTTTCATTATTTTGTAAATTGTATTTCAAGTTTTGTATATTTTGCTCATTCTTTTCATCTTTTATTTTTAAACTTGTATACACCTCATTTAGTTGTTTATTTGTGTTGGTTAACATTCTGTTTTCCTCTCTCAAATCATTTAATTCTTGCTCTAAGTATGCCACTTTATTTTCTAAAATTTCTATCTTATTTTTATTCCTTTCTTCATTTTTTTTTTCATTCTCTAATTCACTTCTTAATTTGTTTTCATTTTGTATAAAAAAAGTTTCCGTCTCATTTAGGTGGTTTTTATATTCTTGCATTTGTTTTTCCAAATTTTGTATTGCACATTGTTTTTCATTTATATATACTTCGCGTTTTCTAATATATTCCTTTAGTTCATAATCCTTTTCTTTTAATGCATTTTCTTTACTTTCTATTATTTGGCATAATTCATTATATTTCTTTTCATAGTCATCATATTTCCACTCTTCAGTATTAAATTTTGCTTCAAGACCTTGATACTTTTTTTCATATTCATAGCATTTATTTTTTAAAGATTCATATTTATTTTCAATGTCGTTACAGTGTATTTTTAATTTCTCATAATTTTCTTTGCTCTTTTCTTCTTCACTTATTTCTTCATTGTGCTTTATTTCGTATGCTGCATTAAGCTTTGCATGCAATTTTTCATTTTCATCCTTCATCCTTTTGTACCAATCTCTGTAAATATCCTTATCATTATAATACTCGTTAATTTTGCTTTTTAATTTCTCGCATTTATTCTCAAATTCTATGAACTCCTTATTTTCCTTGACACCTACTCCTCCTTTTTTAATTTCTTCTTTTATATTTTCAATGATATTTAAATAATACAATTTGTTTTTCTCTGATAAAGTTTCCTCATGAAGCCCTTTTTCGAACAACTGCTGATTATCGTGGTCTATAATATTTTTCGAATTAGTATTGTCTGCAGTAGGAAAGGAACCCATATATATATCCCCCATTCTGCTAATCTTTTCGATGTATTCTATTACTTTTTCATCCTCTGCAATGTTGAGCATATTTTTCACATATAACCAGCACTTCTCTGAAGGGGCCTTGGTTCTTCTACTATTACTATTACTATTACTATTACTACTACTACTACTACAACTTCTACGTTGTTTATTATTTAAAGTGTTATCCACATCGTGCTGATAATAACTCATGTCATCTTCTTCATCAACGACTAATTTATCTGCACCATTAAAATTATCTTTTAAATTGTTAATGCAAATGTTTTTATCTGATGAACTGTTATATGGAAAATTTTCACATTTTTCATTTTCTTTACTTAAATGTAGCGACTTCTTTTTATTTATATCTATATATTCCTCCGTGTTGTTCATATGACTACATAGCACATTCATACTACCACTTAAATTCTGATCCTTCCCTTGTTTTATACATAAATCATGGGATGAGTTCTCCTCTTCATTTTTATTCTTTCCCTTTAAAATGATTTGTTCGCTTTCGTTCTGAGAATACAAATTTTCATACCCTCTCTTTACTACTTCTTTACAGATAAAAAGTTCATTATGAGTTGCTTTATTTTTTTCTGTAATATCATCCATTTGTTCGTTCAAAAAATGGGCTTCATCCTCTTTTTCCTTCCTGGAATTGTCATTAAATTTTCCGTCCTCTGCAATATAAATAAGAGTGGGGAGGGGGAGAAAAGTAAACATGTGCAATATAAGCTTATGTTATACATTGTCTTAATGTGCAATTGTGGATATACATATACCCAAATTGTTAATAAAAGCTCAAAGAATGAAAATTAAAAACAGACACGTACGTATAAACACCTGTACATAAGAACACTTGAATATATAACACACCCGTACATATAAACACCCATACATATGGACATACGTACATATAAACACACATACATATGGACATACGTACATATAAACACACATACATATGGACATACGTACATATAAACACACATACATATGGACACACGTACATATAAACACACATACATATGGACATACGTACATATAAACACACATACATATGGACATACGTACATATAAACACACATACATATGGACATACGTACATATAAACACACATACATATGGACATACGTACATATAAACACACATACATATGAACATACATACATATGAACATACATATATGTATATAGCCATGCCACAATTTAAATGTTCTATGACCAAATAGCCGGTCTGTTAAAATAAATTACTCGTTCTCGACTTCTCTTCCAGTAATACGTTATTTTCATTTCCTATTATATTAAAATCATCATCTATAATATTTAAATCTGTATCCCATACATTTTCTTTATCAATACTAATTTGATCATCTGAAGCATCGTCAGAAAATTCTAGTTTTACTGAAGAGATCTTTTTCTCTTCTTTATTAATTTTATGCATTACTTTTTATTCCTACAAATTTATGAAGAGAGCAATATATTCTTTCTTCTTACATTCATAGCTATGACACCTTATACGGTTCTGAAGAGGTATCATATGTCATGGATCAAGTTCATGTTAAAATGTACGAATACGTACATACATACATACATTTACATATATATATACATATAGTATATATAAAATGTACATACAAAATACATGTTATACGCATATAGTATACATATAATTTATACATACATATATATATATATATATATATATATATATATACACATACTCATACATATATACACGATTATATGGGATGTAAAAAAAAAAAAAAAATTAAAGGATTTTTCTCGATGTTATATTGTAATACAAATAAAAAAAATTACAGTGAAAACAAAAATACTTAAACAAAATGTAAAATTCCAAAAGGATGTAATTTAATGTTCTCGTCATCATAAAATAATCATTACTGTATGCAATAAGTTATAAATGAACAAAAAAAAAAAAAAAAAATATACACTTGCCTTTTTGTAAACGTGGAAACAGGAAAAATAAAAAAACATTATATTATAAGGGTGTACTAATAAAAAAGAACGCAAAAGTGGAAACAAACATAGTTAATAATAAGGCAAAGCTAAAAAAAAAAGTTCAAAGGAAGTGTTTATTATATATTATGTGCACGTATATTACATATTACAAATACTTATAAATATGAACGGTATATGTACATTTTTATATTTTGTTTTCCCTTTTACGAAGCCCAATTAGTTACTATGCCCTTTTAATAAAGCACGCTTTTTAAAGTATTTTTAATTTTGTTCTTCTGTTTTTTTCCTTTTTCTTAATCTTAATCGTAATCTTATTCTTATTCTTATTCCTTTTTGTTGTGTCGTAGAGATACTTGGAGATATACATACCGCCAGTTTTCTTTCCTTAGGATTGCAAACTTTTTACAAACGTATTTAGAGAAAGAGGACAGGGGGAAAAATGCAAGACATTTTATGTATGTACATGTTTACACATATATACAATACATATAATAATAAAGGAATTGTTTTTTTAGTTCTCTATATATGTTATGCTTAAAAGATGAGTTCTTTTCAATCCACTTATATGATTGGTTGTTACGTTTTTTTGCACATCAATAGTTTCATTTATGTGTAGCAACAACTAATGCATTAGCTTTTTTATACAAGATCGATGAGTACGTATGGGTATTGTACATCAGAGTGACTCATTATTTCGTGAAGCGCCAAGTATATTTATATGTGTATATATATATATATATATGTGCAAACACTAATGTACATGTTTATTTATATATGTATATATCAGCTTAAAATTCACTAAAAAAAAAAAAAAAATATTATAAAAAATATGCAGAATTGTACGAGATACTTTTTACTGTGTGCACATTTGGAAAAAATTTACATGCGCCCATGCAGTTTTCTTTTGGTATAGATAAGTTTATACAACACATGTAATATCATGATTATATCATACAATTGGTTTACTACAATTTTTTTGTAGATATTCCAGTATTGATAAAATGTGTATTCGTGGGACCGTTTTTGCCGTATTATAAATTCTAATTGCATAAAAAAAAAAAAAAAAGTATAAAGAAAAACAAACATGATAAGATGCATTTCATGCCTACTTGAAATTGAAAAAAAAAAAAAAAAAAAAAGAGTTATAAAAAGGACTAAGCAAAATGACAATAATGGGAGACTAACTAAATAGTTACTTCAAAAGGTTAACTACCTTCTGCGCCCCTTCTTTTTATGAATATTTTTCCCCTTTGTTTTCCTATACATTCTATTGTGCTTTTGGTCATTATAACTCTTCACAGAATTAGGGTAACCCTTTGTATGTGCGTTGTCAAAATGATGGATATTTTCTTTTTCCCCCTGTTCCTTCTGAAAATATTTTATTAATTCTTCGTAAGGAGAAAAAACTATCTCAATAAAATCAATTGCTGTTAACATATATGGAGGTAGTTGATTAACAGATATGCTTGCATTAGTGTCTAACGTTACGCCTGCACTTGGACTTTTTCGAGACAAAAAAAAATTATCATCCATATAAACATTTTTAAAGTTTTTCCCAATATCAGCTTGACATAAACCTCTAAAGTGTTTTTGTGTATTTTTATAGAATACATCGTATGGGTCATATTTCTCAAAATTTTCTCTGTTTATTATTTTTTGTTCGTTCAAATTAAAGTTAAGATTAATAATTTTATTTTGTATGTCAGATTTATTTTGATGAATGTAATTTTGCAGTGTTGTAGTGTATTCCTCATTAGAGTCATTCAATGATATGTCCATGGCTAGAGATGATATATCATTAAAAAAACATGAATGAAATAAAGTATTTTGAAAAAAGGTTGATAAGGTATCATTCATAAGAAATATGACTGTACCTTCTTTTTCTACAACAGGCTTAACTAACGGGTATTTAATCAAAATATTCTGAACAAGTTTTAAAATAGAAAATGATATTACATAATCTGCATGTAGAGAAATAGTACACAGCTGGTACACTATTCGGGATAATAACTGATTATTAGTAGATTTAAAATTATTATAATTATATGTAAAATTTTTAGTTTTTAGTAATAAATCAATACAATATAACAGCTCAGAGCAAAAATTGTATTTTTCTTCTCTCCCTATTTCTTTATTCCACTTGTTTTCTAAACAATTATTTTCGTTTAATCGGTTTGCACTAATCTGCCCTTTTCCACTTGTCACTGTATGATCCTCCTTGGCACTGGGTAAATAGCTAGAAAATTTACTGCAATCTTGAAAACTATTATACATAAAATTTCTCTGTTCTAATAAGAAGTAGGCTGAACCACTGTGCAAGAAGGGAATGGCTGACTCCAGCAAATTCAAAAGAGAAACAGCAATCCATGAACAATCAATGTATATGCTATCATTAACTTTATTTAATGTTTCAAGAAATATATGGATAGATGTAAGTATGAGGCAGCTGGGAACAATTTTTCTATTGTCCCTACTGTTACTATTGCCGCTAACTCCGCTAACAACGTTAACGCCAAAGCAACCGCTATTTCCGCTACGAGTGATATTGTTACTATTTGCCGTAGCCAAACTCTTAATTTCTTTAAAAACATCATCCATGAGTATCTTATTTACATATAATGCATAATACGAAATAGCGTGCAGCACATTTTTTACAAGTGGCGTAGAATATTTGTTATACTCTCTTAATATACACAAATAAACCAAAAATAGTTGATCTAATATTTTTTCTATATTTTTTTCCATTATTTTTAGCTCCCCACTTATATTTGTTTTTATTCTTAATTCCTTATTCACTTCGTTATTTTCCGCATTTCCTATATCGTCCATAGAATATAATTTTGCATTCATCTTTTTCTCCCCTATACATATTTTTGAAAATATTTTTAAGAGGTTAGGACTAATATATTTTTCTTTTTTAAAAAAAATATTTACAAAATGATCTATTAAATATAATGTAATAGATAAATTATTATCATTATCTATTATTTCTTTAACAGTATTTAAGCATTTCATACAAAGTATGTCACAGTTAATCTTGTGCTTTCCCTTCATCTTTTTATTCTTAACTTGTGTTCTATTATACTTCTTCATACTGTATGTTTGTATATTGGAATATAATAAAAGATATTCAAATAATTTTTCATCTTTAGACAAGTTTAAATTAACTGTTACTATATCACATAATAAATTTACATAAACAGTTATGTTGTCACGTATATTTCCTTTTAATATTACACAGAAATCTTTAAAATATTTTACCGTATTTTTTTCTAACATGTTTACAGTTTGCACAATATTGGAGTAACTGTTTCCTTGCATATATGATTTTTTCTTGTAGTTTATCATTAAGCCGTTACTACTATTATGATTGTTAAATTTGGTGTTTCCACTTTTGTCATTTTTTTGATAATCCGTCTTTAAAATTTTATATGATGGAGTTATATATTTTAGAACTGTGCATATAGATATGCAGCTTAAGAGGTTTATATGTTCATAATACTTGATTTTTTTCTTAACTGCAATACTGCCACTAGTGTTATTGTCATTACGCATGTTACTACTTTTACTTTTACTGTTAATGTTACTGTTACTGTTACCGCTACTGCTATTATTGTCGCTTCTATTATCGTCCCAATTTTTGGATAACTCCTTTTTTCTTTTTAAGCTTTCATTAAAAATATAAAATAGCAAATTCATTTTATCAATGTTAAGATTCTGGTCCCCTATAATACTATTTGAAATTGTTGCTATCTCATTTTTAATATCATGAAGATGTTTCATTTTATTCGAAATTTTCAGCATCTCTTCTTCTATTGGACTTTTAACTATTTTCTCTTTTTTTTTTTTTTTTATCTTATCTAACATTTTTCTTAATTTTAATTTTTCTCTTTCTATTTTTTTACTTTTTCTTTTCTTTTGTTCTTCCGTCCTGTTGCCTATCTCATCATCATCATTGTCATTATCATCATCATTATTATCTTCGTATGTTAACATTCCATTTCTTTTTATTTTTGGTAAATTAAAATTTTCTCTTCTAATTTTTTCGCTCACTTCTATATTAAACGTCCTTACTCCTAATTCGCTCTTCCCCATTTCGTCTTCCTCATTTTTCTTTTTTTTTAGTTTCATTTTTGCCAACATTGCCTATATATTTATATCTACATATATATTATGTGTAAGCTGCTGCTTGGTATTATATTTATTACATCAATGTATGTTTTTTATGCTAACTTGTGTAAGGTATATATATTCATTAACTTGTTTACAAGCTCATTACTCATATGCATATAAACATTGACTTATGATTTTGCTAATTTATTATGAATGCATTAATATGTAATTTTTCTCATTACAAAATTAACTACTTGACAGTTTTTTTTTTTTTTTTTTTTCTACTGTTATATCTTTGTAAAAAGTTGTTTGCTATGAACTTCGTTTTTCATAAATATATGGATATATAGGTAGAGATATATACGTATATATGCATATATACATATATGTATACTAACGTATAACTTTTTGTTTCCAATTAATGCATAACACGGAAGAACACAAATATATTGTAAAAAAACATATCGCTCCTACAATGATGAAGTATAAATATATACATTACATATGTACATATTTTTTTTCATTGTATGGAAATGTAAAAGTTTATTACATTTATATATTTCTTTTTTCGTCATTTCTTGAGTGTTTCAGTTAAATGTAAGAATATACTTGTGCAGCTTCTAAACGCAACATTGTACATAACATGTTGCATATTAATTGCAGTAACAAATACTATTAAAAACAAAATTATATACTTTTAAAAATATGAAATAACAGTTTTTCATTTTTTATATAAATGTAAAGTTTCCATAATTTTTTATTTTTTTAAATGTTCGCGCATTATTTATAAAAGTAAAAAGATAATACATTATTATATAAAAACACAAACAACAGTTACAAAAAATAAATTAAAAGAAATAGTTTTTCTTATTATTTATGCATTCATCTATTTGTTTATTTATTTGTTTATTTATTTATTTATTTTGTTAACAAAAACCAAAAATTTAATAGGTTCATATGTTTAATATACAAATGTTTTAAAAAAAAGAAAAAGAAAAAAAATGTTATTTCATTTGATTCTTATATAGTTTCTTCACTTCTTAAATATTCTCCAATATCACCCTGTAAAATGCGGAAATACATACATAGATAAATGATAAACACACAAATTACGAGGAGAAAAATAGGTACGTACTTATATATATATATATGTACATACATATTACATATTTATATATATAATATATGTGTCAATGGGGTAAAAAGCAGTCCGTTTAGGACATTGACAAGACTCACTTAGCATGAGTATAATAAAATAAAGAGTCGCATAATTTCATGCCAATAGAGGAAAGAAAATACCTGATGAATTAATATAATGTCCATAACATTTAAAATTTTGATGTCCTGTGTATTTCTCATAGATACACCAAATCCTATTGGATTATCGTTCATTGATAAAACCATTACACCATCTCCTTTTTTTATATTGTCACTTATTTTTAATAAATGACTCTGCAAAAATTGAAGCGCAAAAAATGTACTTACGTATATACATATGCATATATATATACACATTCACATAATTGATGCAAACAACAGATACCCCTATGTGTGATGGAATAAAAATAATAAAAAATGTTACAATACATTCATATGGTTTTCTCTTTTTTTGTCCTAACTTTAATGACATTGTTTCCAAATAAAAAGCTTTTTTCTCCGGATTCCTTTAACCAAATTTTATGAATGCAAAATTCGCTTAAAAGAGATAAGGAAGTAATTTTTAAAAAAAAATTATTTGCTTTCGTAAATTTTCCAAGGCATGTTCCCAAGGACATCTAAATTAAGGAAAAAAAAAAAAAAAAAAAAAAAACCTCAAATAAAAAGCATATTTATTAACATTATTCGTTCAAATTTTTTTATTAATGAAAGAGGAATAAATTTTTATTACCAATGAGTTTTTATTTATGGATTTGGCTTGCTTAGCTATGTCCGCCCTGAAAAAATATCAAGAAAAGTTTGTTATTCATAAGCAAAATGCATTGTATTATGAATATACATACGCCTATATATGTATATACATATGTAAATACATAGGTACATAAATATACATATATATATATACGAATTTAAGTATGCCTCTTCAAGTTAATTTAAAAATACCGAATAAAGTAAACGTTTAATTTGTGTAACCTTAAAACATATTCTTCATTATTGTAAGACAACATACTTAACAAATTATTCCCTAAGCTGTAAAAAAAAAAAATAAATATAAAAAAATTTACAAAAATATAAATATATATATTCTCCTCATTTTCTCATTTCAAAAAATATATTAAAGGCCAATAAAATTTTAATCATGGTATTATTTTTATATAAGTTACAATTTCGAAAGCTTTTTAAAAACTAGCATAGTTTCTTGGTCATTTAACGGCCTCATTTTTATTAATATTCGTTTTATATATCTTTAATAATAGAAAAAAAAAAAAAAAAAAAAAAGCATTGATTTTAATTATGTAGAAGCATTATTAAAGGTAAAAAAAAAAAAGGCAAAAAAAAAAAACTATACATAAGTAGCCTGTATATAGAAATAATATATCCTTTTTTACTGCTTTACTTATTATGACACGAACCCAATATTGTACTTAAAATTTATACATTTACAACTAAAGTGATGTTAGGTTCTTTGGTGCGGTAGATTAAATTTTATTCTTCTATTTGGCGCTCATTAAGTTATTTTGACACAGATTTATTAAAAATAATATGTACTATTCTTCCTGAACATGCCATATTTTTTTTTTTTTTTTTTACAGAATAGAGTAAAAATTATGAACAAGCAATAAGCTAACTTTTTCTAAATATAAAAAAAAAAAAATTACTACTTCGTTTTTTTACATTAATCGGAAGAAAATAGATAATCCAACATACGTAAAAAAATGTATATATATATATATATATATATATATATATTTTTTTTTTTTTTTTTTTTTTCTGTAAACCCATAGAATATTCTTTTTTACAATACTTTTTCGCTGAAGCACCATTAATTATTTTTTAAAATCACACAAAAAATGTATATAATATTATATAGAATGTATCTGTAGAAAAGTAGTACATTTCATAAGGTAACAAAAGAAAATATAATAATAGGAATTATAACTGTATGCTTATGCATATAAGTATAATTATATATTAACTACACGAAATATTTGTTTTAAGGTATTAACAGATAATTTAAAACACGCTGCATAATATAAATTTGGGGACGAATTTGTTATATATATATGCATACTTCTATAAAATATAAGTAAAGTGTGCACAATTTGAATTCTTAAAACAGAATTACCTATTCGTAATGTATTTGCTTTTTTTTAGCATATAATAATTTAAAAATTATAAAAAACAAAAATAGTTTCCCTTCTTTTAGAAAGACAGTTTACGTTTATTGTTCCTAATATAATAAAATAAGGTGAATTTATATATACAGTTCTTTTGGAGAAAATAAGAGATAAACGCATTTGCTTATGTATTTTTTCTTTTTACTTGTAATAAAGGATTCTTGCAATGTTTTACATTTTTATCCCAGAAAATTTCACAATAATTTCTATATGTATGTATATGTGTAAATACATATATGCTTATATATGTAGACATTTTGCCTTGCTTTTAGATATTATTATTTCCTTCAAAAAAGTTCCGAATTAAAGGGGAAAATATTTCCCTTTCTTTTTAGAGAAGCGCTTTTACGTTTTTAGACATTTACCTTTATAATTAAGATATATATATATTAATATATATATATACATATGTATGTTTAGAAATAAAATGAAAAAAAGAGAAGGAATTATTTTTTTATGAAGTTCAAAATAATATAATTTTTTTTGTTAAAAACTCGCTGCAATAAAAATAAACTGGGTTTATGTAGTACTTATAGAGACTGGCGAAAAATTCCTTTTCCTTTATCCCTTATCCGTTATCCTTTTTCCTTTTTTTTTTTTCTTTTCTATTTTATTTAATATAAATCTTTTGTCATGTAATAAGCAAATTATCAGAAAAAAAGGAAAACAAGTGAGCATAAATATAAATGATCTAATAGATAAATAAAATAAAAGAAAAAAAAGATAATGAAACACAGAAAAAAAAAAAATAGAGAATAAATTAAAGAAGAAGAAAAAAAGATATAAACAAAAGTAACGTGAAACCCATGAAAGAAATAAGGTTAATGCTTACTTGATCGTATGTAAAACATCAAAACGAATGCGAAAACCAGTAGCGTTGATAATAATAAGTTAAGTACATCTATGAAAAAATTAGAAGAAACAAATTTACACATGCGTATACACACACACACACACATGTTTGTATGTATGTATACATGGGTAAATAATGAAATAAATAAAGAAAAAATTTCTTAAAATATAATTCATTTAACACACACACACAAAAAAAAAAAAAAAAAAAAATGGAGAACTACGAAAAGTTATTTGAAAGTATAGATTTAAAAGATGACAATGCATATAATATTATAAAGGAAAGTGAAGAAAAAAAGATAAAAAAAATATTGTACAAATCAAAACATGATCCTAATTTATTACCAAGCTATTCAACTTTTAATCTAAGAGGGAAACGTTACAGCATTTCTAATGTAGCAGGTGAACTAGTTAAAAAAGTAGAGAAACAAAAAAAAGTAAAAGATTTACAAAATAGTTATGACAAAAAAATATTAAAAAAAGGAGAAAAAAATCAAACGATACCATCTCTTAATGAAATAAGAAAAATAAATCCAACTTTATTAACAATTAAGGAAAAAAAAAAAAAATATAAAGACGCTCTACCAGACAGACATGATATACCATTAATGAATTTAACAGCAGATGTTGATTATGTTTATGATAATGCTGTTCAAGTGATTAATACAAAACCTGTTGTTAAAAAAAAAAAGGAAGGAAAAATTCTCTTAGATGAAGACCCACTAACCAAAGAAGACTATGGTAAAATAAGTCCATATCTAATTAAAATAAAAAATGAATTAAGAGAAAAAGAAAGTTTGAAGAAACAAGATATTATTGATGAAGAAAAAATAGCTAAAGAATTAGAATTAAAAAAGGAGAATTTATTGGTAGAACTTAAAAATAAATATAATGAAATCAATAAAGAATATTTAAAGATATCCCATATTGTCGATATTAATTCGGTTAGGAAATTAAAAAAAAAGGAAAATTACGAAAAGGAACTAAATCAGTTAGAAAAGGATATACAAAAATTAGAAAAAATGAGTTACTAAATAGAGTGGATCTCTTCATTTTATATTTCTTTTTTCTTTTTTTTTTTAACCATCTTATTTTTACTATTATTTTTATGGAAAACGCAAGTAGAGCATTAATTCTGACTATCATTTCATATATTTTTTAACATTCACCTTATTTTTCATATGATAAGGTTCGTACAACTCTTTTTTTTTTTTTAAATTAATTATGTGTCTTATGATAAAATTTAATTGTATATACGTTCATGATAAAAAAAGAGAAAATCAATAAATTATTAATTTCCATTTTCCAACAAATAATTATATATTATCTATATATCAGTAAATATAAAAAGGAAATTAATGAAAAAATGGGAAGGTAAAAAAAAGAGTAAAAAAAAAAAAAGTTAAATATATGTACAGATGTATGTAGCAAAACAAACAAAATTTTATTCTTTTTTTTCATTTTTTTTTAAATTTAAATTAATAATATTGGACCATTTATGTCCAGTGATTCTTTTCTCTTATTTTCATTTGCTTCATCATCTAAACAAATAAAGAACATTTATATATGTTTATTGTACTTTTGATCTAAAAAGAAGTTCACGAATAAATGTGTATATGCTTGTTTGAAATTTTACCCATTTTTGTGTTCCCTAGGAATGGAGAACTTTTGCTTTCCTTTTCAGAGGAAGATCTTTCAACTTCCATTTCATTCTAATTAGTAAAAAAGTGCATATATATATATATGTTAATATATAAGTAGATATATGTATATATGTATGTATATACATATTCCCAAATAAATATTTAAAAAAATGGGAAGGAAATGTATATAGAAATAATTTGTTCTTCCAGTTGTATAAGCTCAATAAAAGTTTCATTTATTTTACCTCGTTGTTTTCATCTATTAAAAAAAAAAAAAAAATTATATTTTTTATATAAATTCATATACTAACAAAAAAAAAAAAAAATTATAAAATTATTTGTAAAATAATTTATAATAAAATTACTTGAAATATAAAATTCTTTATAATATTTTCGAAGCAAGGTAGTTCCTTCTTTCTGAATTTCTTAAAGTTGTAAAGAAACATACAGGTAGTGTGTATACAAACACATATATATATTTTTATAATAAAAGTTTGTACATGTGCGCAAAAAGGGGATTATATAAATTTTTGAATTTTCATTAGTAGCATATATGTTTGCTTCATAAAAATCCCTTTTATGCGTCATTTTATTTTTTTTTTTCCATTTGAACCTGATGTTATAAAAATTTTTAAATTTTCCTTTAATTTTGCTAATTCTTTTGCCGATACCTTCCACCTGACTCAGAAGAACGTTTATGCTTCATATATTTTTTAGGTTTGTCAATTTTGTGTTTATATGTACAATGCTTTTTGTATTTTATATTACTTTATTTTATTTTTGATGTATAATTTACTTTTAAAAATTTTTATGTGTCTTCTGTTATTTATAAGTATTTTTTATTTTATATTTTCTCTTTTTATTCTTATTTAATTTCAAGGTTTTTTTTTTTTTTTTTTTTTTGTAGTTACTAAAGATTTATATTTTGTTTATTTAATTTTACTCAAGAATAATTTTAAATGATACAAATTTTATATAAGTCACCTTTGCAAAGGAATCATTTCATAATTTATTAAAGGAATATCGTATGTCTTTTTGAGGAGAACGCTTTTATTAAAAATAAAAAAGAAAAGCAGCAATAGTATTATTTTCATGATGCCCTTATTAATGAATAAGAGAAATTATAATATAATATAATATTTAAAATTATACGATACAAGGCTAAATGAGCAATAAAATTACAAAAGAAGAAAATATAGTAAAATAATAACCCTTGGAAGTTATGAACTTTTATTACAGAATAATTTATTTAAATGGTATGAGACTACATTTAATCGCTTTTTATGTTAATTCGTAATCATTTATTTGTCAACTCACATATACACGTAAAAATGTATAAACGTAAAAATGTATAAACGTAAAAATGTATAAACGTAAAAATGTATAAACGTAAAAATGTATAAACGTAAAAATGTATAAACGTAAAAATGTATAAACGTAAAAATGTATAAACGTAAAAAAGTATAAACGTAAAAAAGTATAAACGTAAAAAAGTATAAACGTAAATATGTATAAATGTAAAAATGTATAAACGTAAAAAAGTATAAACGTAAATATGTACAAATATACAAATGAATAAACATGTTTTTGTTGTGTTTAAAAAACACTTTCATATGATGTGTACATACACATTTTTATTCTGTCACAAAAGTTTTATATAATATTCACTGAAAAAAAAACTTTTTCCCCTTTGTGACCCAAGATATTCATTGTTTTATTTTTTCTTTTTTTTTTTTTTTTTTTTGATAAGATAAATCCAAAGTTGAAAATGTATGAACCAACAACTGTAAAATATATATGCACACACGTACATGTATAAATATTCATACATGCACGAATGCCCAAATTTTATTATATATATTCGCCGTTAACGATACATTTTTTATTTTTTTTATAAAAAAACATGAGTATGTCATATAAATAGTGTTTTTTTAAATTTGTATCAACATTAATAAAGCAGGGGAAAAAAAAAATTATGAACAAATAAGAATTTTGAAAAAAAAATAAAGATAACTATCTATTTACATGTTTGACATTTTGGCCTTATACAACAGCACATAAAAGTATGCTATACAACTCTCGATATCAATATATAAAGCCATCTTTTGCATATATATAAAATAGGTAAAACTATATTGGCTCGTATATATACATTTGTATATATGAGCTTATTAAAATATGCGACTTTAATTTCTGCTATATCATATATGTTTTCAGATAAACCGTTTTTAAGATTAAAATCCTTTTCATAAACAAAAAAAAAAAAAAAAAAATTATGAAATAGGATAATAATTATATATATATTATTCTTACAATTTTATCATTTTTACTCTTTTTTTAATTTCCTTTTTTTCACTTTTGATCTTGTTTCGTCATTTCAGTTGAATACCTATTTTAACAATTGTAAATAAAAAAAAAAAATTATAAATTATTAAATAAATAACACACGAATTTGCAAAGTATTTTATATTTCCACTTTACCGTTTCCCTATAATTAATAATAATTTTTTAACTTGTTGAAGGCTTGAACAAATATAAATATTAATCTATATTATATATATTTAAGAAAAGAGAACTGTAAAAGAATTATAAATAAAATATATTAGTAAAGTAATAATTTTTTTTTTCTTATTATACTTTAATAAATATACTGTGGACCGAGATTAAGCATCTATAGTTGAAGTATACTCTGAAACCTTTCATAGAATTTTTTTACCTTGAAAATTTTTTACTTAATAAAACTATTTTTTTCTTATTGAAAAAAAAAAAAAAAAAGTTAAGTAGTATAAAAACAGAAAAAAATAAGCTAACTAATTCAGAAAAAGAAAAAAAAAAAAAAGTGTATATATTTTAGGTATGTAGAAAAATTCTGAACGAGAGCAAAAAAAAAAAAAAAAAAAAAAAGTTTTGTGTGTAAAACATTATATACACTATTATTACGTAAACAGAATTTTTTGGAAAGTTAATATAAAAACGTTCTTTTGAAATTGGTTTCCATCTATAAGTGTTTTAAAAGACTTTTTTTTTAATGAAGTGTAAAACAAATTAACTAAAATATAAAGGGTATAATATATGAAAAAATTGTTTTTTTTCTACAGTAGAGTTTTATAAAAAAAAAGGGGAAAAAACTTTATACACAGAAGTAGTAGAAGAAATTAATTTTAGATTTATTAATAAAAAAAAAAAAATTATATAAAATATATACGTATATACATATATATGTAAACACGAATTAGCTACTATTAATCAACAATGGTAATTTGGTTTAGTGTGTACCGTAAGCAAAATGTTATATTTCATTTTAAGGATTCTAATGTTTTTTAAATTGACGTACATAATACTTTATTTACAATATCATTTTTGCCCCAGTATTATAAATTAAATTATTTATAATAAAACGTGTAAAAAAAAGTCACCTCAAAAAAAATAATAATTCAGTGTTAAGTTCCTCTTATTATGTATATATATTTTACATACATAGTACACTTTTACTTTTGAGAAATTAACTGTATATTTAAAATTAAAAAAAAAAAAAATGAAAGTGTAATATTATGATGTTACATGATTTGTTAGGATGAATATAAAATAAATAAAAGACATTATATTCTCACTGAAGAAAACAAAATATTGATTAAATAAAAATTATTTCGCTCGTGCTTGTGTTGTGTATAAAAATAATAAAAATGAAACTTTATATTTTTTACAGTTCATCTAATATTATTCTCTCCATTTTATTTAATGCGTTTGGTTATTTAAATCTTACTTTTTTCTTTTTTTTTTTTTTTTTATTTATAAACTTTTAGTCTTTTTGAGTTTTTCTTTTTACATTATATTAAGAGAAACTCGTTTCTACATGTTTTTTACAGATATTCTGATTTCATAAACATATATATATATATATTCTTTTTTATATGTACATTAATATTTACACATATATAAAATTATGTGGTTTTTCTTCTTTACATTATAGAAGATTTGTAGCATATATTTTATTTGAATATATACACTTAGAGCACATGTAATTAATATTATTTAAGCTTATAAAAATAAATAGATATATGTGCGAATATATAAAGATATATATTTTTCTTCATTTTTCTTGAAAGTTATATATTTAGTAATATTTTGTTGTTTGTTAACTCATATTATGTTTACATGTTCATACCAATGTTTTATTAACACGAAAAAATGACTCCTTTTGTATTTTTACCTTTTTTTTTTTTTTTTTTTTGGTAATTATTTTGAATATGCTAAATTTTTAATTTTCATTGTTTAATAAAAATAAAAAATAATAAAGCCATTCACAATATTTTCTATTCATTTGTAATTTAATATGTATATTTAATGAAATTCAAAATACGTGAATTTTAGAGAATATAAAAAATGCACATTTTTTTTTATTTTTCTGTTTTTAAGCTTTTATCGCTTTTGCTTGTATTTATCTGTAAATATCTTTAATTTAAAAAAAAAGAATATGTAAGTATATCTATTCCACAAAATAGCAAAAACGTTTTTTTTTATGTTTATTGTAAATATGCATAATAATTATTTTTATTGCAGAAAATATGAATTATATAATAATCCATGTGTACATATTTCTATAACTTATGTAATTGTAATACTAGAAAATCAGAAAGAACACATGTTTATTCAACAATATACTCAAATATATATTATAATTAATTTTTAAAGCACTAATTTTTTTATAATATTTTAAATAAAAATTAAATTTTTTTTTTCCTACATATATAAATATACAGCTTACATAATACGTATATTGATATATAAAAATATTTACAGTTATTTTGCTTATTTTTCTTTCTTGTAAAGTTAAATTTTCGCACGTGTTTATATATATATGTATATATAATAAAACAGTTTGGTGAAAGAAATATTTACTGTTCGTTCCTTATATATAGTATATCTTGAATAAGAAAAAGAAAAAAAAAAAATGTGAACTAGAATATAGATGCAGAGAAAAAAACAAAAATAATATATAGTTTTTTTTCCTACCGATAAGGAACACACTATCAATGTTCATTATATATTGAATATAAAAAATTTAATATAATATATTCTTAAGTGTAATCTTATAAATTTGTATATTTTTTTGTACACGGATGTACAAACATATCTATATAATAAATTCATTTCATATTATGCGTATTTATACATTTTTTTGTATTGTAGGAATGAAAAAATATATATTTTCTTTTGTGCGTAGTGAAATTTTTTTTTTTTTAAATATATGTATATAAATATATATATATATGAACATATATCAATAAATATAGTATGTTTTTTAATAAATTTTTTTTGAAAGAAAAAGATGTTGAAAGTAGCAGAAAATTAAATGACTCATTGTACACTGTTAAATGATGAAGTTTCATTTTTTGATATGTGTATTGTCATTTAATAATTTTGTGCTTTCCATATAATTATAATGACAGGAATAATTTGTATATAACAATTTTTATGAACAGTTTTTTTTTGGAGGGTGCATAATTTTTTCTTTTATTAATATGTACCTATTATTTATATATTTACAGCCTACCTAGCTCAATTTTTAAAAATTTATATATGTAGATTGGGGTTCTTATTTCTTCATTTTACCAAAATATTGATATACATGTATGTATTAAAAATTTTTGGCATTATGTGATTGCATATATTTTTAATAAGTGCTTTTTTAATCTACATGAACACAGACACATATATATATAATATATATATACATACATATATATAATACCTGTTTATTCATATATATATAGTATATAAACATTACATGTTTACACCTATATTAGGTAATTTGTTTCACATAATGCTTCTATGTGTTTCCTTGCTTGAAATATCCTTCATTTTTAATCGAAATATTATTGTTTTTAACAATTCTGTCTAGATATTGTTCCTTTTTTACATTTTTAATTTTACAAAAAATTTTTGAAGAATTTTTTATAAGAGCTTTGAAGGCCTTACGTTTAAATTGTCATATAAAAACTTCAGAAAAATTTGTTCTTAATTGGGTGCATATATTATATTTGTATATTTTTATTTATATATATACATAATATATTTACAAATATATATAAAAATAAAAATAATTTTAACTTTTTAAACGTAATATATATATATACTATTTATATATATTTATATAAATGTAAAATTATTGTTACAAAAAAGTGTTTTTTTCTTCCCATTTTGTGTTAAAAATGTGCTTTTATTTTAAATGAATATATGTAAAAATTTAATCTTTATATATATACACTTTTTTTTTTTATTATATTTTATTTTTTAAAAAGGGCTGCATGCAACCAAAAAAAAATTTTAATAAAAGCTCGCATGCAAAAAGCGGTTACAAGAAAAACTAAAGGTTCTAAGAAACCAAAAAAAAAAAGTATAAATTTAATATATATTTGTAATAACACTTGACTTATCTATATATTTATTAAAATTAAAAAATTTTTAAAATATATATATGTATATATATATATATAATATATATAAATTTAATATTTAAACGAATAATATATATGAAAATTTCAAGTAAAATTGTATAATATACATATATATTGATGTTTAAAATAATGTAGAAACTTCATTTGAAAAAAAATTATTTTATAGAGAGAAATAATGGCAGATGTAATTCACTTTATTAAAATATTATTAATGCATTTTTGTATATAAATATATTGTTGAATTCAAAAATAATAAGGCTATACTACAAAATTAATAATTTTACATGCTGTTTTTTTTTTTTTTTTTTTGCATGATTAATTAATAACAGATATTTTTACTGAATAAAATATTACTTAAATGCAATTTTTACATGTTCACGAAAAGCTGTAACTTTTTGTGCATAATACATATTATTATATATGTTTTCTTATGTTTCATTAAAGCACATTTTATGTAATATTATATATATATAAAACATATATGTAGTATGTTTTTTTTTTTTTTTTTTTTTTTTTTTTTTTTGTATTAATATTACAAGTACATTTGTATGTGTATGTATATAGTATGTATGTATATTTATATATTCTATTTAAGTACATGTAAGTAAACATATAAATGACATACACTGATGTATGTATTTATAAATGATATATATGTACATATGTATATTATAAGCTTATATTACCTATATATGTTACATGTATATAATATGTATAATATATGTGAAGTTGTAAAGTACTATTTATAAAACATTCTTATGTACATCAGTTGCTATGCTAACATGAATATTATTAGCTTCATATTATGTATATGAGCGCGTTGAATAATTTTTTATTTATAAAGAATACTACATGTATGTATGTAGGTATGTATGTATGTAGGTATGTGTGTATGTAAGTATGTATGTATGTAGGTAGGTATGTATGTAGGTATGTGTGTATTTATGTATGTATGTATTTATGTATGTATGTATTTATGTATGTATGTATGTATATATATTAGTAAAATAAATTGAAATATTTCAAAGGTAAAAAAAGAAAATAAAAAAAAAAAAAATACGATTGATTAAATTATATGCCAATAATATGGTGAATTAATTGCAAATATGTGTTTTATTTAACATTTTTTCATTTTTGAATGCAGAAACGTAATAAAGCAATGAAAACAACATAAATAAAATATAAGAAAATAAATATATTATATATATCTGCTTATAGCAATAGTATTGTATACACGTAGTATAGGTACACGTATGTACGTATATGTATATATAAAGAAATATATGTGTGTAAATGAGTTATAATATTTTTTAATAATTTTTTAATGCATATTAATTATTTTATTCATTTCCATATTAACAAGGCATTTTTTTGTTCTTGACATATTTAAATTTTTTCTTTTTTAAAATATATTTTTATGTATTATATAAAAAAAAGAAGAAAAGATTAATAACACAATGGCGCATTAATTTTTTTGTTTTTCATATATATGCATCACGACTATTATATTTTTTTAAAATTAAGCAAAATAGATGATATTAAAAAAAATATATATATGAATTTTACATATTACATATATATAATAATAAATACATCCATATTGATGTAAAATGTGAATTTGATTATTTAGAAATATAGATATATGTAAAATACTTGGCAGTATATTTTATATGGTAATTATAGGCAACAATATATATATACATAAATTTACATTTCCCTTTTTATTTATTTTTTTTAGACATAGTATTTTTTTTTTAAATGAGGTATAACTTTTAAAAAATTTAGTTGTAGCGTTTTTAAAGAAATATATGCTGCAAAGTTGCATTTTATTCTATTTTGTTCGGCTGAAATTTCTACGTAATATAAGTGCGCATATGTATAAATATATATTATATACCCATTACATATTCATAACAATGTATTTTAATTTTTATGTAATTTGTACGATATAATATTTTACATAAGAAATAGAGCTCATCATGTGAGGATATTTTAATTTATTACTTTATTATATTTGATTTAATTTATTTTTTTATTAAAATAAATTTTTGAAATTTATTATCAGGTGGTTCTTTTGTATTATTAATATAGAGGGGGTTATAAATATATATAAACACATGCATAATACGCAAATGTTACAGTTGTTAACTATATCTTATGCAAGTGTGTAACATAATTCGATAATATTACCTTTTTTTAATTTTTATTGAAATTTACATTTAATTTTTTTTTTTTATTTTTTATTTTTATATAAATATTTTTTTGAAATATTCATAGAAAAACATATTTTTTTTTTTAAATACATGATTTAATATTTTTTTTTTTTTTATGCATATATAATTAAAAGGGAGCCATTCATAAGAGAATATATTTGTTAAACATACATGTTTATTCAAATATGTAAATGTATATATACAATATACATATTTCTTTTCTTTTCTTTTCTTTTTTTTTATTATTAATTATATTTGTAAAATATACTTTTAAAGTTACACTTATTAACATGTTAGGATAAGATATTCAAGGAGAAACATATTTATTATATGCGTAAAATATATATTGTATATATATGTATATTGCATATATTTGTATTGTATATACGTATATTGTATATATTTGTATTGCATATATTTATATTATATATATGTATTATGTATATATTTAAAACTTGTTAATTTTCAAAAGAACATATGTATTTATATATTATTAATTTATGTGCATTTTTATTTTGCATATTGATTTTTTTTTTTTTTTTTTTTTTTTTTCATTAATATAATTATATTGGTTATTTTCATTTTTCTTTTCTTTTTTTTGATTTAAATACACGTAGGTGTAACAGTGTATACATGTTATATATAGTACATTGTATAGAGTGATTTATAGTTTAGATTACAGTATAATATATTTATATATGTGTATACATACATACCATACATATGCGAATGTGCATATATTTGTTTTATAAACTTATGGCTAGAAAAAAGTTACCTTTATTTCTTTTCCTCTTTTTAATTTAAAACATATGCCATTTATTTATATTTATCAATATTACTCTCCTTTGCATTATATATCTTTCTCTCTGCCTCTCTTTTTTTTTCTTTTTTTTTTTTTTTCCATTCCCCTCCTTTCTTCTTCGTTTTTTTTTTTTTTTTTTTTTTTTTTGAATTACAACAGAAAAGATATACATTATCTTTTTTGTAGAAAATTAAGAATATCTTGAAAGTTACACAAATCAACATCTCTCTCTTTTGTAATGTGTACACAATTTTTAACACTTCTAGTGGCGATAAGATAAAAGATGGATGAAAATACAAATACGGAGCTAAATTTTAACTCCTTAATTTTACCACTTGATGGTAAGAGCACGCATCATAGCATTAACAGTGTTAGTAATAATAACAGTAACAATGGGAACAATAAGGGCAATAATAATAATAATAATTTAAATAGTACTACTACTATGAATTTGAGTACTAATATAAGTAATAATATGAGCGAGAGTGTGAATAATAATTTGAACAGTAGTATGAGCAGTAGTATGGGAAATAATATAGGAACTAATATGGGCAGTAATATGAGCCATCATTTGAGCAATAATATGAGCAATAATATGAGCAATAATATGAGTCATAATATTAGTAATAATATAAATAGTAATTTAAATAATAATATAAATAGTAATTTAAATAATAATATAAATAGTAATTTAAATAATAATATAAATAGTAATTTAAATAATAATATAAATAACAATGTAAAAACAAATATGAACAGTAATGTAAACATCAATTTGAACAACAATGTGAACAACAGTATAAACAGTAACATAAACAAAAACGTAAACAATGGCATAAACAGTAGTATGAACAATAATAACAGTAATAATAGTATTAACAATATAAGCAGGGGGGGAGGTGTTGAAAATGGTGGACTGAATAACACAGCTGGACCAGTTCCACCAATGGAACCTGTAGTAGTAGAAGTGAAAAAGAAAGTGGGTAGACCAAAAGGAGCGGTATCAGCAAATAAGATAATAAAAAAAGAAGAAAAGGTTTCTACGTCATCTTCAGGCTATCCAGGAGTTAGTTGGAATAAACGAATGTGTGCATGGTTAGCTTTTTTTTATGATGGTGCATCAAGAAGAAGTAGAACATTTCATCCAAAACATTTCAATATGGATAAGGAAAAGGCTAGATTAGCAGCTGTAGATTTTATGAAAACATTAGAAAATAATGGAAGAAAAAAATTAACAAAGAATAAAGCAGGAAGAAATAAAACGAAACATTTAAATAATGATCATTTGGCAGCATTACATAATAGTGATGTTGCTAATAGTTTGAATACCTTAAATTCAAATAACAATAATTTACAAATGCAATTAATGTCAATGAATCCAGGATTTTACATGCAAAATATAAATAGAAATTTTAATATGTCAAGTATGTCAGCTAATGAGAGAAATAATTTAAATAATACTTTTAATTCGTTAAATAATAATTCTAGTATGAATAATTTAACCAAAAATATGCAAGAGCAAAATGCTTTATATATTCACAATAGTAATAACTCGTTATTTAATAATAATATGCATTTAATTAATAACACGAATAATAACTTAAATTGTAATAATAGTAATAATAATAATAATAATAATAGTAACAATGGTAATACCAACTTGCATTATTTGAATGATCTAATTTTTCATTCAAATTTGCTTCAAGGAGCAGCAGCAGGTGGTAGTAACGTTTCATTTCATGACAGAAATATGAATAATAGCGCAAACGACTTGTTAAATTTAGAGGAAAATTTGGGATTGCAGAAAAAAGAAGTTGAAGGTTTAATGAATGCTTTATTTAGACAAAATTATAATATGAATCTAAATATGTCAAGTATTGATAAGCATTTTATGCAAAACAGTACGAGTAATAATAATAATAATAATGCTAGTAATAATAATGGTATAAGTAATAATAATAATAATAATAATAATAGTAACAACCATCAGGTTATGAATACATCTCCATCACATAGTGGTGGTGGAAATAGTAACAATAGTGGTAACGGTAACAACTCCATTAACAACAATAATAGTGTAAATAATAAGAGTACATCAAATTCTATTAACAATAATTCTTCGCAGAATGCGCACATGTATATTTCAAATCATAAAAATGATGCATTTGATAATAACAGTAATAGTAATATTAATAGTAATATTAATAGTAATATTAATAGTAATATTAATAGTAATATTAATAATGGTATTAATAATAGTATTAATAATAGTATTAATAATAGTATTAATAATAGTATTAATAATAATAATAATAACGAATCTAATAATAATAACAACCCATCTAACTTATCCAGTTTTTATGATTATAATTTTGACATATATAGAGGGAATTTATCCCCCCATTTACTTGATATGGTAAATAGAATGAACAATGATTTAAAGGAGGGGAAAAATTTAGATAATCTAAATGATGATATAAATGATTTAAATTTCCGTTTACATGAAAACTCAGCATGGATAAATCAACTAAGACATTCCCATAATAATTTATGTAACAATTTAAATAACAATCATTGTGATTTATGTGATACTAACGTTTCACCAGATCATAATAATAGTAATAACTTAAAAAATCAAATAGAAATAAACAAAAGAAAGAAATCAGGTAGTTCTATCCCTGTGAATAATAGAAAAAATGAATTGCTTGATGAAAATAATAATAATAATAATAATTGTAATAATAATAATAATAATAATTGTAATAATAATGCTAATAATAACTGTAATAATAATAATACTAATACTTTTGATATGAATAATTTACCATGTAATTGTCCTGCACAGTTAAGAAACCAGAAAAACCATAATCTTTTTTGCATGTTTTACAATCATTCAAATACACCTCCCCCAAATGATAATTCTTATAATTATTTACCTTGGAATAATGCTTCTTCAAATAATAATATTATGAATAACATGGAAAAGAGTGAAAAGTTAGTGGATAACACAAATGGTAATAATAACACGAACAGTACTAATACAAACAATAATAGTCGAAATGTAGGTGATGCAAATAACGTTATTTGTATATCTACAAATAATAATAATAATCCAAATAATGCTCTTCAGCAAAATGCAAAAATTTTATCTCATACCTTAGATATGAATCAAAAACGGAGTTCTCACACGTCTCAGTATTCTACAAACCCAAATATACAAGACATTCAAAAACAATTACACTTTCAAAATCAGCAAAATATGAATACTCCTGAATTGCACAATCCTATGCAAATAGTAAAGCAAGGTAGTGGTAATAATTACCAGCAAAAAAATATGAACAATAATAATAATACGAAAAAAAAAGGACCCAAAGAAGGCAGAAAAACATTATCAGGAGCACCGCATGATCTAAGTATGCAACATCAGCAGCCATCCTCCAAGAAAAGCTCAGTTTCTTCCAATTTTATTGAACATAATAATTTATGTACAAAATTAAATAGTATAATCAATTTTGAATGGATTAGCTCAGATTTAAAGTTACATCAAAATGGAAATAAACAAGGTTCATTTGATGAAAATGATACTTGAGAAAAGAAATCTTCATCCCATTTTGTGATGCAAAATTTTGATAAAAACGATATATTTTATGCGCGTCCGTCCAGTGTATATATTGGCGGAAGATTATGCATTATTATGTATTGGTACCTGATACATTTTTAATAGGCTGCACTGGAAAAAAATACATTAAAATTATATACCACCAAGAAATAAAAAAAAATTTATAATGATGGATGAACAAGTTAGATCAATATATATATATATATATATATATATATGATATAATTAAATCCATTTATAATAGCCCTACTTTTTAATGAATTATATTGAAATTAAAAATTTTATTATAATAAAAAAAAAAACAAAAAAAGTATTCTTTCTTTTTTTGGATTTTAATATTTTTTTTTTTAAATCAAAATATATAATTATACAAATATATTATTACACATATATGTTTCAGTTATTTATTTTACTTTTATTTTATGATAAATTCATTATAATGTTTTTTTATGTTTATTTATATTAAATACAAAAAAACTAATCAAACGCTTATGCTTGTATACTATGTATGTATTCAGGCCTATATATACGTACGCGTATCCACACGCGCACACGGTTCTACATAGGTATATGACTATCTCTTTCCTTAATATATATATGCATATTTATATACGAATATATATACATATATATACTTACTTGTACATATACATTCACATGTGTGCACTATGTATTTATGCAATTTTTTTAATTTATTAAAATATTTAGTTTTTTAATTATTTATATTCAATTTTTTTTTTTTTTTTTTTTTTTTTTTTTTTTATTAATGTGAATTTAATGTTATGATATTTTTATAATTACAACATTTAATTATTATGTAAAAATTAAAGATATTTTAAAAAAAGAAAAACCAAAAAATAAAATTTAAGTGTTTCCTGAAATTAATGACATGAGAGCAAATTGTTGTTTGCTTATAAGCTACTATGGATATATCTTTTAACGTAAATGCGTAATTCAACATGTTATGTGGTTTATATATATATTATTATTATTTTTTTTTTTTGTCTTTATATTATTTTTGTTATATATTTGCAGTGTAATATATATAATACTACAAAAATTATATTTTTAAAATGAACATTGTTATGTTTTATATTTTCCTATGAATTTGTTTAAAATATGTAAAAATAGTATTCAAGTCGAATTTTGAAATGAGAAGTAGACATTTCTTTTTTTTATTTTTGAATAATTACCTGATAAGTGAATTGTGATACTTTAAGGAAAAGCGTATTCTTTTAGTAAAAAATAAAAGAAAAACAACAGAACTGTAACAATGTATTATAATGGTACAAAATTTATTAAAGCAATACAAGCATTTGCTTGTTCTGTTTGTGAACATTTCGAAAAAAGGTCGCTTAATCATATTGAGAAAATGCTTAAATTATTAACATACTTAAAGAAACAAATAAGGAGATTTTATTGTTAATAATACTATGTTCTCAAGATTTGTAATTTTTTTTTTTTTTTTAATAAAACTATATAAATTACGTTAAAACTGTTTTTGAAAAAAAAAAATAAAATTTTTTTTTAAGTTATAAAATATATACTTTTATAATTAAAGGCTACTTAAATACAACACACATATTTCAGAGTGTTATATTAATTATTATGAAATATTTTTTTTTTTTTATAAAAATACTTGTCTTTTCTATAATGCATAAATATCGTTCTGCGTACATACATACGCTCTCTATATATATACAAAGTACACATTTATGCTATATATATTTATAGGAAATTGTAAGTTTTAGCACATGCATAAATACGCACATTCTTTATTTTAATTTTATTATTATGGCTTCATATATAACCTCATATTATCTTACAGAACTTGAAAAATAATCTTTTGTGTTTTGGAGCTATGTAGAAAAAAAAATTATTAATGAATGTTGTACTGTACGTAAAATACGCGCATAAATGTTTAGCTTGTTAAAAGGATAATATATAAACATTCGTGTAAATATGTACGTATATGAATATATATATATATATATATGTCCACATACACATATACATCAATATATACGTATACATATAAGTATATATATATGTGTACGACAAATGGTGTGATCCATTAAAACGCATTTACAATGAAAATTGAAAGAAAATAAAAGGGGAGCTGAGGAAAGGGGGAAAAAAAAAAAAAAATTAATTTTCTTCTTTCCACACAAAAGGCTCAAAAGGAGGAGCTTCCTTCTTGCTATTATTCTCAAGGTTTAATTCTATAAAGTCGGATGGTTCTGATGGCCTATACATATAATCAAAAAGATGATGCATATGCACATATATATATATGACGGAATATGTACTGATAAAAGATAATGTGTGGAATGTTACGATTATTCTATTTTATCTTTTTATATAATTATTAATAATTACGCTGTATCTATAAGCATAATAAAGCCCGATTTTCGTGTTGGAAGAATAGGTTTGAATCTATCACTGGGTAGGTACTCAATAAACTTTTCTTGCATTTTTATAACTCTACACGGGTTTTTCATATCAACCTGTCAATGCAAAAATATTATATATACAACGTAATGTATATGCGATATATATGTGTTACACATATGTTACATATGTGTTATATAAATATTTGTATGTATATTCACAATATATACACATGCACATATACGTAGATACACACGCAAATTACAATCATATATGTATTTGTATATGCTAACACACACACACGTAATAGTTTCTTCTCCTTCTTACGTTATTATTAGTGGATGACGATATACTAGTATTTTTACTTTTACTGTCAGGTTTCTTAATTTTTTGTAGATGTGCAAAATTATTTGAATCATTTGCCTGTTCGTTCGTATTTTCGTCATTTGCACTACCTTCAATGCTTTCTGCATGAGATACATGACTAGACTGACCTACTGTAGCTGCTGTACTTAAAATTTCTAAATTTTTCATAGATTTTCCATCAGATAAAACAGAACTATTGTCGTCTTGTGCTGTTTTTTCCTTTGTTAATTTGTTATCACTTTTTTGTTTCTTCAATTTCAATGTTTTTCTCTTGGCAGTTGTAGATAAGACTGCTGTGACTGTTTCTTTTTTTTCTTGCGTTTTTTCCTTACTTAAAAAAGAAGGATAGTCAAAAGTATGATTTTTACAAGTAGATATAACACTAAAGTTTTTAGGAACTTTCAAATCTTCTGTAAGGCCAATTAAACAAGTAGGTAAAAAGGTTAAGCTTATCATATGTATTAAAGGAAACCAATACCATAATTGACTAAACAGGCAAAAACCAACAGCTGACTGCGGTCTTATAATATTAGCTCTTCTTGTAAAAAACGTAGAAACAGCATTTCTTCCACATATATCTAATAAGCCAGCACCTACAATAGCTCCAAATTTTGCCATAATATCTTCGTGTTTATCTGATAAAATTTTCATAATTTCATCTTTATATTTTTTAAAATTAGGATTAACATGTTCATTTGATTGTTGAAAAATTAATCCTAATGATATGAAAGCACTCTGCCTAACAAAATCGGTTGTATCTGTTAATAACGGCATTAACATATCTATTGCTTCTTCATTTCCTGATGCTGCACATGCAATACCTAACGCTAGAGCAGCACCATAACGTACATGTGGATTATAGCTTTCAATTAATAAATTTAAAAACATGGGTACTTGTGAAGGGGTATTACATAATACAAAACCTAATGCAATAACAGCTGCTCTTCTAACATCATCACTTACGTCTGAAACAGAAAAATGTAATAATTTCTTTATTATATGTTTATTATAATTTGATAAACCACAGTATGCTAAAGCGATAGTAAACATACCTCCATATCTTATAATAGCATCTTTATCATTTATTAATTCTTCAATTAATGCATCTGCTTCTTTTTCCTTTTGAAACATAACAAATCCTAAACTTATACTACATGCTCTTGTTATCTTTTCATGTTGCGTATCATGTGCATATGCCAACAATTCATCTACACATTTTTCATCTCCACTCCCTAATTTTAACAATCCAATGGCATAAGCAGCACTTTCACCTGCTACTGCAGAATCAGAATACATAACTGCTTTTAACTCATCATAAACTAAATCATCATCACTTTCTCCTAAGCAAACTAAACCTAACCCTAAGCAACAACCATGTTGTAATACTTCATCATTCACATTTAATTTTAATTGAGCTAATAAATAATTTTTTACCTTCTTATCATTAGTATTATTACAGGCATGTATTAAACCAAGAGCATATAAGGAACCCCCCTCTGAATATACACCACTTGGTGAAATACCTACGTTTAAATTGTTTGCTATCTGTCGGGTTACATCGTTGTATGGTAAATGAGATGAAAGAACAATGAAAGACTCATTTACATGTCCTTTATATACAACTCCTAAAGAAGCAGTGGCTGAAAATTTAGCCCAGTTAATTGCTTTTGATAACCACTCAATATTTGAACGTAAGAAAACGTCACATGTAGTGCCTGTTTGCATTAATGCATGTGCTATTACAATTCCATGATGTGTTATACTACTTCTAGAATCTACAGCATTCTTATAACTATCTAATAATATTAAATCAGCATGATTGTTACGATGCAAGAATTCGATATATAAATTTATGGTTACTTTTCCAGTTAATATATAAACTAATATTTTTATTTTATCATATAATTTATGTTTTTCATGTACGTACATGAATACATCATCATCAGATGATTTATTTTTATCTTCCTTTTTCGATTCGCTGTTCTTATCATTGTCTGTATTCTCTTTTTCCAATTCCTCCTCCTGTACTTTTTCATTCTCTATCGTTTCGTTCACACTATTTTCTTGATTTTGCAAAGGAGTTGTATTATCACCAATATTATTATTTTTATTTTTACTATCATCAACAACAGCCGAAGTTGCAACGGCATCGGCATGAGCATTATCTTTTCTTTCACTCTGATCCCCATTTGCATGCTGTTCAACTAAAATATTGTCATTCGTAATAATTGTATCTTTTTTCAATTCATTGAATGAAATAGTACTATAATTTTCCTCTCCGTAATAGTACGTTTTATTTTTCATAAGAATTTCTTTTATTTGTCTTAAAATATTTTTTAAAAATTTTCTATTTTCTAAATCTACTAAATCGAAAGATATTTGATATGCCATCAAATGATAATTATGTAACAGATTTAATAATATCTCTGCAACTTTTACATAATCATTTACATAAAATAAACATTTACATAAATTAATATATTCGTTTTTCAATTCTTCTTCATCCATGGAAAGATAAATTTTTACTAAAAGTTTAAAAAAATCTCTTCTAAATTTTTTAGTAGTATTAATATGTCTTTCATTAGAAATAGAATGCTGTAATATTTCTATTTTATTTGGAGAATTTAAAATGATATATTCTACTTTATCCAAACGTCTGGCATCTAAAGCAACCCCTAACGCTTCTTTCACGCTATTATTTTTTATACATATTTCTAACATCTCATCAACAAATTGCTCCATTTTTTTATTTATATCATTATTTAAATCCAAATTAAAAATGTCCTTATCATTTATACCTTTATTGGTATTACTGTTATTATGATAACTACTAATATTGTTGTCAAAATTATTATACAGGCTAAAGTTGCTTCTACTGTATGTATTGTCATCATCCACATTGTTATAATTAACATTGGTATTGTACGCGTTACTAGCAATAAAAGAAGCTCCACTATTTCCATTATTAATGGTAAGGTTACTTTTACCGCTATTATTATGAACGGGAACATGATTACTATTATTATTATTATTAACATTATTAACATTATTAACATTATTAACATTATTAACATTATTATTATTGTTGTTATTGTTACTACTGTTGTAACCACTAATGTTGTTGTATCCATTAATATTGTCATTATCGCAATAATCGTCATTGCTAAAATCCTCACCTTCATAATCCCTTTCCCTAATTTCTACGTATTTCTCAATACATTTAGCCAACATTGTTTCAACATATTGCGATTTTTCATTTATATTAAACAATTTACCTGAACACAGTGCATATTTTAAAGCTTCTGGGTATTTTTCTAAATGAAAATAAACCTTACTGGCAACTAAATTGGCTAGCTCTCGACCTACAAAATTCTGATCTTCACATAATTCCTCAATTTTAAAAATATGGTCAGCTAATTCAGGCCAGTATATATCAACAATAGCATTCAACTTTTCCAAACCAAATATTTTTAAACTAGTTTCTTCCTCGTTCAATAGTGCTATCACTCCTGAGGCTGATGTGACAATATCACTTTTGTGCAGGTTTCTCTCAAAATCCATCTTGTCGTTTTGTTTTGTTTTGTTTTGTTTAATAAAATAATTTTTTTTTTCAGGGGGATAAATAACACATATATACAAATGTATAGGTCGCTATTACTACTGGGGTGTTTTGTGTAATATATGTGTGTATATACCTATTTATGTAGGTATACATCCATATACATGTACATATGTATATATATATAAGCACACATGTACATATAGATACGCACGAATGTAAATCTAGGTACGCACGAATGTAAATATAGGTACGCACGAATGTAAATATAGATACGCACGAATGTAAATATAGGTACGCACGAATGTAAATATAGGTACGCACGAATGTAAATATAGGTATGCACGAATGTAAATATAGGTACACACGAATGTAAATATAGGTATGCACGAATGTATATATAGATATTCACGTATGTAAATACGTGTATACATGAATGTATATAAGGATTCACCGATGTATATATATGTGTATATATACGTATATTTGTGTTATGCGTTTTATATACTGCTATGCGTTATTTATTATATATAATGCATGGTGTATAATTTTTATATGTTCACATGTGCTTCACTCATGAACCTGTTTATTTTCGCTTTCTTTTTTCATTTAATATAAACTATCACAAAAGCAGTTAATTAAATTTGCGCTCTCATTAATCAGTTTTTTCCTTTACCCCTTCAATCATAATATAATAAATGTAACATATAATGCATTTATTTACTATATTATAAAAATTACATAAGAACTATAAATTTGTTCAATCTAGAAATAAAAAGAAATATTTTTCACTTTGAAATTAAACTTTCAGTTTCTTAATTTCTTTCATTACTTTTTCATTTTGTAATTTTTTTTCGTTTTATTTTCATAGTGAGAGATGAACATATTTTTTGGCCTTTATCTTATGTTTGCTAAATTACGTACGCTCCTTTCTTGTACTATATTATTTTTACATATTTATAATAAAATAAATTATATTTTGAATTTATAATTTTGAATTTATAATTTTTTTTATGTATATTCGTATGAATGTACGCATAATATATTACACATGAATGAAATGGTTACGTATATAATACACTTTGACGTGAACGTATTAAATTTTTTTTTTTGCTTTTCAGAAAATTCGTTAGTAATTTTTTTTAATTTTTTTAAATTATGAAATACCTTTACACAGTAAAAAGAAGAAAACGAAATAATGCGTTATAAACTATGAAATCGTGTAAATAGATTCCCTTTTTGGCTTTTTCGTATTTTTTTTCACTAACATGATTATTCTTTTTTCCAACCCTATGCGTTCTAAAGGTTCATATATACATATATATATATATTTTTGTGTTTTCTCTCGTTTAAACAGAATTTATAACAACAAAAAAAAATTTTAAAAAATCTGAAATTTTAAAATTGTGTGAATTATTCTATTAATACTGTGAAACTATTTCGTATGTTCAAAATTGGGAATATATATACATATATATATATATATAATATGCATATATATATAATATGTATATATATATAATATGTATATATATATAATTGTAGCACATATGTAATAACATGAACGAACTACGTCACGTAATTATGGTTACACACACATATGTGTATACCAAATGGGAAATGAAAAAATAAGGCGTATATTAAAATAATATATATGATTTAGGTTTGTATCCCCTTTTAAGGCTCTAGAATTATCATTCATATAATTGTTCCTTCATGTACGAAATAAATATTAGCTTGGGATAAAATGTATATTTATTTGTTTTTCTCTTTTTATGGCAGTTGTTTTTTACCGACTGGTCTCGTTTTCATACTCTAAGTAAAATTAAAAAAAAGAATAGATAGGGATAAAGTAGAAAAAAATAGAATATAAAAGAATAGTACAGAATAAAATATAAAAGAATAGAATAGAATAAAATATAAAAGAATAGAATAGAATAAAATATAAAAGAATAGAATAAAATAAAATATAAAAGAATAGAATAGAATAAAATATAAAAGAATAGAATAGAATAAAATATAAAAGAATAGAATAGAATAGAATAGAATAGAATAAAATATAAAAGAATAGAATAAAATAAAATATAAAAATATACAATGGAAGTGAAAAAGAAAAAATGACTTATGTGTACGTCTATCACGTACCGTTTATCCTGAATAAGCAGGAAGCAATATTTCTTTTATCTGTTTAAACAATTCATAAAATTCAATTTTATTTTACGGATTTAACCAATGGAGAGTACGATAAGACAAAAAGTATTAGTAAGTGAAGACAATTTAATTTTAGTTCACTCATTTTATTTGAAGTGTTTTAGATTTAGCATTTTTCATTTTTAAATATTAAAATAAGTTCTCATAAATCAATTTATAATTATTTATGCTATTAGAATATAGTGTAATATATTACCTCACTTTTTTACAACAAAAAAGGTTTTATCTAAAAAATGTACGAATGCATTTAGTATACTTCTCTCTTTTATTGAGGTATTTGTTTTAAATGTTTTTTTTTTTTTTTTCTTTCGTGAACGTAAGGGAAAAATGTGTTTTAATCGTATAAATGCACGTATAATATTTTACCATATGGAAAGTATGTTTACACCCTATTAGAAGAAATCTCAAATTGCTAAAAAAGGTAAACAATAATAATAAATACTTGGGGAAAAAATTGACTGTTTTTGTATTTTACAAGTTACTTGTAAAGGTATGAAGGATTAGACAGTCATTAGCATGTACCACATGCATACGTACATACATATATACACTTACGTAAATACATACATACACTTAAGTAAATACATATCTACATACGCTTACATACATACACTTACGTACATGCATGCATACTCATAAATATGCGCATCGCTTAGGGATATTAAATGTTTTTTCCGAAGAAAAAAAAAGGGTAAGCTCTGTAAAACAGTCACATAAAACGATATAAACTTTTGCTTTTCCTCGTTCGAGTTTGAATTTTATATTTTTCTTTTTGTTTTTTTCTCCTTAGATAAGAGTGGAAGAAATGTTCACTTAGGCATTTAAAATTGTAAAACAATTTTACAGTCAAGAAGTGTTCCTTAAATTTATAGACATAATAAAATAAACATTACTCTTACAGGTTAACTTAAAATTTATGAAATTAAAAATTTGTTTTTTAAAACTACGTTTTTTAAAATTTAAAAATAAAATATTCTGCAGTAAAAATGAAAAAAAACAAAAAAATGAAAAAAATACGAAGGAAAAAGTACTTTTTAATTTTTGTGTGTAATGAAGGTACAATTATTTATTTCATTATTCATTTCATTATGAATTTTGCTATATATTTCGTCATTTTTTATGTTACAGTTTATCTATTTTGCTATATGCTATTATTATAAATTTATAAAATATAATGAACACGTAGATATGTCTCTTTAGAAGGAAGTAAAAAATTGGATTGCTTTTACCATTTTCTATGTTAAGAGTAAGCATTAGTTATTACACAAAAAATATAAAGTGCGTTCACATACATATATATGTATTATACTTCTCTTTTGCTGTGAAAAATAAATAAATATACATATAACATTTACTGCGTACTTAAGAAAATATAGAAGTATTATTTTTATTCAGTCCTGTTAAGTATTATTATGTAATGTAAAAAAAAAAAAAAAAGGAAAATACTCAAGTTAAACTTTTAACATTTTTTGCAACGTCAAATTTTTTGCTCCCATCATAAATGCGCGTTAAATAGGAATTAAGCAAATACATGTATAATATAGAAAAGAGGTACAATCGCAGTTCTTTTCATTTTATTTATACATAATACATTTATTTGATGAAATATACATGTATATATGTACATATGTACACATATATGTACACTTGCATATACACACGTAAGCATACACATATATTCATACATATATATGTACAAATTTTCAGTAGACTTCACGGAATGCGAAATATATACTCAAATAAAGGGAATATGTTAAAAAAGTCAAGGAAAAAAATGTTATAATAAATAATTTAGTATACAGTGATATATCATTAAAAGGTCTTTCATTCCTGAAAATTTATATAGAACATTCATAAATATTTTTGCAGACGAAATAAAAGCAATAGGCTAACTTTAAAACATGGCTTATTATCAAAAATTATTTATTTTAACATCATTACAAATTTTACTTGACATATAATTTATTTGAAGTATTTTAAAAATTTTTGATATTATTTTTATCTATATACGTATACCGTTATTTGTATTTTCTTTTTTACTTATTTTTACGTAATATAATTTTTTATTTATTCCTATTCTAATACTTATCCTTATTTTAGTTTACGCTTTTCAATTTGTATAATGAAAAGCGATATGATAGTGAAAAAAAAGAAATAAGATATAAAATAAAATAAATCAAAATAAATCAAAATAAATCAAAATAAATCAAAGTAAATCAAAACAAAACAGAACAAAATAATATCATCACAACAATATTCCTATTATGAGAGATTTTAAAAGTAGATTGAATAATAAATAGTAATCAATGAAAACAAAATTCAGAAATAATGAAAAATCTTTTTTAGTAACCTGTTTTATGCTAAAATTGAAGCTATTAGGTAAGTTTCTAACACTTCCATAAGAACTTTTTGTACATTACATACATATGTACATTACATTTGAAGAAATTATCTGATATATTTTCCAAATTAAACTTATTATAATGACATACATTTCATATATCTATATTAGTTTATTATATCTATTTTTCCCCCTTTCTAATTACTGAGTTATTTGAAAGGATTGCTTTATATGCTACATTTACACATATGTACGAATATATGCCCATATGTTAGATACATACATATATGCGTCTATAAACGTTAAAACCGTTTTTATATATGCACAGTATTGCAAGTATAATTACACACCAAATATTTACATACATATATCATCATTTTACATGTTAACTACAAGGTAAATAAACAAAAATGTAACTAAAATAAGCACACGTATCACTGTGTATATGTACACGTATTTACATTTATATATTGATATATTTTCATGTGTGTCAATGTTTTTCCCTTTTTTTTTTTTGTACTTCACGGAATAATATAAAAACACCTCATTATAGTAAAAAGTAAATGTTTAACATGTAAAATATAATACAACATATATATATATATATATATATATATATATATTTTTTTTTTTTTTTTTTTTTTTTGACGATCTATTTTTAATAATAGGAAAAAAAGAAAAATAAAATTAATAAAATAAAATAAAATAAAGAATATGCATGACTCACATATATATAAACCCTCCTCTTTATTTTGTATATTTTGTTATTTTTTATTTTATTTTCATTTTGTTCCAACTACAATAACTAGTTTTTACTTATTACAGCTGTTAAAAAGGAGCAATCGATATTTAATTTATATTTACTTGTAAATTTATAAATATATGTACATTTTTATACATGCTTACATTTATATATGTATCTTTACATAAACACATACGTGCCTATACACCTATTAAATTCTTTATTAATCGATGGTTATTTTAATCCATCTTTTATTAACTCCTCATTATTCAATATTTTGAACTTATGTTAAATGCATTGAAATTGTTTGTAAATTTATTTTTAGTTCATAAAATTTATTTCATAACACATTCCTACAGAGAGTGTAAAATACACATACGTGTGCAATTTTCCTTTAATGTGTTAATAATTAAAAATTAAATGAGATTACAGTTGAAATTAAAATTAAAAAAAAGATTATTTTTAAGAGTACCAGTAAACTTCATGGTATTATTTATTTTCGTTGAAAATATGCTTAATCGTTTATTCTTAAAATTTATTATTTTGCATATGTGTTTTATATAGTATATTTTAAATGTAACCAAAATGTACGTATGTATATATGTATGTATGTGCATTACATCCTTAGTGTATTAGTAGATAAACTATAACATCGAAAAATCTACATTGGTGTTTTTAAATTTGAATTTTCATGTGCTCTTTACTCCTTTTATCTTATTTAAATCCATTTTATTATATTTTATTTTACTTTTAATATATTTTACTTTTAATATATTTTACTTTTAATATATTTTCCTTTTAATATATTTTCCTTTTAATATATTTTCCTTTTAATTTATTTTACTTTTAATTTATTTTACTTTTAATATATTTTACTTTTAATTTATTTTACTTTTAATTTATTTTACTTTTAATTTATTTTACTTTTAATTTATTTTACTTTTAATTTATTTTACTTTTATTTTATTTTATTTTTTTATATATTTATATTTTTAAAAAGTTTAAAATTAGGTGTTGTGTATTTTAGAAATGATAAATGTGCAGGAAGAATACATAATTGTGTTTTTTTGTTTTTCTACAAAATGAAATTAAAAGTATGTTATTTTACCTTTTTTATAGTTTAAGGTTTATGTTTTTAATTAGGAAATGACAAGATTAAAAATATTTAAAAAGATCGCACGTGCATAAAGTAAAAATTACGTAAAACATGTAGATGTCGTTAATTATAATTATTATATACATAAATGTACGCACGCACGTGGGTATGTGTATCTGTATATCCAAATATGTATTCTTTTTTTTTTCGTTTCAATTCTTATACTACCACAGATATGTATTACTTGAACACTATTTAATCAGTGCTTTTTTGCTATTTCAAAAGTACATGTACCAGCCCTTTTTTCTACATTTTTTTTTTTTTTTTTCTTTTTTTATAATTTCTAATTACATAGTGGAACTACGAAATAATGCAAATATAAGTTCACGAGTAAATATCTTATGAACAGATAAAATGGAAGTTGGTAATACAAGTGATACCGTGCAGAACACCATAAAATTATGCAGAGAAAAAACAAAAGGAAAAGTAATAGAAAATAATAATTTAGAAACAAATCAACCAATATTATCGAGAGAGATCTTGTTAAATGACTCCTCAAAAGAAATATTAAATAGTAAAAATAACAATTGTTATGATACTATTTTTAAAATGACGAAAATAAAAAAATTGAAAAGGAAAAATGAATTTCCTCAAATGAGAGGTGAACTTAAAATGAGAAGTTTAGATAATATTCCTTCTACGTCAAATAGCAACGACAGTAAAGTCAATATTACAACGACCAACTATATCAAACTAAACAATGACAATTATACGAAATATGTATGTACAAAACTGGAAGAGGAAGACAACAGAGTTCATCGTGTAGCTAATAACAAGAGTGAAATAAAAAATGATGAAAATATGAGAAATAATGATACATATAGGAGTTCCATCTACGCTTGCGATGATAAGAAGAACAGTTCTTACAGTAGTACGAACAGTAACTTTTGCAGTGACAGATTCAGTAACGATTTGAACAACGATTTATGTAGTGCCTATCTGGAGTGTAACACTTGTGATAGCAGCAATGGGAATGTTACTAATGTATTATCGTGCTTAATAGATAATTCACTATTAAAAGCGGACAACGATTCAGGAAATGGCTTCCACAGTACATTAAAAGGCAATGGGATTATTAAAGAAGATAATATTAAGTCCTACAGTAAAAATTGTATGAATAACACAACTATCAAAATAGCTAGTTTCAGTGATAAAAATATGGTAGAAGGTACTTGTATTATTTACGATAGACATGTACAAAGGGAGGTGGATGAGGGTACATACGTTGATAATAATGATATCCTTAAAAATAATGAAGAGGAGCATATTAAAGCAGATTCACTTCGTTATGTTGATTTAAGCAATATTAATAGAGGAAGCAAAAAAGATAAAAATGATAGTGCCGCTGATAAGGAAGGAGGAGAAGAAAAAGGAGAAGAACAAATAGAAGAACAAAGAGAAGAGAATGTAGGAGAACTAGTAGAAGAACAAGTGGAAGAGATAGAGGAAGAAGCACAAGTTACGCGTGAATACGCTAAGGAGAAAAAGAAGGAAACTCCTAATGACAACTGCACAAATGATTACTTACGTAGTGAGGAAGAAGTCAATTTAAACGTTGAAATGGAGAAATCAGAAATATTAACTAAATTAAGTTCAAAAGTAGGGACAGATCAAGTAAAACTCTGTATATGTAATATCAGCGTTGAAGACACAAATTCGAGTGACATACGCAAGAAAGAACTGGAAAAAAAAAATAAGGAAATGGAGTTAATCAAAAATGTTACCCTTCGTTGTAATGATGTAACAAGCATATTTAAAAATGAAAAAATAAACTATACTACTTTTAATGAAGGTCTTAATTTTTGTTATGATGAAATAAAAGGAGAGCACTTGTCTTCAGGTGAAACGGCATACAATAAGGAGAACGATGAAGACAATGATGTAGTGAATAATGAAGAAGAAGATGAAGAGAATGTTGATGAGTATAAAGAAGAGAATTATAAAGAGAATAATGCGAATAATGAAGAGAATAATGCGAATAATGAAAAGAATGATGAAAAGAATGATGAAAAGAATGATGAAAAGAATGATGAAACAAATAATAATATGAATAAAAACACATATTCTGATAATAAGGATGGTAACGTTTTCATTGATAATTTAGGATGTTATATCAGTGAAGCACAAAATAATAAATGTAGTGTTAGCCGTAATAACAGGTCATGTGTAAGAAGCACTCAGGATGTATTAAAACAAAACAAAACATCGGGTAGCATTTATGAGCAATATAGAAAAGAAAATAATTGTGATAATATAGATGAAAAACATTCGGATATAAAAAATTTACTAAGTTACAATGGAGAAACATTAGAAGGAGATCAATTGGACTTTGAAAAACTGAATCATTTAATTGTGTTTCGAGAAAATGCAGAAAAGTACATACAAAGTTATATAAATTCATTTTTGAAAGATTCGGAGATAATGTCTTCTTATCTTCCTTATGTGCATTATTATGACAAAGGTGTATATGAAGAAAAGGAGTTGAATCTTTTAAAAATTTTATCCTATTTTTTGGAGCATTTTCATACGAATGAAAAAATGAAAAGGAAGATTCTTAATTTACAAAAGAATTTCTTAAGAGCTACATTAAGTGAAAAAGTGAAATATGTTGACAAATTTCAATTTTTAAAATTATCACAAATAGGAACAGATACTCTGAAAAATCAATTTCTTAAATTATTAAAAAAATATACAGAAGAAAAAAAAAAAAAAAAAAAACAGTTTTATAACAAACTGCGCTTATTTCACAAAATAACGAAAAAAATTTTTAAATTAAAAGAAAAATTTGTTGAGAATAATTTACTACAAATTATACCAGAGGGATCATGTGAGACACATAATTCTTCTACTGAGGATAAAATAAATGAAGAAATCCATATTAAGATGAGAGGTGGAGGTACATACTGCTCACGAGTGAATTGTAAAATGAAAGGTGAACCAAATAATAATAATAGTAATAATACATTATGGTACAATGTGTTATGTGATATTCCTTCATATGAGTATATTTCTAATTCCGACATGCCATTATTACATTCTTTCGTGGAGAATAAAAGACAGCATATGAAGATAAACAAAATGGAAAAATGTGATAAATTGAATTATTCTACTCTTTATAGTAAGAAATTTATACTTAGACACTTACAGTTACTGATTAAAAATAATATATTTAATGCATTTCATTTAAATCATTCTAAGCATTATGAGGATATTCATATAGGGGAAAATGATTTACATATTTGTAAAAGAATTATAATTAATAATATGCCTTTTTATAAAAACAAAATGAATAAAATATTCTCTAACCTAATTCTACACTTTCTAATGAAAAAAGTACTAAATAGTATACAACCCAAAATAACGTGGTACAACCACAATATTATTCCGAAAACTGGGCATTCAAAAAATTTGCTTAATAAGGATATGGAGCTTAATCTGTATAAGGACGCTATACAGAATAGTATAATAAAAATAGCCAACTCTTTTTCTAAGAAGATTAAAGATTGTGGTAAAGGTTGTGGTAATGATACTCATAATGATAATAATAGTGATAATATTAATGATAATGGTAATGATAGTGGTAATAAAAATGGCAATGATAATGGTAATCAAAGTGATAAGACTAATATGAAGGTTAAGTGTGAGGATGGAAATCCGACTTTCTTATACTTTTATGATAGAGAGGTGGAGAAATTAATTTTATACAGTTGTAATAGAGAGAGTAATGAAGAGCAGATGGAAAAAGATATAGACACTTTTATAAATAACCTGTTAATCAGCAATAATTTTATTCAAAATTACGAATGTAACATTGTACCCAGTGATGGGAATAATAATCATGATATGTTTAATATGCTTGGACATCCTAATAAGCAGAATTATTTTAAATCCCTTATTCACTTACAACAGAATGAAGTGAATATAAAAACTCATCAAGGGGAGTTAAAAGAATGGAAAAGGGGTATAGCAAATGGCCAAGAGTTGGAAAGAGAGCAAAATGAGAAGATGGAACAAGGAACAGGAGGGATAGGAAAAGACTTAGAATGTGTAATGAACAACGGATGCATAAACAGTCAGGAAGATCAAGCAGCATGTAAAGAAGCAGGTCAGTCGCTACATCAGCACAAGAACGATGAGTTGAAAGAGGAATCTGAAATAGTGGAGTTCCTGCGAGAAGAGGAAAAAGAGAGAGATATATCAAGCAAAAGAGAAAAAAGAAACAATATTAATAATAATAACAGTAAAAATAACAATAACAAATTAAAATTATCAGATGACTTGCAAAATCTATATGATGCATACAATAATGGAGAACAAATAGTGGTGTCTAAAAATAAAAAGAAACTATTGAATAATTTAGAACATTATAAACATTTTAAATTTCTTTCAAAACAAACCCTATTTGATGTTTATGATAATGTACAAAATAATATGAAACTAAGTGCATTTATTTCGAATAAGAATAATATGAAAAAGGAACGTTCAAGAAATATAAATTTAATGCAAAATATTGATCTCCGTAATTACTTAAACACACCAAATTATCTATATACAAATAAAAAATATACGAATAATTTCAACTCAAATTATTTTTGTACTTATATGAATAACCCCAATAACGTATATTTTAGTAATAGTGGATTAATGCAAGATTCTATGTACAATCAAAGATGTGAAGAAAGAGTTAATGGGTTTTACAAAAAATCTGGGAATATGAAAAATTCAGATTATATTAATTGGAATAGTACTAATTATCGTAATTGTAGTAATATCCATAGGAAAAAAGTAAGTAACACATGTTACAATGAAAACAGTAATATTATGCTGAACAATTATAACAACAATTTTGTAACATATGACTGCTTGAGGAGTTTATGTCCCACCAATTATACTAATATTGGGTATATGAATCCAAATGGGGTACAACAGGGAATGAAATATTTTAATAGCCTAAATTATAGTATGGAAAATTCTTCAAAAAATAATCCAAGGAACGTTCT
Organism: Plasmodium brasilianum; assembly: GCF_023973825.1. NCBI lineage: Eukaryota > Apicomplexa > Aconoidasida > Haemosporida > Plasmodiidae > Plasmodium > Plasmodium brasilianum. The sequence continues at coordinate 2,119,221 of NC_090125.1, forward strand.
TTATTATGATTACAATGGATATGACAATGTCTCATTCGCTAGCAGCCCAATCGCTAGTAGCCCATTCAATTGCAACTCATTGAATAGCAGTGCATTAAACAGTAGCGCACTCAGTGCAAGCCCGTTCAATAGTAATAATAACTTGCTTACCCCCCAAATGACACAAAATGTAAGCAACTATATGCTATTACCAAGCAGTTATGTGAATACCTTTGATAATAGCTCTTACAATATGTATAACTCTATGGGTAATCCTCTATTACTTGAAAAAACTAAAAAAGAAAATAATTTGAAGAATGAAACTACGTCAGCAAACTTTCCTATGACCGCCAGTCCTCCAGATAGTATGATAAATTACCAAGTACAAAATATAGATCAGAATTATCCTATTTTATATCCTCTAAATATGACTGATTGTAAGTTGAGTGATGAATATATTATTAACAATTTACCAAGTGGAATGCATATGAATACATATCAAAAAATTAATGATACTTATATGAATATACCCAACTGCGATGGCAATAACAACAATAATGATAGTAATAATAATGATAGTAATAATAATGATAGTAATAATAATAATAATAATAATGAGAGTGATAATGAATTTAAGAATAATAGTGATAATAATAATCTTATTAGTAGAACAAAAAATGAGGATGTAAATATACATATAAACAACAAAAATATCAACAATGATTTAGTATTAGCTCGTGACTTAGGTACATTTAATGTAAATGAAAATACTAGTATAACTGATAATAGGGTCGATTTTACAGAACAAAATAAATATTACGATGTCATAAATAAAAGCGTGAATATTAAAGAGGATAGTAGTGGTAATTATAATAGTAGTAGTAATAACGATAGTAGTAATAACGATAGTAGCAATAACGATAGTAGTAATAACCATAGTAGCAATAACGCTAGTAGTAAAAACGATAGTAGTAATAACGATAGTAGTAAACACGATAGTAGTAAAAACGATAGTAGTAATAACGATAGTAGTAAAAACGATCGTAGTAAAAACGATCGTAGTAAAAACGATAGTAGTAATAATAAGGGCTACAACAAAGATGATAGTAATAGTAATCCTATTAACAACTACCTTAATGATGACCCCAGAGATAAATGCAATGATAGCAACGACGAGGTATACACTGATGATATAAGCAAAAAGGAGCATACAAATTCAAAAAACAATAATGATTTTCGTTACGAAAATAGTAATATAGCTACTAGTGATAAAGGTAATTTAAAGGAGGATGCAATAGTGTTTAATGGAAATAAAAATATATCATTATATAATGCGGATAAGGAAAATAGGATAATTTGTAACTCAAGTAGTAATAATTCTATGTTCAACAATGTAGAAACTGATGGCGCAGAAGAAAAAAGAAATAAGTATTTAAATAACATTCATGTAATGATAAACAATAATATTGATAAAGAAAAATTAAATGCACATGTTGATCCATATGCAGATGATTTTTTTAACAGTGTGAACAAGGGAAATGAAAATATTAATAATTCTAATAGCATAGCTGTGGATGAGAATATTAATAGCGATAAGCATGGCATAAGTACCACTGAAATTGGAAATAGTAGTGGTAATAACATAAACGCGAACAATGTTAACAAGTGCAATAATAGCAACAATAACTTAAAGAACTGTAGTAACAAAAATAATAATGATAGCAATGATGACACAAATATGAACGAAATTAACTGTAATGATAATAGAAATAACTTGAATATCTTGTGTAATAATTTATATTATAATTATGGTATGAAAAATTTGGATACAAATTTTCGAAAAAATGAGTGCTTACAAAATTTAGAAATTAGTATAATGAATAAAAAAGGCATAAAAGATAGTAATAAATCATGCGATGTGAATGACTGTGATAGTATTATAAAAGTACAGAATTTAAATAATATACAAGTAAATATGAACAATATATCAAATGTTGATATAATAAATAATCACGATTATCATTATAATAACTACAGTAATAATTCGAATAATAACACTATTGATGATATCATAGCAACACACAGAGTTAATTCTTATAATGGTAATGATCATATATCAAATGTGAATTATGATGGTACTTTAACGCACGTAAATTATAGTGCTCCTTTTTTTTACGCCGATGGCATAAGCAACGCAGTGGGATATACGCACAACTGTGACAGTAATAAAGGAATCAGCGATGATAATAACTACAGTAATAACAGCACTAACGACAATAGTAATAGCAGTACTAATGAGAACAGTAATAACAGGACCAGTAACAAGAGTAACATCAGTCGCAACAGTAACAACATCACCAATAATGTCAAACACAGCAGCAGTAATACCATTTGTTTTTCCCCACTAGGTCCTTATGAAAAAAAGAGTCAAATTAACGCGGCTGGTATAAATTACGCAGATACAATGAACAACTACAATAATACAGATATGATGAATAGCATGGGGGTACCTTCGAATGTATACTATTATAAGAATGTTAAGTTTAATGAAAATGCGATTGATATGATAAACATTTATAATTGTTTCAATACGAATGGAATAGAACCTCCTCAATATAATAGTAATACAAGCAATAATATGGAAAGTTATATAAATTCGGAAATAAAAAATGACAACATAAATAGTTATAATTACAAAATGGATAAAAAGGATAATAGAGAAATGGAAAATGACTTAATTAATAGGCATCCTAATAATTTAATTGATAAATATAATTATTTAAATAATTATAATAGTACTAATTATACAAATGGATTTAATTTCATGAATTTTGATAACAATGGAAATGATGTAAATATAAATAATGGTATGAGTTATATGGACTCTAACAGCATGTTTAATGAAGGTGAAACTAATTATACATATCTTTCAACTATGAAAAATTTCAAAAAGAAAGATAAAATTAAAAAGGAAAAGAAAAATACAAGCATAAATAAATCTCAAACATGCACCTTAAATACTACTAGAAAGAAAAAGTTCGGAAATAATGGACCTCCTACTGCTGAAAAATTAAGTGAGTTACTTTATGAGCAAAATATGTCAGTACCGCAAATAGCAGCAATATATGGAGTGCACAGAACAACAGTCGCAAGGTGGTGCCATAACCGAAAAATTATTCAAAAGTCTAGTCATTATCAAGGGCGAAGACGAACGTCTACGAAACTGAATAATGAGTACATATAAGAAGGAAGCGATATACTAGTAAAAGGAAAAATAAAATTTACCTACATATGTATATACATGTGTGCATACGTATACTTGTATAGAAAAAATTCGATGAGCAGACATCGTGTCATTACGGTAGATACTGGTAGTACATACATTTGTGTGTTAATTTCGTGTTGAACATTCCCCTCAGAAAAATGAGAAAGGAAATGGAAAGTCGAAAATACACAATAAAATAATATATATATCGTTCCCCATACACATATTTAAAATTATATAACGTTTACAGAAATTGATTTATTTGAATAATTGCACTTGTATATTATATTCACATTAGCATAAAGTTAAAAATTGTAATAATAAGAAAAAGTATATTTATTATGATGATTGCATAAGTTATTAATTCAAGACTATGTGTTAAATCCTTTTATGATTTTCTATTTTTTTTTCATTTTTTTTTAAGAACTGTTGATGCAGCAACTTACTTGCACCACCTTAAAGATTTTCGTACTGCAGAAGAAAAAAAAAGCATAAAATTATAAAAAGAAATAGTTTTATGCTAAAATTGAGAAGTGTAAATTGTGAAGAATATTTGTACCTACATATAAATATAATTAAATATATATGACAATTTTAAAACAAGCAGAGACTATTGATAAGGTATAAATATGTATAGAAAAATATATAAATGTACATGCATGATTATATATATACGCCCGGACGATACAGAATACCCAAATATCCCGCAGGGCAAATTTTGTTAGTAGAGTGAAAAGTGCATATAATTAAGGGAATGTCTAATATATCCGATTTTTTGTGGATATTGTTAAAAGGTATTTAATCCTATTTCAATGGAAGGAAAAAGATTTAATATTTCTAGAGTTTCTGTTATAGGAAACATCAACAATGGGTATATATATATGCACTATCCTTTGGGTAATTGTGTCTCCCGCCCCAAAAGGGCTGTGAAATGCGTAACAAAAATAAAAAAGGCTCAAAAGAATGCTTCTTTTTATTTATTATTTTACCTATAACTATTATATTTTTTTTATCAAATTTTAGAATTTTTTTGCTTTCTTTTCTTTTTTTTTTAAAATTATTTTTAAGATAATATATTTTTTTTAAGAAATATTACAAAAAAAGAAAAGAAAAAATTTACAAAATACACATCTTACAACAACAAAAAAATGAAAAAATATATCGTGAATGCTATTATGAACAGTGAAAAAAAAATAAAAAGACATACTTCAATAATTCACCATATATATTTTTTTTCCTGAAGAAAAAAATGTCATAAATTAATCTGTTATAATTACAACGTTTTAATATATTTAAAAAAAAAAATAATAAAATAAAATTCGCCCTATGTATGATGCTTCATTTATAAATGGAGGAATAAATGTCTTCTAAATTACAAATATAGGTTATTATAAAAATATAATTTTTGCGAATATATCCTATATTCACATCAAATTATTTGTTAGCTAATACTTTTTATTTCAAAATGGGAAAGAGATGAAAGATGGAAGAAGATGGGAAAAAAAAAAAAAAGTTAACACTTAGTATTACTTAATCCAATTATTTTTTTTTACGAAAATTTTAATTAAATATGTATATATATGTGTACATACAAATGTGCGTTTCTGAGAGAATAAAGAAAAAAAAAAAAATGTTACGGAGCACCATAATTTAATTCCCTCATTTTGGGTTGATTTCTTGGTGGAGTCGGCGGCCTGAGTTCCGTCATTTTTGTGTCCCTGGAAGAAGGAAAAAATAGGAATGCATATACATATATAAATACGTACACATATGCACATATTTATATTACCATATATATATATACATATATATATAAAATATATAAAAAATTGAACATATATAAATTACACATTTTAACTAATAAAATATGTAGGAGTGGTGCATATATGGGCTCATAAGATAAACCGGAAGAGCGGATTTATCATATTAAATTTATCAAAGCTGTTGAATTTTAATGTAACTTATCTTTTTTTCGAATAATAAATATATATATATATACACTCAATTGTGCACGTTATGCTTTTGCTATTTTGCCCCACTGTACCATGTGTTAAAGAACCGAATTTCGTCCTTTGCAGGATATATAAGTTTTGGTATTACTGTAAGATCTCTTCGAATGAATAGTAATGCTCCTGCATTTTTATGTGAGTTACAGTAATTGGTTGCTGAAAATAAAGTTATTAATTTGCCTCCTGCAAATCTTTCAAATCCATCCATTACACATTCGTGCGCTCGTATAATTAATTGAAGATCATTATCTTCCAAAAATTTATGAACACGATCAGGACCATATTTAACAATATGACCAGTACCATCTGGATCTCTTATATCATTAGGTATAGTTCCTAATATAGAATCGTTATCGGTTGGGTCTGACCATAAAAGATCAGTAACTTTTTGTTCACTCAAATTTTGAGGAACTTGTGAAACGATTAGTGGTCTTCTCAATTGAGAAATATCAGAAATTTTGTGAATCGATTTTCCTATTCCTCCATGAACACATAATATTTTTTCTTCTACTATAGCACCAATAGGTAACCATTCAAAAACTTGATTTATCTGAAACCAACATGATGCATTATCAGTTATGTCTTCTTTTAATCTTCTTTTACATTCCTCCTGAAAACCATATAAACTATTAATTGCCATATCCTCGTGATTTCCTCGTATTAAATGTATTTGCTTAGGGTATTTACATTTTAATGCAAAAAGCAAGCAAATGACTTCTAAACTATTTGAACCTCTATCAACGTAATCTCCTAAAAATAAATAATCATTTGAATCGATATCACCTATTGCATTTAATTTTTCTCCTAAATCTTCTTCTACTGGACACTTATATAATTGAAATAATCTCATTAAATCATAATACTGACCATGAATGTCACCATAAATTTTTATAGGTGCTCTTAATTTTAATATTATATCCTCTTGCTTGAAAATATCTATTACAATGGAGCATAAAATAGAAATATTAGCCCATGGAATTATGAAAATAGCTTCTGAATTGTGATTATATTGTATTTCAAATTGTGTAATATTAGGGTTTAATAATGTAGTAATAATTTTGTCATACACTGTATTTTTAAATTCACTAATATAATTTACTGGAGTACATAAAACACCATTGTTAATTTTTCTTCCTTCTTCTTCTAATTTATCAATTGAAATCTTTCTAACAAGTAGAGCAAAATCACTACCTGTCTCTTGTACCGCATGTGCATGTGCTGATAATTTTATTTTATTTGACATAGGTCTACTAGATAATCGAAATAAAGAAGAGGTAGGTGAATCTAACATATTTCTGTAATGTGTATTTTGTGCACTTGGAAATGTACTACCAGTACTGGAATTACATTTTATATTGTACAATTGTTTTGATGTTGCATATTGGTTATTATTTTGTACATTTTGCTGAGCATTTTGTTGTAAACAGTGTTGTATACTCTGTTGCGTACTCTGTTGCATACTCTGTTGTATATTCTGTTGTATATTCTGTTGTATATTCTGTTGTTGATGAGGGTTAATAATATCTTGGCTATTTAAATTGTACGAGTTCATAGTTCTTAGATCACTGTTTTGATGTTTAATACTTTCACTTGATAGCTGTTTTTGTTTTAAAGAAGATTGTTTCATAGTTTTTTTCTTATCTGCTTCTAAACTGTTTAAAGAAGTTAAGAGAGTGTAACATTCAAGGCATTCTAATTCATTCGTAGGGAATTGTTGTGTTTGATGACTAAATCCTCCAAATGTATAGATTGTATATTTAAACATCCAAGATGTATGTCTAAATTTAGAAATAGAAGGTAAGGTAACCCATTCTATTGTTTCTGTATTATATAGAGCTGTGGATAAGGGAACTGCACATCCATTATCATTTCGACCTCCTAAAATAAACATCTTAGATCCTATAAAAACAGACGTATGTTGATAACGAGCTTCTGGAGGAGATCCTTTTTTAATGGGAGCTTCAACCCAATCCCATCTACCGTCTCTATGTTGTCTTAAACCCCAAGTGTCATCTAATGATTTATTTTCTGAACTTCTTCCACCAAATATTACAATCATACCTGTTGCAGGTCCTTCTTTACACATATCAGCTGAATGATATACTCTTGGTGGTGGTATCTTACAATTATTTGGGATTAACACTTTAACCCATTCGAAAGGAGGCATTTCTACATGCATAAACCAAACATCATTTAAGGTTTGTTGACCATCATTACCACCAAAAACTATTAAATTTGGTTTACTGTATACCATTACATGACCATATCTTCTACCTGGTGTTACCCCTTTTGTAGGTACAGTCATCCAAGTATATCTTTGTTCTCTTCTTAAATCTAATATATATAAATCATCCAAAGACAAAGACCCACCTCCAGTAGCTCCTCCATATATTACTAACTGTTGTTCATCCACACAAGCAGCTGCATGAGCAGCTCTAGCTGTTGGAGTATTTTCTGTAGATAACTTTTTCCACTTATTTTGTACTAAATCATATATATATATATCATCGGTTATATTATATTTCCCTGCGTCACCTATGGCACCACCAAATACGGCAACTTTATTATTACCTAAGTAGGTAGTCGTATGTCCAAACCTAGGTGCTGGAATATCTCCTTTTTGTTTTTCTTTTCTGCAAACATTCGTTTCTTTAAATGACCCATTATTCATTTGTCATACAAAATCGGATGAATTGGTTAAAAAAATACATATACGCGTACACACACATATATATATATATATATATAATGCGCAAGTACTTATATGCTTATATATACATACGTACAACTCACAGAACAAAAAAAAAAAAAAAAAAATTGTACTAGTGTATTATATGTGACTCAAGTATATATATTTTTAAAACAAATATGCATACATGTACAATTTGTATGCTTGTCCGTTTAAACATGCAAAATTATAAAAATTAAATTCTTTATATTAAATGTGGCTTCCTCTTTTACTTTTGTTAGTGTTGTTTCAAAAGTAAATACACTTTTTACACGAATACTTAATGTGAAATATGTATAGTGGATATATATATATATTTTTTTTTTTTTACCACCTTTGTGTATATCATGCTATATAAAAATAAATTTTTTGCAATAAAACTTTTTTTTTGTTTTCCTATTTAGATCATTGAAATATAATTTTTTAAGAATTTTAAATGGAAAAAAATAGAGAAAAAAAAAGGGGGAATGTAAAAATATAAATAACTATAAACTTGAATGAAGAATGAAAATGATACTAATGTAAAAAGATTAATGCAAAAGAATTAAAAGGTTAATATACAATTAGGTTTACGCGTAAATGTAATATATAACAATACTTGTAAAATGCTATTATAAAAAGATTAATGACAAATTACATAATGTAAATGATATGGCATATACATTTGTGAATGAAGATTAAATGTGCTCGTATATATAGTTGAATAGACAATAAAAACGAAAAGTAATGATAAATATTTTACTTATTATGCAACGTATTTAATCAATGTTTTTAAATAATTGTAATTTTTTTTTTTTTTTTCTTGTGCAAATATCACACATCTTCCCATTCAAGAATAAATAAAAAAAAAAAAAGAAACATTAAAACGATTTTTATATTTCATTTTATATATTTTAATAATATAGGAACCATATGCAAAAAAAAAAAAAAAAAGAAAAAGAAATTATGTGAGAAAGCTTTGTTTTTTTCTTTTTTTTTTTTTTTTATAATAATCATTGACACATAAAAAAGAATATAAAAAGAGTAGTGCACACTTGCACAATTGCGCTAAGACTCGTGAAATAATCTGAAAGCGTTAAGATAATAAAAATTATGAAGAAAACGAAGGTTCTTCAAGGACTTCTAATATATACAATACATATATATATATATATATATATATATATATATATATAACAGTCTTTTAAGGATTTTCTTATCCCTTTCCTTTTAGTATATACATGTTTGAACTATTTGTATTTATTTTCACCATAAAGCTGTTGTTCCACATATAAAATGGTGAAATTTTCAATTTTATACTTTCATTTAGAAAAAAAAAAAAAATACATTCGTAAAAGGATATTTCCTGGTTTTAGCAATAATGAAGTTATTTTCTTTTCTTATTCTCCCTGGTACCTAATTTATGCCTTATTCATTTGTCTGAAAAATACATAGGGATTAAAAAACAAATTTACTAAAAATTTATTTTTCGAAGGAATTTATATTTGGATATGAACATATATATACATATATTAATATTAAAAAAAAAAAAAAACAAAACACCCATATTTGTTTTATTCGCTCTGTACTCTTTCAAGATAAAACGCACATTTTTACGATAACATCATTAGGGTTCTTTAAAAAAGAATACTATTCATGTGTATACATATATATATTACTATATATATTTTAATTTTTAACTACTTTTGATCACGTAAGTACTTTTAATATGGTATTTCATTTTAGTAAGTGTAAAGGAAATTTCAGTGAAAGCTCCTAAAATAAAGGATCTTTGTTCATTTTACATATACATGCACTTGTATTCGTAGCCGTGTATTATTTAAAATGGGCAAAATGAAGAGCATATGATCGACTTGAAAGAGTTCATATATGACAATTGACTACATCGCCAAATAATTACATATTACAAGTAGTTACAAAATTTTACATTATTTCCTAGTACAATTTTTTGTAAAATCTATATGATATTCTTTCTTTTTCTTTTTTTTTTTTTTTTTGCAATGTATGAAACATATATTTGAATATATTCTATGTATATACACTCCTCCTCTCTATGGAAGGATATACTATAAACATAATAAATTCCATAATTTTAAATATAAAACAAAAGAAAAAGTATATATATATATATAAACAAATAAATGAACGGTTAATTTTCTTCAATAATATTGTTCTTAATTTTAACTTTTTCTAACCTTTGTATTCCTTAGTAATTTGTCTTTTTATTTTTAACAAAATGCCACCTTATTTTTCTTTGTTCTTTTTGTTTATCTGCTTACTCATGATTACCTGTGCAGAAGAAAATTCATCCGTTAAGGAAACTGACATCCCTATATTTTACTATGGGTTTCAATATATATAAATATATACATATAACACATAATAACCCATTAATTTTAACTCTTTCAACATTTTATACCTGGTTTTATAGATTCCCTTTTTTTTTTTAAGGTTTATAAATAATGAAGGATACCAGCATTATTTACCTTCGAAGTATTCTAACACGCTAAGTGATGTAAATATAAGAGAAACCTGAAATAGTTTTTTTCCTTTTTGATTCTTCTATACTGTTTTACACGTTGTATTACTCCCTGATGTATCCCTTTTCACAGTCTAGAATAGGATTGTTTTATTCTGTGTATTTTTTCTTTTCCTTTCTTTTATTATATACATTATTGCTAATGGTAAATTTTTACACTTTTCAGAGAGATTTAATAAGTGTATCATGTCACAAAGGATATACTGTGGCAATTAAAAAGGCGTCTATAATTGATTTGAATGACGAAGGTTCAGCTTTTATTTATATATTATTCTCCAGTTTTCTGCTGTGTACTTGTGCAAAAATATACAGAAAAATTAACTGCTGTGAATATATATATATTTATGTGCACTTTGATTTTAAGTATTTTATCCATGAAGTTAATAAACTCGTTACAACACGAACTCATTTGATTTAATGCATAATGTTTGTAAATAGTGTATGTATATATACTTACCCATAAAAATATCTCAGCGTTTTACATTACCTTTGCTCTACTTTTATTTCAACAGAAAATGATTACAAAGATATGGCACAAGAAATCTGCTCAAAGAAGGAACAATGCAAGGTATTAAAGGGAGAAATATATATACATATAAACCATTTTATTTCTTAATCTACAAAATAAGTGAAATTTCTAATTAATTTAAGATCGATGTTAGGAAATTCAAAAGAAATACCAACAACAATCAAATTGAATCTTCTTCTGAACTAACAATAGAGTATATCTGTATGAGGTTGGCAAATTACTTTTATCATTCATTTCTTACAGAGTATGAATATGTATGCATACACTAGTACATATGCACATGCACATATATATATATATATATATATATATTAACTACTACATCACTTTTTCCTGTCGTTCATCAGCTCTCAAAAGAACCTTTACGATGGAAACGCTTTTCATCAAGGAGTCACACACAAATACCTAGTGTAATTTTCTTTTCTATTTTTTAAAAAATAATAAATTTGACAACTCATTACTTCATCCTTTTTTTCTTTTTTTAAATAACAAAAAACAAAAATAAAATAATAAAATTAAAAATAAAAATAAAAATAAAAAAACAGAGTACGAGATCAATCTTTAGGTAATGCTTATTTTACACAAATATTTTAATGCAGCTCCTAAAAATATGTTTACAATTATGATGCTCTTTCTTTAACCATTTGTTTATTTATTACAGCATGCGTTCAAAATTATAAAGACGTAATGATATTTCCATCCATTTCAAAAGCTTTAGAAACTTGCACTATAAATAACTGTAATTATGTTGTGTGGGATGACAAAGACAAAAAGGCAGTTATTTGTAAAGGGGACAACGCTGAAGTAATTATATAAAAATAAACTAAAAGCAAATAACATATGAAGAAGTGAAATAAAGCAAAGTCATATCATAAAAAGTTGATATGTACCCTACATAAGGAGAAGTGCATGCTTTATTTTTTTTAGATTCTAATAGAAAAAAAGAACAACATCACATATATTAACCCGAACCTTTTTTATACTTATGGATATGTAACTTTCTTGAATTATATGTCTATATGTGATAATGTTGTAAAAAGCGCTCCCTATAACTTAAGTATTCCTAAATCGGTTGACGTTTGCTCCCACTTAGATTGCGATTATTTCACACAAAGTAATTTCGATAATAAAATAAAGTAAAATAACGACAGCATAAGGTTCACAGTAAAAATATATATATATATATATATATATATGTATACACGTACATATTTTTATGTTCCCCTTTGTTTCGTTAAAATATGAATAGGTTATGCGGGGTCCATAAGATCATTAAACAATCACAAGAACGGCAAAACCTGGTTAGACAACCATATAAATTATAAGCATATTAATATTAAAAGAAAAAATGTTATAAAATAATGTAAAATAAAATAAAAAAAATAAAGAAGGTAAATAAAACAAAAGCAGAATATTAATTGAAAAATAAGTACTCTTATAAAAATGGTGATAAATACAATTTTTTCTTCACAGGTTTTGTAAAGGGTATATTTTTTGAAAGGGAGATATATATATATATATAAAATTCTAAAAATGTATTTAATACATGACCTTAGTTATATAAAATTACGCTCTGTTTTCCTTTATAGTTTTCCCACGATTATACCAATGGACGGATTCATCACAAGTGTTAATATAAGTAAATTTGTTTAAAAATAATATTTTCATAAATTTTTTTTTAACATGGAAAGTGTATATAAGCGCTAACATATAACATCTCTAAGTGTTTTTTTTTTACATATTTTTTAAATAAAATATAAAAGATATTTTAGAAGAAAATATAAGAAAAGGTTAGAAATTTCTTTTTTAATGTATTTTATCCGTTAGATACCTTAACAAGTTATACACTCTTTTTTTTAACAACCGTTATGTGAAACATCTCTCTCATTAAACTTTTGCTATACTAATTGTGTCATTCGGTGTTACATGTTGCTTCATATATATATACATATGTATACATATATATACATATATATGTAACTCGTTCCAATGACGTAATGATATGTGCATCATAGCAACACAATCCTTTTTTAATAACCTAATTTTTATACTATTATTTTTCTTTATGCAAATAAGAAAAAAAAAGAAAAAAAGGCTAAAAACAATAAAATATGAATAATTCGTTGGGTTGTAATAATATTCTAAGCTATATATGCTCATTTCAATCATTGAAATAATTACATTTATTCAAGTTAATGAGAGATTACAAAATTAATATTATCTATTTTTGAAGCATTAAGGAATGATTCGCTTTCGTCTGTAATATAAATAATTGTATATTTTTTGGAAACATGGGAAAACTATGTGTTAATGCATATGCACATATACACGAATGAAATGGTGAGGAGTAGGCGACAAGAGTATCTGCTTCCATTCTACGTACTAAAATTTTTGTTTCCGTTAACGGAAAGACTTGAAGAATAATAGTGTAGTATTAAATGTTACTGAATTTCAAAGTTTTCATTTTCTTCTAATATGGTAAAAACACAATTATATTGAATAGTTACTACATGTTGTATTAATTTTTTTTCTTTATACTTTTTTCTTTTTTTTTTTTTGACTTTTAAAATTTAAAAAAAATTACACTTAAAATTTTCATGCATATTTATTTCACGCTACATTATTTTATTTTACTTCTTTATATTTCGTTACATTTTATTTGAATTCATTTTACCCTTTTTAAGTGTTATGCTTTTTACACGTCTATGGTATCTGTTTTAGGTTCTAAAACAGAAATGTTGTCTGGAAGAATAGATGGTAATCCTGTTTTTGTATCGATAGCCGTTGGTAACATAATTTTCACTTTTATACCCAAAACACCCTGTTTTAATTGGGCTGATCTTGTTGCAGTATTAACAAATCTTTTTGAAGGTTCTCCAGTAGATATTAAATAGCCATCACGAAATTTCATACTTTTAGCTCTTTGTGCTCTCAATTTTCCTGAAACTATAACTTCGCAACCTTTTGCTCCTGATTCCATTATATGTCTTAAAACACCATAGCATGCTCTTCTTACTGCTAAACCTTTTAAAAGTTTATATCTGAGTGATTCAGCTTGTGCCATTGCACATAATCCTCTATGTTCTACTCTCTCTGCAAATAATTCAACACTATTTGTTGATTTATTAAAAAATCTTTTTTGAACTAAGGATGTTAATTCACGTATTCTTCTTCCCTTGTCTCCAAGTACTTCCCTTGTACGAGTAGCTCTAATTATGACTTCAGTTCTATAGAAATAAAAATTAAATAACAAAATTTACGGATGTGTAAAATGATTATCACATGCATGTGTCAAATAATGACACAGCCTCACAAACTAATTTCTTTTTATGCATTCTCCACTATAACGGTTTGCATATGCGTATTTTTCCTAAAAGGAAGAACATAACTTATGCAAAAACTAACACACAAATATGCTCACAAATGTATACACATATACATACACAAACATATGTATGCACATATTTGTACCTTATTGGTGTAACCCTAACTTCTACCCCTGAATACCCATCCTCCGCTAAAATTCGAGCCAAAAACTCATTCAGTTCTGCTTGAAAAACACCATCATTGATAAATTTTCTCTTTTTTGACATCTGCACGGAAAAATTAAAACGCATAAACGTTTAGTTAATTGACAGAAAAAAAAACAAATTCCAAAAATTACATGTGCGGAACAGCACAAATATATATATATATATATATTTAGGTACACATAGTGGCATTTTTTTCCTATATAAACATTAAGAATTCCTATATTTTTCTATTAATTTTCTTTTTTTTATTTTAAGGGCACTTGCATATATATATGAATATCTCTATATGCATAAAAACTCTTTGTCAACTTTTTGTACCATATTTCAATAAAATACGAATATTGTATCAATCAAAAATAAACAAGGTCAAATAGTATATTAAAATTTCTTTCTCTCCTTTTATCATCACACATTTTTATACTTGTACTACAAAAATACATATGTAATTTATATATCTTTTCCTATTAAAAATCTTATTTTTACAACATTATATATAAACATTCAAATATGTAAATAATAAATATATATATGTATGCTTTTTATTTTGGGACTTACAGGAGCTGACATCTTTGTGAGATATTTTTGCTTCGATAATTTTTGTATTAAATTTTTTAAATTGTTTCAACTTTTTCAGTTCAATTATTTAATTTTTTCAATTTTTCCTTTTAATTATATTTTTTATTCTGCTTTATAAAATTTATATATTGGTATCATTATTTATTCCAATACTTTTTAAAGCATTTAAAAAATACCCTTTTTTTTCAGAGAAAAAATAATTTTTACGTATATATAAATTATTGTATTATATTATGTATATATATATATATATATATATGTAAACATGTAGATTGTAATTATACATTTATGTATATATTATTGCTCATTGTATACTCTTATATACTGTATACCTAAAGCAGCGTGTTTTTCTCTTGATTTCTTTTTATATGAAAAAGAAGGAAGAATGCAAAAAAAATACGAGCAACTTATGCTAAAGAATAAATATTTAGTGCTTGCCTTAAAGGTTCCCTTTATTTATATTCATTATTATTTATACACAACACGAACTCTCTACGAATTTTTCGTTACAAATAGATTTATATATTATGCATATCATATGTTTTTATATTTTTTTATGAACATACGAATGAAAATATAATTTTTAACCGTTCACTGTGTACATATATATATATTTCAGTTATATGTAAATTTTGCAAAAGATTTAGCCTGTTATAGGTTAATATGTTAATCCCCTTAGTCACTCCAAAAGCATAAGGGAAAAAAAAAAAAAAAAAAAAAAAGAATATAAATATATTTATTCATATATAATGTATATAAATATTTAAAAAAGAAAAATTTCGTAAAATAATCCAAAAGTATTTGTGTTGATTGCTTTAAAAGGGAAAAGAAATTTTTTTATTCAGGAATTCCCATTACGTAAAATATTGAAATAAAATATTTCAAACGAATAAAGCATTTGTATATTATAAAATTTACGAGCAACAAAAAAATAATAAATTTTCTTTTTTTTTTCATTCAAGTAAACATACTAATAAATTATAAGCGCATCCATTATAGTTTTTTTGTGGAATATTATATTAATATGAGAATAAAAGCACATCTTTTAAAAGGGTTACATTTTACATTGTATGCGCATATCCTTAGATGTTCACATAGAAGTATATGTGCGCATACGTACATATATACTTAAGTTTGTGTATCATTTTTACTTTATTTTTAACACTCATTTGTTAAAAATAAGCGAACTCCGAGTTTACCCCATTCAGATGGATTTTTAGAACCAGTGCGTAATCCAACCTATAAATGAACAAAAAAAAAAAAAAAAAAGAGAAAGATATATTTTTTATTATATCTGTTATATAATTCACATAGACGAATTTGAAGTAAAACAATTTTATAGAAAATACGGGATGTGTACTGAATCGTTTAATTCTTTGTATTTGCAACACCCAATTGAGATTCATTAAACGCATTCCGGTGAAACAATATTTTTGTAAAAGTGTAAACTGATGTATATATTTATTGGTAATATTGCATGTAACATAGGTATATATTACATTTATATTCATATTTTCTTAATATCAACTATTTTAAAGTCAGCCACACATATGTATTAAAACGCATATGTACAAAAAAATAAGACGGAAAAGTACCTGAATCAAATAGTTCTCGTTAATATCAGTGACATTCTTTTCTTGACACATATATAGAGGGCAATTATATATGTCATTGTCTTTGTCGTTTTTATTTTTTTTTTTTAACACAACTTTAAGATAAACTATTGGAATAATAAAGTATAAATTATTATTGTCCATTTCGATTAATGTCTGACTTATAAAATCCCATTTTGCACCTTGCAGAATTAAATTCTTTATATAAATACCTTCATCAATACTACGACTTTTTATCTTAGCTTCATCGGACTTGCTTATAGATGTACATTCGAACGTTACTAATTCATGACTAGCTTCGTTCTTTTTAGAATATTCATGTAAAATATATTTTAAAACACTCTTGGGGTTACAAAAACCTCCCAGCCAATGAATTTGTAAGTTCCCATGAATACACCACTCATTTAATTGATCTATTCGTTCATTTAAGTCTTGGAAAAAATCAAGGAGTCTTCTTTTTGAAACATAAAACGTCTTCCATGATTCAGGAACTAGTTCATCACTTAAGTATCTTATAATTTCGTAGATTTTTTTATTTATGACTATTTCTCCTTTTAAAGCTGCATCGTTTAGTAAATAGGTATGAATAAATATCGATATGCATGAAAATGACAAATTTACATGCTACTTTTTTTTTTCATGTGTATAAGCTTAGACAATTGCAACATGTTTGTAGCAGTGGTGCAATGTGTTTCTCATGCCAGTACCGTTACTGCTAGTGTTGCTTCTACCGTTACTGCTACCATTACTACTACCATTACTACTGCCATTACTGCTGCCATTACTACTACCATTACTACTGCCATTACTACTACCATTACTACTGCCATTACTGCTGCCATTACTACTACCGTTACTGCTACCATTACTACTAGTACTGCTAATCTCACCACTGGTGCTGTTTTATTTTTTTCTGAGGTCTTACCGCATTGAACCTTGTTGAGGGAACTGCGAATTTTCCTTAGAGCTAAATTGTGCTTGTATATTTCTTGATACATCAGATTTACGTAAATGTACTGCTCTTGAATATATTGCTTCTTCATTAATTCGTCTATATATATTTCATGAGGTAAGTTTTTCAGTAACGTTTTAGTGAAAGAATAGACTTCTTTTTCATTAATATTGTAAGAAGTAGTGTTCTGAAAATGATATTGATTTAAGTGCAACGAGTTTACGTGAAATAATAATGTAATAATTTCTTCAGATGCAAGGGAATTGAATGGGATTTCGGAGTATGGTTTCTGACCAAATATTTCTACATTATCATTATGTGGAATTTCCTTGAGATAATTACTTAGAAGCTTTTCATTACTAATGTCACTAGGTATGTAATAATTTATGGAGCTAGAAAAAATATATTTTCCTTTAAATATATTGTTGTTAAAAAATTCTTTTGCATATATATTTAACAGTTCCTTATCAAAAAAATCAATAATTTTGGAACCATATATTATATCACAAATGTAATAATGGAAATAAGGCCAATATATTTCCTTTACATTTTTATTAAAAAATATTTCTGAAATATACTTACTAAATATCACATCCTTATCACTAAAAAAATAATTCTCGCTATTCCATCCTAAATTATAAAACTTCTTTCTGTTGTTTAAAATTGAGTGAAACCAAAATAAACATAGCATTAACTTTTTATACTTAATTAACTGAATATTTTTATTTTCTTCTAATGCCCATTGTTCTTTAAATAATATAGAAATACTCTTTTTTATATTATGGGCTTCCTCTAAAATAACAATAATACTTTTTTGTAATAAAGAAGATGGAAATTTTTCATTAGGCAGAGAAGATAAAAACAGACGAAATTTTGGATGAACCCTTAGTTTTCTATTATTTCTTTTTAATAATAAATGATTCAAATTATCCACATATAAATTACTGTATTCTTCGTCTATCAATGCATTATAGCATTCTACACTTTCTACATGATCACCGCTCTCTAAAGAAATGATTTCCTGTCTTTTTACATTTTTAATTATTTTATCTTCATTCGATTTTTGCTCTTTTGTTATCTCCTCCTGCGCTTCTATTACTATATTTTGCTTATTACTTGAAATTTTTTTATATTTTTCTTCTACCTTTTTGTTTTTCTCATTGTATATTGATGTAACTTCTTCCCCTTTTCTCCTTTCTTCTGCTATATTTGCTTGGACATATAAAGGATTTGGTGGATCATGTGCATCAAATTTCATTTCATCAGAACTAGTATTAAATAATGAACAAGAAGTAGTACTCGCACTGAACACATTTTCAATTATTTTTGTTAATTTTTGTAATTTTTCTATAGAATTGTGTAAATTTGATATAAAAAGAACGTGCCCATTTTCCATTGCATCTATAAGATAATTATATATGAAATTAATATTTTGATTTGTTAAGGTTAAATTTTTAAGCTTCTGATTATTATCACGAGCATAGTTATATACATATTGAAAAGGATCATAGTTGTGCTTATAAATAATAGTTAGTGGTTCAATATTTTTAGAAGGACCTAAGATGTATTCAAAATTCATGTGATCTACATCTATATCATTATAGGAAATATTAGCATAAACTAAATTTTCTATAGCCTTATTTAATCTATCAGGTCTTAAAATTTTAATTATAATTAATTTTTGGAAAGAATTTAAATTGAATTCCCATTCATCTGGTAGTACATAATTTTCTACTTCTAAGAAATTAAACCATCTTCTCCATTCTCTAATTGATTTAATGAAAGAATTAATGAAACCTTCAAAGTTTTTCAATTTTTCAATATCTAATAAATATCTCCATTTTTCGTCGCTAATCCAATCATTCCCTGGATTAAGGACTTCTAAAGCTTTCTCCTCGTTTGTTGTAGTATCATTATTATAATTCGTGTTACTAAATTCTGAAAAGTCATTACTATCAAGTTCCATATACTCATCTGATAATTTATCATTGGAATTATATTTCTTCTTCGAGTTCTTCCTTTTCCTTTTATTGTTGATTGTGTTAGTATTACATTTTGGTTGATCAACCTCCCCAACATTAATATTCTTCTTCTCTTGGAAGTTCCTTTTTTTTCCTAATTCAAATTCATCATTTTTTATGTCAACATTATCATAATATTCTCCTTCGTCTTGTTCACTACCATTTGCATTATCTTCATTATCACCTCCATTATTGTCATTGTAATTGTCATTATTATTATCATTGTCATTATCATTATCATCGGCTTCATTATCATCACTTTCAATTTCTTCCGCATCATAATAATCGTCTTCTTCATCTCCATCCTCCTCCTGATCCTCCTCCTCATTTTCATTATTATTAACTCGTTCATCATCTACATAGTTGTAAGAATCAGAAATATTTTTCCCTATTTCTTGCTCATTTTTATTATCCTTTGCACCACTATGCTTTTTCTTTTTTTTCTTACTAATATATATTTTTTTTCTTTTATGATAAGCACTTCGCTTATCATTTGCAGCATAATTATCTTTTTCATCTGCCATATATATCTTCAAATACTTTGTGTGCACATTTTCATTGTTATTTTGAACCCCAAATATAAAAAAATTGTAGTCCTCTTGAGATATTTTATTTTCGAAAACCATAATCTTGCATAAGGAATAAAAAATAAAAAATAAATGATGCTTACTTGCTAAGGAGATCTTGGTATATTTTAGAAATTCGTAAAAGTAGCTATTAAATAATATTTCTTGTCTTTCAACTGGTGAAGAAGATACTGCTGTGTTATTTTTTTTAAAATTAGATATATGATACGTAAAAAAGGAGATAAAATTTTCTAAGGAAAACTGATAATAATTATTTACATATTTCAAATCATTTAAAATGGTAAATAGTATAGATGCTTTTTTTGCTAAAGGTTTGAAAACATTCTTGTTCATGTTCATTCTGCTAAGTGTGTCATTTATTTCTTCCAAATATCCGTTCTTTTCATCTATTTCTAATTTAGATTTTAAAAGAATATTAATCAAATTATCATCTTCCGTAATTTTATTTTCACTTTTAGTTATATGTTCTAGAATGTTGTTCTCTAATTTTATTATTTCCTTTTTAACTTGAACAAGACGCATTAGACATTCTTTATTTTCATATCCTAAATTCTTCTGTTCATTCATTACAATAACGTTTAATAGAATATTGTCCAAAGATTCTTTGTTTAATTTAAATACAATAACGCTAGTCAAGGTGTAAAATAATCTATCTAAATCGAAGCAGTTCTTATTAGAAACTAAAAATAATTTAAAGTTTTTGTGAATACTTATATTATTTAGTAGCTCCAACTTCATACAATATATTTTTTCTTCGTAAGACATCTTACTATTACTACTATTACTATTATTATTATTACTATTATTACTGGTATTATTAATGGCATTATTATTGGTATTATTATTGGTATTATTATTGGTATTATTACTGGTGTTATTATTGGTATTATGACTGGTATTATTACTGGTGTTATTACTGGTATTATTACCAGCGCAATTGCTACACATCTTTTTCTTTCTATTTATGTACTTTTTTATTAACAAGTCATTTGTAGAATAATGCACCCTCATATCAAGTAGACAATTGTTTTCTTTATCTAAAACAAATTTATTATACCTCTTAATTGTTAAGAGTAATATATCTTCCAGTTCATTAATATAATTTATCAATAAAGCCGTTCCTTTATTCATACAGTATATAATTTTATAAAATATATCTGAAGAATGAAAATCTGAAATTTGTAATATTTTGTCACTATTATTGTAACTTCTCTTTATCCAGTTGGCTACCTGATAATGAGGATCAACTATTAAAGTAGCACTGAAATTATTATTAATAAGTATAGAATTTTCTTTCATATATATATCATTTGATAAAAAGTTAATATTAAATTCTAAGGATTGAATTGGATCAATAAAATAATCAACTACATTAAAATTTGAGTTAACAAAAATATTATTTTTTACTAATAAATTTATACAAGTATCATAAATTAAATATTTCCTATCTTCATAATTTAATAAACCGGTGTACACCAGAAAAAAAGAAGATAAAATAGATTCACCATAAATACACTTTTTAATACGCTCATTATCTTTAACATACTTTTCCCATCTATTTTTTTCATCCATTAAATTAAAAAATATTTTTTCCACATTTTCAATTCGTACACATGATTCCTCATATGATTTACTCAACTCATTACTTGTTTTTGTACTTTCATTATGTTGTTCTTGTAAATGTAATAATGTTTTCTCAATTTCATTCAGTTGTTCCATTGCCACTTGCAATTCTTTTCTATTCTCACTTAGTAGCTCTTCAGCTAATTTTAATCTTAATCTTTTAGGTGCCACTTCCCTATAGACTTCTGCGTACATTTTCAATGCATGTACCCACATACACAAAGCACCTGTAGCGGAAGAAACTTTTTTTACTGCTTTTGGTGAATATATGGGGTTTTTTGTAAATTTTTCAATTTTTTTTAATGTTTTATCTGAAATAGAGTCTTTGTCAAATGATTTTAATTTACTTAAAAAATTTGCTTCACCTAGTTCAATTTTTGCTTGTTCCCAACTAGGGGTTTTATTTAAAATGATCATGACTATTGACAAAGTTTGCATAACTACGTCAGGTGGTTTTGTGTAAGCCTTTACTTCTGAAATACTTTTTTTGTCTAATTGTTCTAAAGATTGTGTAGCAACTTCTAGATCAGGTATAGCGTTTTGTAAATCTTTTCTTGCATCCTCAGCTAACTTTTGAGTTTCTATTTCCACATTCGATATTCTGATGTTATCTTCTTGAATTTTTATTTTCTTTTCATTAGATTCTATTTTTTTTTCTTCTATTTCTTTTAATAGTTGTGCACATTCTGTTTGTTTTTTAGATATATTTTCTTTTTGAAGACTCAGTTGAATTTGCATTTCTTCAATTTCATTTCTCGCATCAGCTAATTTGCTTAGTGCTATATTAATTTTCTTCTCTTGATTATTCATTTCTTCTGATTTCTTTTTGTATATGTATTCGAAAATTTTCAAAAATTTTAAAAAATGTTTAAAGTTAATGTATTTCTGTATGTTAAGTTTATCCTCTACTATTTTAGAATTTTTTATGTATTTAATATAATTTTCTTCATCTTCCTCATTTTTGTTTTCTCCTTCTATTGTATTTTCCTCTGTTCCATCACTAATAGTTTTTTTACTTTGCATGATACTTTTTGTTTGATTAGAATGTATATTGCAACTTTCTTTTGTATTTATTTGTAGACTATTATTTATCTGCATATATTGTTTGCTATCACTTAATTGTGTATTCTTCGACTTAATCGTTGTGTGATTCACTTCGTATTTTTTATTTTTTTCCTCTTGTTTAGGTATGTTGTTTTTTTTTTCATTTATATTTTTATATGGATAGTTTTTACTACTATCCATATGTGTAAAGAAATCATTTAAAAAAAATTGATTTCCCATTTTCTCCATACTTACCTTTTCTTGGAGATGTAAGAATATTCCTTCAAACATTTTTATTGCTGTGTAATGTAACTTACTAAATACATCAATATTTAAGTTATTTATTTTAAGTGTCTCTTGAGCAATTATATTATAGGAGGTATTTTTCCAAGGGAAGAAATAATTTACTGTGGAATTTTTTAATATAACACTGTACTCATTAGATATTTTTCTAAACATTTTACTCTTTAGAGAAGTAAACAGAACATAATGATAATTTCTTTTAATTAGCTCTTCAACCATTTCATTTAGGGTATCAAAATGTTTAAAGCCTATTTCGTTTTGTAGGAATATATTTTTTAAATATGCTATTTCTTCACTATTAAAAATATTTATTAAATTCTCATTATTATACAGCTCATGTAAAAATTCTAAAATATCATCATTCATATTATCATCTAAGTAGTAAAGAACACATCTTTTCTCGTTCTTGTAGCAGTTAAAAATTGCATCCTTAAATTTTTTTATAAAATAGTTGCATTTTAATTTTTCTACTACTGAAATATTATTACTATAATTTAAGGAATTTATATTTAATTTACTTGAATCTTCCTTTTCTACATTTAATTTATTCCATTCCCTATTTTCATTTAGCATTCTATCATTCAAATTTCTGTTTTTATACTTCCTTCCATTCGGCTTATCATTATTGAAATTGTCTAAATCTGCTTTTTTACTCAAATGTTCTTCCTGCAGCTCTTCATGTTCTCCTACTTCGATTGTTTTGTTCCTTCTGTTTTGTTCAATCATTTTATTTCCATGATCTGTCACTTCTATATTTATTTTATCCTTTTTTCCAGATAGTACACTCATTTCGATTGATTCATTCACTTCAATTGCTTCATTCACTTCAATTGCTTCATTCACTTCAATTGCTTCATTCACTTCAATTGCTTCATTCACTTCAATTGCTTCATTCACTTCAATTGCTTCATTCACTTCAATTGCTTCATTCACTTCAATTGCTTCATTCACTTCTATTGCTTCATTCACTTCTATTGCTTCATTCACTTCTATTGCTTCATTCACTTCCATTGCTTTATTCATTTCTGTTTCTTTATTCATTTCTGTTGCTTCCTCATTACTCTTTCCGTTTTTCGAAGAACTCATATAATTAACGATTGAAATTTCCTTCATGGAATGATCCTTATTAAACACATCATCTAGAATTGCACGTTGCTCTTCAGGTTTAACCAAATTTACATTTCCATAATATAAATTCTTAATAACGCTAATTTTAATTTGATATATAAAACATGCGATTAAGCAACAAGTAAATTTTCCCGATTCACTGTCACCAATAGAGATAAAATGTTCATTTTCGAAAAGAAAAATTCTAGAAAATTTACAAATATTTAACATAGCTTCTTTAAATAATATGAAGTTTATAGGAGTATTTATGTTATTAAAATCATTATCATTTTTATTTACTAATATTTCTATTTCCTTTGATACTTTTTGCGATATATCTAAATAAGCTCCCACAGCCCCTTTTAAGTCGTTAGTATTATAATTTGCATTATCATTTGTGTTACCATTTATGTTGTCATTCGAACCTACATTATTTTCGCTGTGATTTATTTCACTTCTGAACATTTCGTATATGCTGTTTTCTGTTAAGTTCTTTTGTCCATTCATTAATAGAAAACCTTTTTTTTCCTCATCAGGAGAATCAACAACCATATTATAACTTTTGAAATACTCTTTTTTCTTCTTATCATAATTACAGACAACAAATGTATTATAAGAGGATATAACGTTTTTGAAAAATTCCATTAAAACATTTTCATTAAACACTGGTTGGTAGAAGAAATAGGGGTTTTCATTTTTTGTGTCATGGAAATTGTAAGAGCAAAAGTAAAAGTTTTTTTTATTAGGAAACAAATGATTATACACAACATAAAACTTTTTATGTAAAATATTTTTTAAAATATTTTTAAACTTTTTCTTTTCAGTTTTTAAAATTAATTGATCACTTATAGCTCGAAAGCATTCATTACACCATAATCTTAATACACTTTCTTTTTCTTCATATATAGGAGCTTCTGACAAATATATACCTTTAATTATTTTAAATATGTGCTTTAAATGAAAAAAGTAGTGATAGCAATTTAAATTTGCCTTAAAATATTTTGCTGTATCAAAAAATAATCGAACAGTTGCCAAGGAAAGGGGTTCTGACAAATTCTTTATGACTTCATGAAAATTAGAAAATTTATGTCTTAAGAAAACATGAAATGTATTCTTTATAACTACTTCATCCATTTCATTTAAATGAACAATATGCAATCTGTTTATTAGTTTTCTATTAAATGATGAAATGTATTTTTTATTATTTCCATATATTAAAAAGAAAAATAAATTCTCCACATTTTTTACAGAACCGTTGTCTCTGTTATAGTACATATTATAGTCGATAAATTGGTTGAGAAATTCTAAAATGCTTGTATTGGGGGCTGACTTATCGTGATAATTAAGATTGCTTTTGCAGCTGTTATAACTGTTATTTTTCGACTCATATTTTATGTCATAGTTAAAATCAAACAATAATTTGTTAGTAGAAGTAGTAGTAGAATTAAGGCCGTTAAAATAAGAATTATCATATTTTTGAAGACTATTTAAATCATCTAAAATAAAATATAGAGACCTCTTATTTCCTATTGGCTTATAAATATTTCTGCATTTCTTTTCTACATTCATTTCAATTTTTTTTTCTAGTTTGTTCGAGTTATATAATTTTGAGATGAAGATATAATAACTTGATATATCTTCTTTAATATATGGTAATATATTGTACTTCATAAAAAAGGTTTTTCCACTAAATTTATTTCCTATTAGTAGTATATTCTTTTTGTTATACATTAATATGTTAATAATATTTTTTTTTCTCAAAGATTCTACATTGTCTACATATATATTGTCATTAAATTTCTGTTGAAAATATTTTTGTTGTTTTGTTTTTTGCATGTTGTTTTCACCTATATTTTTCTTTTGATTATAGATATCTTTTAACGATGATTTATTATAGCTTTGAATAAAATTGTGGTTGAGGACGTTATACTCATCATTATCAACATTGTAATTATTGTTATTATTATTACAGTTATTATTATTCTTATTGTTATTTCTTTTCTCATCCGGGAATTTATTTTTACCATTTTTAATATTTCTATAGGATAATATATTATCAGAAAAATTATTATTTGAAAAGCTGTTATCCGAAAAATAATTGTTGGACATATTTTTACTGTAACTGTTAAAAGCAGTAGAATCAAGATAGTTGTTATTCGAATAAATATTATGCTCGGAATAATTACTAAACATATGGTAATTGTCTAACATGTTCATATCATTTATACTGTTTTCATTAGATGACATAAAATTGGAATGATATGTTTGGTACACATTGTTTAAGGTATCTTTATTATTACTATCACTAAACAGATTATTATAATTAATTGTGTATTTGTTAAAATTTTTGCTAAATTGTAAATTACTATTCAAGAAAATTTTATTAAAATTAGTTTCTTGGTTTAACGTTTCATTCAACTGGTTTGCGCTCACATTCATATATTTCATATTACTATCGTTTTTACTAAAATTGTAATTTTCATAAGAAAAAAAATTTTCTTTCACATTTGGAAGAAAATTATGGTTAGTTGTAATTAATTCGTCCCACAAAACCCAGCTGAAATTGTTTTTACTTATTGTGTAATCAAAAATAGTGTTCAAATGTGGAAAGGTACTATCTATACTTTTAATTAAATGATCTAGTAATTCCTTACTTTTAGGGCATAAAATATTAGAAAAAGTGTATATAATAGATTGAAGAAATAATTTTTCTAAGCAAAGGGAAGGGTTCATATTTCTTGGAAAATTTTTATCATATAAATTACATAACATATCGTAAAGTTGACAAATAGATATTATAATATTTGCATCACTTACATCAATAATTAAATTAAATTTATTTTTCTTAGAATTCATTATTTTTTTAATATACTTATTAAAAAATCCTTGAACCAAATTTTTTTCTTCTAAACTGAAGAAATTATTTTGTAAATAGCTATCGATGATCCATTCAAAGTTAAACTCTTCCTCATTCATATAAACTATTTTAGATCTACTAATAAAAGACGGAGTACAATTTTTCAAATTTTCTATTTCAAAAAATATAAATACGTTATCTGTATATTTTAATCTATTTCCATTTATAAATGTTAACACCTTATTTTCATCTAACAAAGAATGTAACGGTTCAGCTGTTAATGTATCTATAGGCCCATCTAAAATTAGCCATTTTTCATTGGGGGTATTATCATCAAATAACTTTTTCATTATTAATGAAAATATACCATCTTCATAAATTTCTTTCTCAAAGTTATAGTAACCATACAATTTCCTTAAGTCAGTGGACATGGGATTAAAAACTGTTATATCAATAGAATTATTATTCATGTCTGTACTATGTTTATTTTTATTTGAAAAATCGAGCAATGTTCCAGAAGAATTTTTACTTTGTATAGAATGGGTACTACTTATTTTACTCAATTTTTTCGTAGCTATATTATTTGTAATCATATTTGCATTCCCTTGGTTCTTATATTTGTTGTAGAACAAATTATTAGGGTACAACAAATTATAACTCTCATATGTTCCTTTATTTGCCATTTGCGAATGTGTAGGTATGATGCTTATTTTATTTGAGTTTGCATAATCATCATTGTAATTATTTAATTTATTTTTATTAATATCAGAATCGTGCTCATACGAATTGTTATAATTACCTTTATGTAACAACATTGCGTCATAGCTTTCTTCCTCTGCGGTAATGTCAGTAGCACTAGTAACAGTAGAAGTACCTGTTGTTTTTGTAGAACTTACTATTATCTTTGCGCTTTTCAGAATTTCGCAGAAATGCTTAAAAATATTTATGATACTAGTTTTACCGGTGCATGATTTTCCCACCAAGACAATTCCTTTGTTTGTTTTTTTTATTTTATGCAATTTTAATATGCTTTTTATATAATAATCATTTATTGTGTATCCCATATTTTTCATTATACCTGTAATTATTTTAACAGATGCATCATTATTTTTATTTTTTGCTTGTTTATTTTTTACTAATGGAAATAATTCTTTCAGAAATCTGTAAAATATATGTAAGTCATCTTTTAATAACTTTGATTCATTGGCTTCTACCAAAGCATCATATATAATCTCTTCTTCATTTTTTGTTCTACTATTAACTGTAAAATCTTCTGACACTAAATTAAGAAACTTTTTCATTTCCCTTAAATCAATTATATATTGTTTTTGCTTAGATAAAAATTCATATAGCAAACTGTAACATACATTAATTTTCTTTGATAACTTTTTTGCATTTTTAAAACCTATAGAAGTTAAAGAGAATTGACATATTAGATAAAAATTTGGTAATTTAAAACAAAATTCTTGAATAACGTTGTTATAATTTTCCAGCGAATATATACAGTTGTCATTTTTCTTGCACAGTGTTAAATATATGGAGCAAGTGTTCTTTATTTTAATACGTTGTCCTTCAAAAAAAGCGCATTTGTTATTACTCATCCTGTTATTACTAGCTCTGTTGTTCACGCTGCTAGTTTCAGTAACATAAACATCTTTTGCCTCATTATATTCAGATGATTTATTAAAGCAGCTCTTGTCAGTGATCTTCGTGCTCTCATCTTCGTATTTGCTTTTTGATTCGATATTATTATTATTTATATCGTTCCTTTGAGCTGTACTGTTAGGTTCATTTGAATGCTCGTTTGTAAAATTAGGTGTGTTCTTTTTTTTTTCTAAAAAAGACAGTTCATTGTAGTCGTTACAAAATGTGCCAAACGAATTAGTAGTCATATTATTTTCATCATTACATAATTTCCATTTTGACTTATGGTGGTAGGAAGAGATGTTTTCATAATCTGCATATCTAGGTTCATCACCATCATTACTATTACTACTATTATTAAATGCAAATTTTTGTAAAATATGTTTGATACATCTAAATTGCTCTACAATTATGACAATAACATTTTCATCTATTCTATTAAATTCATCAAAACAGCACCAAAATCCAGATTGTAATATACCAGATAAAATATTTCCTATATATTTTGTAGTATTATTATTATTGCAATTAATTGAAATAATATTAGTACCAAACATTTTTGAAAAATCTTTAATCGTCTCACTTTTGCCAACTCCTGTTTCTCCTTTTATAGCACTTACATAAAAATTATCTAAAGAAAATAAACAAGAATAAAAGCATTTTTCGGTTAATGGTGTAATAACTAACCTAGTAGTGTTTCCTTGATATTCGTAACAATACTTTCTTTTATTATTAAAATATTGTAAATATAATGTCATGGATTTGTTTAGCATTAAATTTATAGTTTTAAGATATTTAAGTTGTTTGTTATTTTTATTAGTTAAATCCAAGGTATTTATATCATCAGTTTTGTTCATATCTTTTACAATTGTATTATCACCTTCACCTAGTATATGATCTTTTATCGACTTTTTCCTTTTCATTAAAATTCCTCTCTTTGCTACTCTTGATACATTCGCCTCTTTTTCTTTGTCTTTTTCTTCACGATAGTCAATACTGCGTTTTTCCTGTTCTTCATCGGCCTCAAAGTTTTCGTTCTTTTTAACGTCTTTATCCGGATCAAGATAATTCTCTCTATCAATATCCTCTTCTATGTCATTATCCTCTTCTATGTCAATATACTCTTCTATGTTAAAATCCTCTTCTTCGTCAATATCTTCCTCTATGTCAGTATCAATCTGTTTGTCAATATCCTCCTCTATGTAAAAATCGTCCTCATTATCAGTATCTTCCTCTCTGTCTATATCCTCCTCTATGTAAAAATCCTTACACTTTTCCAAGTCATCTTCCTTTTCTTCATCTTCTCCTTTTTCTGTATTATTTCCTACATCCTGGTCTTCATTTAGACTGTCATCTTTATATTCGCATTGCTCTTTATTGCATTTCTTTTCCTTTTGTTTTTTCCCCTCTTCCTTCTCCTTTTGCTCAACATCCTTCTCACATGAGTTTTTTTTACCATTTGGGTGTAAACTATTTTTCTTGATAGAATTTATTATTTGCTTAACACTTTTCCCATTTGGTGTTATACTTTTTTTGTTCCTTGTATTTGAATTAGTGAAATCCTTATTTCCATTTTTATTTTCATTAGATTTTTTCTGTTTCTCATTCTCCTCTTTTTTAGTGACATTACTTTTACCATTCATTAATTTTGTAGATGAAAAATCCTCTATTTTCTTTTTTTTTTTTTCCCCTTTATCTTTTGTACTTATTGTATTATTAGCTTCATTTACAATTTTTCCATTTAATAAGTCTTGATCTAATAATTCATTTCTACTACTACTCTTTTTATAAATGTTATTTGTTTGATTTTCTACAAGCACATGGTCACTTTTCTCAAGCAAATCAGTGCATGATAATAATGTATTTTGAAAATTCAAACTTTCATTATTTTCATCTTCGGATAAAATATATTTCAGCTGACATATCCATAAAAAATTATCATTGCATTCCATTTTGTTTTTTATCAATTTTTCTGCAACATCTTTATAATAACTTTCTAGCATTATGAGTGTAGTGATTTTTATATAATTTTTTTTATCTTTTATAGTTTTTACTAACTCCGTTAAAAATAGTAATTCCTTGTGATTTTCATTTTTCATTTGATTTACAAAAATGTGTGATCCTTTGTTAATTTGTATTAGAAAATATTCATAATCATTTGTGAAATTTATGCATTTACTCGCTAGAACTAACTGCTGCGGATTATTCAAAATCCAGTTTTTAAAATTTTTTTCCTTTAATTGTAGTTGCACATTTACTAAGTCTACTTTCAAAGTCTCATATATATTTTCTTCTAATTTATTTAATATAATAGTGGATGACTCATAATTTAGTTGCATCTTCTTTTGAAGCTTTATTTTTTCTCCATATTGAGAATAAATATAAATGTCAAAGTAGGACGAAGAGTTAATGATCATATCTGAAGTAAAGTAATTGTTATGTTCATTTGTTATAGCATTTTCTTCATCTTTTTGTCCTCTTTCTTTGTTAATTAATTTATCGTTGTTGTAGAAATTAGATGAATTTTTGGCATTCTTTTTAGTTGCAAAACCTGTTGTATAATTATTTTGATGATTATTGTAATTATATTCGTTCACAGAAATGCACTTTGAGTTATTTTTCTGAAAATAAATTTTTTTTTCAGATAAGACAAAATCGATTGAATGGATAGAGGAAAAAATTTTTTCGATCTTCTTTTTTAGCATCATAGGATTTTTGTGTATTCCCAATATTTCCAAAATTTCTTTATTAGACAAAAAGTAAAATCGAGGAAAAGAACTCTTTTTTTTTTCCAAGTAACTTTCTAAAGATTTTTCAATAAAATTTAGCTGTTTTTGTATTTGTAAAAAAATATGTACATTATCATTGTTATTAATTTTTTCCAATATATACGAATTCTCAAAACTTTTGACAACCTTAATAAATCTTTGATTACATACATTGTATTCTTCATGTATTTTTTTTAATTCTTCTTTCATTTCTTCTGAACAGGATAAGATAGATTTTATATATTCGTTTTTGTTCTGTATAAAATAAATAATTTCTAAATTGTCGTACAGATTTCCTAATATGCCTTCCCATTTTTCTGTCTTTTTTAAAAAATTTATATCAAAGTTGTAAACTTTTATATTATTTAATAAGAACAAGTCCTCATTAATATTATTAAAAATGTTATCTGTATCTTGAATCAAAAAAGAAGATTTATTATTCTTCACTGATAGTTTCATATTTTCGTATTTATTTATTATATTTTTTAGGTTGTTTTCTATAAATAATTCTTTCTCTGCGTTATTATATAAAATCGTTATAAATTTTATTTCTTTATATAACTTATGTTCTATAATATCATTCAATGTTATATTATTAAGATTCCATTGAATATTAGTTTTTAATTCTATTTCTTTAAAATGCCTATATTTCATACATTCATTGGTTAAAATTTCAACAAGATATAAGGAAAATTTTAGTTTACCTACATTATTTTTTAACTCTTTATATATCTCCCAAGTATTTCTTCTTTTTATATTTATTAAAAATAGCTCAAAAATATCTATGAACTGCATTTTTACTTGGTTTAAAAATATTTTGATATTCAAACTTTTCGTATCAGGCACAGCTACTTCCTTTCCCACTTCACATTTTATTTTTTTCTCATTTTTATTATTCGTTAAGCTGGTATTTTCATTTTCATTCATTTTGCTCTCCGCATAATCATTTGACATATATAAGCTCTCATCAAGTGTGTTCTGCTCCTCTAAAAAGCATAGTGTATGGCACAATCTTTGCTTCTTATACTCCTTTATCATTACAATAAGATCGCCTAAAATATCATATAAAAAAAATATATTGATATTTTTAATATAATCAAAAGTGGTATTCCAAAATCGTATCATCTGCCAAATAGATTTTAAGTGACATAAGTCTATTTCCATGTCGTTAATTTGCTCATCACATACATCATCTATATTAAATAAAATTATTTTATGCTTTAAAATATTTTGAGCATCTTTAATGTTTTTCAATTCCTCTTCATAAAAGCTAATCATATTCAGAACATCATCAGGGTTATTATCTATACTTATTGGCATTTCCTTATAGAAAACCAATTTTTTTTTCTGCCATAATTTATTAAACTCATTGTATGAATTTTTAACTTCGTTCTTCATTTTTTCTTTCGCGTCTAAGTACATTGTTTTGCTTTCTACTAGTAAAGCTTCAAATTTTCCAGATAAGGTTGATGCCGTTTTTAATTTCATGATTTCATCTTCTTTTAACTCACCTTTCAATTCTATTAGTTTTAAATAATCAGCCTCCAATTTATCTAACTCCATTTTATGTTTCATATAATTCTTATTGCAATGTTCTAATAACGAGTTATGTTCTTTTAGATCATTTATGTCGACCGCTGATTTTAGTAAATTTGTGCTATTTTCTTTAAAGAAGGTGTATAATTCATTTAGCTTTTTTCCACACTTCTCACTGATATAGTCCAAAAATAGGTTTTTGTATTTACTAAAATCGGACAGTAGCTCTTCCTTTAGTGTACTCAAGTTTATTTCTATAAACAAAATGATTTCCTGTAAAACCGAAAAAGAAAAAAAAAAAAAGGTATGGGGAGTACAGAGGATGAAGGAACAGCAAAACAGATTAAAAAAAATACAAGATTAAACTAAATTGCTCCTACTAATTTTTTTTTTTTTTTTTGATTTAAAAGACAGGGTTAAATTAATGCCGTTGAGGGAAATTGAGTAAACTAGTGCTGCAATATTCAAAAATGTGTTTTGCGTTATTTTATTATTTCACTGTTTTACTGTTTTATTTATTATTTTCGTTTTTTTTTTTTTTCTCTCCTCTCCTCTCGTGCATACCTTGTCAATGTCCTGCTTGATATTTTCCTCTAAATTTTTGAAGACATTTATTTGGTTATAAACATACTTCATCGTGTCCTCGGCAGAATGCAAGTTACTTAACAGCTCAGTTTCATTTAAGCTCAAAAGTTTTAAGTTATAATGCCTTAGCCACTTAATCTTTTCCTTCAATTTTTCCATAAAATTAGCATATATATTATTTATTTGACTTAGTAATTTAGTACATTGATTACTGTTGTCATTTTTTTTCATCTGGTTATCTTTGACATCATTCAGCTGATCCTTGTCATTAGCATTAGTGGTATTAAAAGCAAAAGCTAATTTTTTTTTTACTTGTTTTTGTCTATTTTTAAATATAATAACACTAAATTTTGGAAAGGTAAAAAATATGTCTGATGCTTTTTTATAAATTTCATCTGCAAGATTTTTTGCAGACTGATGTGAGAAGTCATATATCAGTTCTTTATTTTTATTTAATTTTATATAAATTTTAAATAGTGGATAATTCTCCACTTCATCATTACTAATTTTATCGGTCAATAATTTACAGTAATTATATAGAGAAACTTTTACAGATATAAAATATTTTTCTTGAAAATTTCTTTCAATATTCACTATATAGCTCTTAAAAGAGTTCAAGCTTTTTGTAGAATATTTTTCAATATATACAAGTATTTCTTTCAAAATTTTTATAATATTTGTATGTTTATCTCTTAATATACTCCTTATTCCTTCTATGTTTATATTTTGTTCTTCTTCAAACTCTTCCAAGGTATAGGTTCTTTTTTCATCAATGGCAATTATAGATATCTTTTCTATCTCATTTAATATGTCTTTTATTTTTTCATCGTTAACTTTAAAAGCTGCAATTATAGTTTTGATGTTAATACACTCATTAAGGAAATTAAATAGAACATTCAATTTTATATTGTCCTTATTCCAGTTGTATTTAAATACAGTATTTTCAATATTATTATATATATTTCTCAAAACATATTCGAATATTTTATGTTGATCGGTATTTAGCATTATACAGATATTGTTATAATTTCTTACTAGTCTATTTACATACTCTTTACATATTTTTAATCTTTCTTCATGAAAAGATATTTCATTAATTACATTGGGTAGAAATATTTGTTCATCTTTTATCTTCAACCAAAAATTAACTTCAGATAAAACCTTTTTAATTTCTATATTGTATGTACTTTCTATATATTTGTCTTTTACTTTTATTAGAATTGAATTATCCAGCAGTGTGTTAACAAGAGAATTGTTCTTCTTGGAGGCGATAGTTTTCAGTTCGTTAATCCACATATTATTAATTTGTTTTATATAAATATTTACAGAATTTTGAAAATTATAATATCTTTCGCAAGCTATTTCTTGTTCTTTTACTTTTGGTATGTAAAAAAGCTTACTTAATTTTTCAAATATTCTATACACTTTTATATTGATATTTTTAGCAAGCATGATACAAGAAGAATGATATTCATATCTTATATTATAAGAAAAGTAATTGAATGGATTATCAAGAAAATTATTAAAATATTTAAAATATGAGTCAATGTATTTAATAAAACTATTCCATATATCTACTATTTTCTTGCTCATAAATGATTTTATATTTTCAGTTACTGCTAAGTTATAAAACTTATCAAATAAAAATATACTGTTTTCAATATTACTAGAATTCTCGAACGATATTTTAATTAAGTTTATAAATATGCTTTCCAACATTTTTATTAATTCTTTGGTTTTTTTAAAATCATTAGTCCATTCATTATTTCTTATACTTAAAATGTTATACTCCAAATTTCGAATGCGATTTAATTCATTGAAGAATGTGGACTCTATATCGTTAAA
Organism: Plasmodium brasilianum; assembly: GCF_023973825.1. NCBI lineage: Eukaryota > Apicomplexa > Aconoidasida > Haemosporida > Plasmodiidae > Plasmodium > Plasmodium brasilianum. Next base: position 2,154,864 of record NC_090125.1, read on the forward strand.
TCCTTTCTTAATTACGTTGTAGTATTCATAGCTAAACGTTTTTATGTCCTCTTCCTTAATACTAAATAAAAATTGTTCGCACGCAAAGCATATCTCCTTAAGGTCTATGCATTTATTCTTGAAGGCGTTAATCTAACAAAAGGTGGAAAGAAAAAATATCGCACGAAAGTATAAATACATATATATATATATATATATACATATTTGTTGTTGTGTGCAGGTGTGTAAAAAATGATCTAACATTCGTACACATAACCTAAACAGTAACATATATAAAAGGCGAATATATTTAAAGCGTTTGAAATGTTACATTAGACAGGTTAATCTGATTCATGATGGATTCAAACGATGCATTCTTTTCTTGCATTTTTCCGAACGATATATTTATCAAATAATCCCAGTAAGAAACAAAATTAATACATTCATCTAGAGTCTCCGATAATTCTATAACTTCTTTGGTGTACATTTTTGAAAGATCAATGTAATTTTGTAAGGATTTAATAAATTCATTTAGTAACAGTGTTATTAAATTGTTTATTTGATCCGAATCCTTATAATATTTTGAAAAGTTAAAAATTAATTTTAACCTACTTACAATTATAGGTAAAATGTTATAAACATTTTCTATACTCTCATTATCTTCTAAACTCCTAAAAGGTTCTTCTAAAATTTTCAGTGCTTTTAGTTTATCTTCTAATTTAGCACATTTTTCTTTTATACTTGCTATTAACGTGTTATACTTTTTTACATTTATGCAATTACTTCTATCTAGGATATTCAAGATACAACTTATTATGTCCAAATTTAATTCTTGCAAGAGGTCTTTTAAAATGCTGTGCTTCTTCTCCACATCTGTTATGTACTCGCACAAGGTTAGGTAGCTTATTTCCTTGTCGTAAATCTGCACACAAGAAAAAAAAGCAGCGCGTTAGGAACGTGTAAAAAAATAAATAAATATATATATATGTATATGTATACATGCATATTCTCGTGCTGGCGGAAAAGTTAGAGAAGTAAAAATTTTTTATTATAGTTTTTCTAGTTCTCGTTTTAATTTCCAACATTGCAGATACGCCTTTTAATACTAATATATAAATAAAAATTTTTAACTACATATTGTTAATCTAAGACATTGTAATATGAGCTTGGGGGTTATAGACACAGTATGGAAATTCTATTTTTGTATTCATGAGTAAAAATAATAATTATTCTAAGTTTTAGTTTAATTATTTTGTTACAATTTAGTTCTACAATAAAGCATACGAAACTGCAACAGAGGCAAGAAAAACGAAAGTTAGAAGTTATATTATTAAATATATGAAATACTATTACTATTCAACAAGAAATAAAAAAACATAATAATAAAATAATAAAATAAAATTCATTTTCTAATTATTAAAATTGCAAAACTGAAAAACTTCAGGCAAGTTATATCACATAAAGTAAAAATCTCTGTATTAAAACTGTTATGTATGAATATAAAATGGAAGAAATTTTATTTTAAAAGAGTAAAATCCAAATGAAGTTAGAGGATGAAGCGAGGGTAGGAGAATATGTTAAACAAAAATGTCTTATTTACAAATTAATAATAGTGAATAATACATTTATCATATATATCATATTATATAATATAATTATGTAAATGCTCTCTTCATTTTTTTCACTTTTTTTACATAATGATCATAAATTATGTTCACATGGAACATGTTAATATTTCTTATGACAAATATAATAAAACTACTATTCACACTTTTAAATAGATTGTAGAATAAATGATATTAGAAATACACTCCTAAAATAATGGTATTTGCATAACTGTTAATTTTTTTCTCTCTAAAATGGGTTTATCAATATTTACAGTACAACTTAATTTGTTCTACTGTTACGTGAACATATAATTCTTTTGCGCAGATATCATTTTACACATAACAATTAAGATTGCATAACTATTTTCACATGTGTTTATCTGCCTATATGCCCATATGATTATCTATTTGTTCACTTGTACATTTTAACATTTGAACATGTGCTTATTTATTTTTTTTTTTTGGCGCTTTACATTTTTGAACAACTTTTCAATGTCACTTATCCAATGATCCAGTAACTTTTCGAGGAGCTGAATGTAATTTTTATCAGTTGAGAAAAGTTCAATTTGATCCACAGAAATTTTAGGGTAATAAATTAGCTTGTTTTTAGAGAATAGCTGAGTAATATATGTCATAAATTCTACGGTAGTAATGTTAAAATCATTTTGTATATTGATGGGTGAGTTATTTTTCATGTCTAGCATGGGAATAAATACTCTATCCATGAGATTTAAAATATTTTCTTTTATTTCACATTTTACCTTATTATATAAAACTGTGTTATCTATATTTTCATATGTTATTTTTTTACTATTAATTTTTAAAAATATTATATATTCATCAATTGTTTCGTCTATTACTTCGTTAGGAAAATCAAAAGAGAAGCTTAATTTGATGTCATTATAATCTTTTAAATATATAAATAATATTTTGTAATTGACATTATACATCCATTTGTGAACTATCTTATTATAACTATTATTCCATAGATTAGTGAAATTAAATTTTGATAAGCTTATTTTATTCTCTATCCACACACTTATAAAGTCTTCACTTACTTCCTCCTCCATTTTTTCGAATATATTTCTTCTTTTTGAATAAAAATTAGTAAGAATAATTTATGAGCTCACTTTCGGGTAGAGCAAAAAGGGGATATACAAAAGTACATTTTTACATATTTTAAAGCAACGCATGCTGAAATGCACACATCTATATATATATATATATATATACATGTATGCATACATAACAATATTTTTATATGTGTCATAGAAATATAAAATATATGCCGTACGTAATATTTATTTAGCTGTATACACAATAATTGGAAGCCCGAATAAAAAGGAAAAAAGAAAAAAGGACAAAACAACAAATGAATTATAATAAAGAATTTATAAAAATAGGATACAGAGGGAAATATAAGTAAAATAAGCAGAGATCCATGGTGTGATGTATTGACAATGCGTTAATATGAAAATTTAGTAAGAGCAGGAAAAAAATGTAGAAAATAAAATGGGAAAAGATGCTTATTACATTAAAATATAAATAACAGAAGAAAAAGCGTAAATGTTATAGAAGGGAAAATAATTGCGTACCATTTTGTTATAATTATAGTAATATTATAAAATGTGTTTATGCAGCACTATCATTTTATTATTAGTACGATAAATTACTTAAAAGGATAAGGACTTTTATGTGAAACTATTCGTTTATATACTTTTTTCTTTCTACTTTTGCACATAAAAAAAAAAAAAAAAAAAAAAAGTGGATAAGGAAACATTTTAACTTTGTCATCATGAAAAAGCATAGTCGGTGAATACATGAATATTTTACATGAAAAAAATTGAGTAAAATACTACAAAATAGAGTGAAAGTATTGATTGTGTATATAAACCCATATATTCTTAAAAAAACAGAAAATTACTTTTAGACACATTTGAAAAATATGTATCATTTCTTCAAAAAAAATATGAAAAAAAAATAATATGGCAATAAATAAAAACCTAAAAAGGTAAGGTAGAGTCATGTTAGACATTTAAAAAATTTTATTAATTTAAAAAAAGAAAAAAGACTGAAAGTTTTATCAGAAATTTAAAACATGAAAGAAAAAGAAAATGCTAAAATGAGGAAAAAATGGAAATGAAATGGAAGCGAAGTGAACGCGAAAAGAAACTAAAAGCAAAGAAAGCAGTAAAGTAACAGAAAACGAACAAAATGTTTATTAAAAAAATTCAACATATTAATTTTTTTAGTATGCTCCATTCTATATTTAATACACGCAAAAAAAAAAAAAATAATAAATAAGCAAAATTACCTTTAAGAATTGTAGCTAGAATTTCTGAAATGGGGTTAAATATTGTAAAAAAAAAAAAAAAAAAAAAAGAGTTGTATATTAAATTTGAAATATGCTAAATACTACGATGAATTGTAGCTGCTAATAATACATATGAATATATTTGTATAATATATATGCATATAATATTCTTGTGTTAATATGTTGTAGTTTATTTTACCTTTTTTTGGTCATTTTGAGACATCCTTAACATTTTTGAAAATTTTATTCTTTTAATGTTTCTTTGTGATAATTAATATGATAATAAAATCCTTAATAAACTGTTAGAGCTAAATAATATTTTATACCTAAAAGTAAAAAAATTCACTATGAATAATTTTAGTGTTGCAAAAAATAGGTTTTAATTATTCACTTGCAAATGTATATACACAAGAAATGTTGTATTCTTGGTAATATCTTCACATGTATCTTAAATTGTTAAATATAAAAAAGAAAAGAAAATGCATAGGAGCAAGTAATGGAAGTCTTTCTTATTTATTTGGTAAAAATTTTTTTTTTTTTTTATTTTGAAAGAGATAATAAGGTAAAAATATGTTCTTCTAAGTAGTCCTAATTTGTTTTCAATAAGTATGTTTTAAAATTAAATTATTCAAAATGAATATTCCGTTTTCCCTTTTTGTTTTACTTTTTTCAACTGTTCATTTTCTTGTAAAATCTTCAAAGGAGAATTTACGGGTGTCTAAATATAGCAATTCAGGTATTTATTCTATATTTAGTAAAACGAACTCAGTAGCATATCTGTCTATATATATATATATATATATATACACTTGTAATCATATGTATATGTATACATATATATATGTACGTGTTCTTTAAAACATAAACCTTTTTATTTCAAAAAATATAAAATATAATTTATTATTATTACAAAGAAAAACATTATAAATTAAATTTTAAGAATAATAATAGAGGAATTTCCACAATAGTACTAAAGGGAGGTTACATCAATAGACAGTAAAAATATAATATTCTATTATACGACTTGAAGTTTCATCCTTTTGTTTATTCTAAATATATGTTTTTCTCTTATTATAATATTAACTTCATGGTTTGTTCTTTCATTTTTATATATTATTCGAAAATAAAAGTAAATTTTATTTCATCAAAGGAAATTTAAAAAATAAAAAAAAAAAAAAGATAATAGTTTAAATATATTTCATATATTATTGCGTATCCTTAATTTTTTTTTTTTTTTTTTTTTTTGAATTGTAAAGATTTATTGGTGAAATAAGTATTGGAAGCCCACCCCAGTCATTCAAGGTTCTGTTTGACACTGGTTAATAGAGAAAGGAAAAGGAAAAAAAAAATTACGCACACGTGCTCTTGTATATTTAAGTATGTCATGTATGAGTAGGTAATTAAATATATGCATATATATATATATATATTTAAGGCAGCACAAATCTATGGATTCCTTCGAAAAACTGCTACACAAAGGCTTGTTACAACAAAAGAAAATATGATCATAAAATTTCTAAAAATTACAAACTAGTCCAAAGAAAAACCCCTGCTGAAGTCTTTTTTGGAACGGGGAAAATTCACATTGCTTATGTGTCCGACGACATTCATATCGGAGATATTAAGTAATAAACATAAAAAACATAATGAACAAATACTCCTATAGAACAAAATAAAAATGTGTAACGGATGAATTTTTAATTTTATTAACATTTTATAGAGTAAAGAACCAAGAGTTTGGTGTAGCTAGCTACATATCAGATGACCCTTTTTGCGATATGCGTAACAAAATAGAAGAAAAAAAAAAAAATATATATATTTCTTAATTTTAGCGCCTAAAATTATGAAACACCCAAACAAGATTATTTTAACTTTTCTTTCAATTTTTATTTTCAGAATTTGACGGTTTATTTGGATTAGGAATTTCAGATGACAAAAAAGGAAAAAAATTAATATATGACAATATACCGAAGAATAGATTAAAAAAAAATATTTTCTCAATTTATTATCCCAAAAATGTTGAGGATAATGGTGCAGTCACATTTGGAGGATACGATAAAAAGTAAGGAGAACAAACGAAGGAAGATTTATATAAGTAAAAATGTATATATACATAGATATATGTATATGTGAGTATATATATGTGCATATAAAGGTATGAATATATAGATCCACTACTTTAGCTAAAGATCCTAATAGATATATATGTGTACAATTTTTTGTCAAGATTTATAGAACCAAATTCAAGCATAGATTGGTTTGATGTTTCTTCTAAAAAATATTGGGCAATCAAAATGGTAATGTGAATAAGTTTATCGTAGATGTAAATATAATATGAAAAAGAAAATCATACATTATAAACGTAATATTGTAAATACAGGTTGGGCTAAAAATTAATGGTGTGTTTTTAGACGTATGCTCAAAAAATAACGGTTCACATAAAACTATAAAAATCGAACAAACGAGAATGGATGTACATAGCACTGAGTGTTCAGTTGACTTATCAAATTCTACATCTTTTATTTTTTTTTTCGTTTTTGATTTTTTGAGTATTTATACATATATATATATATATATATATATTACTTGTAGGAGGATACTGTGAAGCGGTAATTGATACGGGAACGTCGAGTGTCGCTGGGCCAAAGGAAGGTATATTATTTTACTTTTTTTTTTTTATATTTTAGCAAAAACATTATTATATGAACATATGATCTATAAATACGCATTTTCTAGATTTAATATTATTAAGTAGATTACTAAAACCTGGAAAAACATGTCATAATAGAGCTTTACTAAAAAACTTTTCCTTCGTTTTATGTGATGAAAATGGTATTTAAGTAATTTTAAGAATACAATTTGATAATACATAAAAATTGGTATTAATATAGTACTATATATGTTTTTATTTAATAGGAGTACAAAAAGAATACGAGTTGACACCTGACGACTATATTGTTAATTCTTTCAGGATTGACCCTATTTTAAAATCACCATGCAACTTTGCTTTCATGCCAATTAATATTTCTTCAGATAATGGATATTTATACGTACCTAGATTATTAACATATATAACAGAAACTTGCATATATAACACATATAACATATACATACATATAAATATGTGTGTTTATACTTGTGAGAAGGATGTAATATATAAAAACAAAAGTGCTAATACATATTTTTACTTTTATAGATTCTTGGACAAATATTTTTACAAAAATATTATGCAATATTTGAAAAGGATAATATGAAAATTGGTATTGTTAAAGAGAAAATAAATGTGCTCACTTTATATTCTTAGTATTCCCAACTTAGATACACACTCCTTACAAACACACATATATTTAAGTAAACGTATATGTATACTTTATGTGAAATGAAAAATTATATCACTATAACACTCTTTGTTTTCTTTTTTAGGATTAGCTAAGTCAATTTAATTATATTCTCTGCTTTTTTTTTTTTTTTTTTTTTTTTTTTTTTTTCCCTCCTTACATTGAGAATACATAACAGTTTTGATATCATTATCTATTTGCTTTTCTAGAGATGTTTTTTTAATTTTTTTTTTTTTTTTTAATTTGTCTATTTGTCAAAAATCATGACTACTATATATATGCTGTAGAAATTTTAAAATTAAAATCGTAAAACCAAATGAAACAAAAATTCTAATGAATGATATATCTTGTAATAAATTTATTAAATATTTATAAACTGTTAATATTATTTCTATTCATGTATAATAAAATTAAGACACTGTAACAACGATTTTCACTGAATCGCAATTTAATACATACATTTATAAATACATACGTAGATACCCATATGTTGACGGTAAAATGATTAGGAAAAGAAAATCAAAGATAACAGAACAGGAGGAGGTGAAAGAAAATAAACAAAATGAATTAATGGAAGGAGCATATTTGTTTAATAAAAAGGATTCCTCTATAAAAAGCATGGAAGAGATATTCGTTGAAGGGGAGTGCCAAGACATAAAATATACTGAATCTAAAAAATTAAACAAACATGTGAATACTTTATCTACTTCTAATAATAACAATAATAATGATGCAGAAAATAAAAATGGTAAGGAGCGAAAAGATAAAAACATTGAAAATGTGGAAAATCCCCTTACAGTGAGTCTTACGAATTCTGAACAAAATGAACATATAAATGATTTAAAAAATGAAACAAATGGAAATTATAAAAATAGTGAAATAATATTTAAAGGAATTGATGAAATATGTGATAAATACGATAAGGAGGTACAAAATCTGCTAGAAAATTTTGAATTTCTCAGTTTTTCACGGTTGTTTAAAAATCCATTTGATGCGACAATTAGCAGAGATGAGAAAATGTAGAGATAAATTAAAATTAGTACTCTCATTCGTTTTGTGAATATATATATATAAATATATATATGATACCTATGTATGTAGATATGTCTTCTTCACACTGCAACGTTTTTCCCTTATTTTCACTTTCAAGTGTTAGAATTTTTTACTATTCTGGCTTTTCCTTTTTGCCATATTTGGGGTGGGTCATAGGTAGGAATGTAATGTTTATAAATAAACATATATTTTTATAAATGTTTTATCTCTGCTACTGTTACATTCGCTACTACCGCCAGCATTATAGTTTTATTTCATTCGACTGGTATTTTCCAATATTTTTTAGCTTCAATTTATGGATCATTTTGCAAAAGGAAAAATGATAAGAATATTATTTCGGTAAAGGATAATACGAACAACTGTGTAGAATATTTGAATATATTTTTTTAATTATATTACAAAATTCTTAATATTTATTATTTTTTGTTAATATTTCTTTTTATTCCTAGTTAAGAATTATAAGCTCCATTCAATGCGCCTTTTTTGGGTTAATTATTATTCTGTTATTGGCAGTGATGAACAGTTAATATAGAAAATTTACAAATACACGTATATATTCTTATATATACATGTGCATATAAGTAAATGCATATATATATATATATATATATGTATATGTATAAGTATATGTATATGTATATGTATATGTTTTTTTTATGGAATATTATAAGTTTTTCAATTTTTTCTTTTTCAAAAGTGAACAATCGGAGTACTTTACAGTGCAAATATGAAGGGGTTTCATTTAAAAAAAGTAAAAATAAGATAAAAAAAAGAACCATAAAAAAGTAATTTTCTCATCATTTCTACCTTTCGCTCGTCTTTTTTTTTCTTTATTTTTAATTTTAGAGTTAGTAAAAGACGCTAAATACAACGTTGTATTTTTTGGACCAATGAGCACAGACGACTGGATGAAATCGAAACTAGCAAAAAGTACAATTCGCATTAGTACAGATGTAAAGAATATATGCATAATTTTATGCACATATATATATATATATATATATATATATATATATATATATATACATGAATAACTGCATACATTTTATACCACAAAACATATAGTTGCTGAAGATTTACAATTTAACATTTATACTGTGAGTTACCCTAATATTAAGAATCACATAATAAAAAGAAAAAAGAATACTTTTTTGAAAGATGCTCTAGCATGTGCCAAATTGAAATATTCAAAAGTTATCCTATTTTCGTTTCAAATACAAAGTGCTTTAGATTTCGTTATCCCATTCCTAGAAGTAATAAGCTACATATAAAAGTATAAACAAATTATGTTAGTTATTCTATTTCTTTCTTTTTTTTTTGGTGAAAAAATAGTAAAAGTTGGTAAAAAAAAAAAAAAAATTAAAAGGAAAATTAAAAGTAAAAGTAAAATTATAATTAAATTTAAAAATAAAAATATAAGACAAAATGAAGTAAAAACATAGGTTCCATTTTTTTAAGAAAAGTGAAATTCTCGGATTTTTAAGTTTTTTGAAAAAGTTCCCGAAAAATGTAAGAAAGAAAAAAAATATACATACGTAAAATTCGTACATATATATATGTATGTATATACGCACATGCAAACTTGCGCAAGAGAACAAACTAACAAGTTACATATTTCTTGAAAAAATTAAAAACTATTTTATTCACGAAGACGCCAAGTGTAGAGAACAAAGGAAAAGAAAACATAATTTATTTTGCCCCTATGGAAAAAAATATATACGATATTTACAGCTCTATAACGTTGAGGATGTGTCAGAATGAGCATAAAAAATATTATAACATTTTATATATAGTGCAACACAGTTTTAATAAATATCGGATTAGATGTGCGGTAAGAGAAATAAAATATATAATATATAATAATTAAATCGATAATTATGGTAACATTTTTATTGTTCTTACTTTTTATTTTACTTCATTCTTTGTGTTTTTTATTGTTTTATATTAATATATTTTTAATTAGAGTTTCATCAACATTTAGACATTCGAACAATATTACTGCGTATATTTAAATCTTTATACTTTCATCTAAATTTATGCATGTATACTAATCATCTTCTAATGGGACCGTAATGTTGGTACTTTCTCATTATACATTCTTTGTCGAATCCCATGAGCATACAAGTACATATATACTCAAGATGTATGCCTTTCCCCACGAAATGAATAACTGTGAATTTTTTTTTTTTTGTCACTCCCCTCTTTTTCTCATTGTTCTTCCTATTTAATATGAGATATATAAAATTTATATTCACGTTTTTCCACTAATTATAACATAGAAAAACCTGGCAGAAGACTACAGTATAATTGTAAATAATTTTAACTTTAACACTATCGGCGTTGAGGAAAAAGAATCTAAATATGATGATGATGATTTCAATGAAGTAACAGATGACTTTTATCAATACTTGGCATTTGTTCGAGATATTATTTCCCAGAAAAATTTAGAATTTTATAGGAAAATGTTATGCAAAAATACTTTGTGTGAATCTAAAGGATCTGTGTGTGTTCTTTAACAAAGGTGAAAAAAATAAACTATATATTTTTTTTTTTTTATATGTTTTTATTAAAAATGTTTTGTTTTAAACATTATAAAGAAAAATTATTTGTTCCTCATATTTTAAAGTTATTAAATATATTAAAAAAAAACTATAGCGCATTACATAAAAAATTATTTATTTGAACACTCAGATGTATACATACATATGGTACATATATGTATATATATATATATAATGAAAAAAAGGAAACCTTTACTTTCATATATTCCTTCCTGGAACATTGTGGTATATTTCGAATTAAAAACAGAAAGAACAATAAAATAATGTATTTTGTGAGAACACGTGTAGCTTCCACTACTTTTTAGACGTCCGTAAAAACAAAATGTGTTTGGGGTATACACACACGCATATATATATATATATATATACATGTACGCGCTTCTTACATTGTTAAGTGTTTCCTATTAGAAAAATCTGTTATTCCCCCCTATGTAGAATAACTTAACGAATAATTTGGTGGGGTGTTAAATGCATATATGCGTGTATACAGTGATTAAAATGTATATAAAATAAATGGGTAAAAAAAGCACACACAAAAAAAAAAAAAGATGTAACCTCTACAAAATGTAAATTATATCATCAAATCTTAAGACGCATTTTTCATTAGGTTTTGTATAAATGTAAAAAGGTATATGTTTATCTCCTTTTCTATATAAAGCAATAGTTATAATATTTTTTTGGGATAAGAAGTAGAAAATATCACGAAATGTTTTGACCTTCTTAAAAGAAAAATCAAAATACTTAATTATATTAGATAAACGTATTATACTGATGTGTTTTATTAGATATTTCAATGTGTTATTACACACTGAAAATTTAGTAAAACTTTTATGATGAGTCATAAAATTATACAACATAGTTTCACAAATTATATTACTAGAATAAAATAGGGAAGAATTAACATAAGGAAAAAAATCACTATAAGAAAATTTTTTTTCCCTTAATTTTATCATTTTATTTTCCTCAAGAAAAATAACATTAGAATGGTTAATTAATTCTGTAATTATATTATTTATGTAATAAGTCTTTTTTCTTTTTTTCAGCAAGTGTTTAATTTTTCTTGTTAATATTATATTATTCATATCTGTTTCATTTATTTCATCTATATTACGTACTTCAGTAGGTAAAATTAATATATAATCCGCCTGAACCAAACCAGCATTTAATAAATTATAGTCATCCAAAGATTTACATTTTATAAAAACAGTATGATATTTGTTCAAGTCGCATATATTAATAGACGGTATTTCATGAGTTAATATTATAATGTTAAATTTGTATTTTTTATTTATTCTTTTAATTACTTGAATAATATGTGATGAATAATTTATTATTAATAAAATTCTCTTATTATTTTTGACAAAATACTTTTCACGAGCTTCCACATATGAGCAGGCAACTGCACTTTTTTTTAATGAAGAATTAAAATTTTTTACATTCATTTTTTTTTTTTTAAAATTTCTTCTCTATTCCTAAAATTGTAAGGGTCATTTAACATGAAGTAATTATTTAAAAATATCTTCTTCTTTAATTTTTTTTTATAATAAAAATTATTGTCACACTTTTGTAATAATTCTGAGTAATATGTATTCAATGGTTTATTATCAATAATATTATATTTTAAAAAACTTGGACATTTTTTCCTTCTTTCCATATAATTCATTGAATCATCCTTTACGTAGAGCTGCTTTTCCATATTAACATATCCGTTTGTGTTACCTTTACTGCAAGATCTAGAATAAGAATAGTTGAAGCAACTTGATACAGCATTATTATAACAGTTCAAGGTGTTATTGTCATTACATTTATAAGCATTATAATTGTATGTATTACATTTTGCATTCATATGCTCCTTCAAATTTAATGAATCGTGTCTATTTTCCACTTCTTCACTTATAATTTTTTTAAACCCTTTTTCAAAATAATAACTTTTCCTAGTGAAAATTCTAGAAATTCTGTAAGTGTTAAATAAATCGTGATAGTTTATCGCTGTTACATTTTCATTCTTGGTAATCAAACTTTTACTCTTCATAGAAGACACGGTACGTGTATTTTTCTTTAGGTTTGTAGGTAAATCTTTGCTAAAGGTTTGTTCAGTTTTTATGACAGATTTTAAATCATACGAAATTTTATCTTCTTTTTTACTTTTAATTTCAAATAGCCAAAATAGACTTTTTGCTTTTGATAAATATTTTATAACTTTTTTAGAATTTGCAATTACTATACATTTATCATTCTCCTTCATGGAATAATTTTTTCCTAGCAAATTTAGGTAACATTCTACCTTTTTGTTACTTTTATTTATATTATTATCATATCTACATATATTTGTTTTGGTTTGAACTCTGTTATAGTCCAAATTTTTTAAGTCTTTAAGATATTTTTCACTATCAATCGAGTGTTTTCGCTTCATTTTATTATCCCCAATATTATTGCTAATGTTTATGCATATATTAGCAGAATGTTCTTCCTTTGTTAATTTATTTTTTTTTCTCATAAGAATATTATTCCTTTGAATTTTTCCCGTATGCTGGCAATTTTGAGAGTGAATTGTTTCATAGGTTCCCCTATCCCACACATCATTATTGGATTCATATTGCTTCCATGTGTTGGCATATTCATCCTTATCACATATTTTTAGTAAATTCGTTTCTTTTTCTATACACCTTTGTTTATACAATTTTCCTGTATCATACCCATTTTCTTTCTTACTGGAATTGTACCGATTTATATTTCTGGCGTGTTGTATACAATTAAGTGGATTAACATACTTGTTCAGTAAGTGCAACTGTATAAATTTAAATTTTTTTTTTTTTTTTTTTGATTTTTTTTAATTATGTTAGCTATCTTATCCTTAAAAAAATATATATTTTTATTTCTATGTTTATAGGTGTTATTCATAGTATCCGTTTCAATACCTATAAGTATAATACCAAGCGAGTCGTATAATTTATGAAACAATTTGTCGAATTTTAATCCAACCATATTTTCATGAACGAAAAAGGAAAATATTTTCGCTCTAGAACCTCTATTAAATTCGCGTACATATTTAATGGACGTAAATGAATGTATATTGTCAAAATTATAAGAATTTTCATCATAATCATAAGCTGTAAACAAATTTAAAATTAATGTTATAAACCCAGGATGCTTAATGTTTTTAGCTATTAAGGATTGTTTTAAGTTAACTATAATAAAATTCTCAGATCCAATAGATCGAACAATGTTTGAAACACATTTATTTCTTAACTCAATAACAGCATTTTTTTTCCCCTGTAGAAAATTTTTCAAGATTAATAATCTTGTAAAAGTTTTTGTATCTATGTTATAACGTCCACTATTAAATTTATCAGAAAATAAGAATAAGTAATAAGCATTTTGAGCATTTACACTATATAATAAATTAGTAATTTGTTTTTCATTAAAATCAAAATTTTTAATATACAGAGATATGCAAAAGTGAGAGGCTATTTTTATTTGCTCATTATAGAAACTTATTGGATAAGTAGTTAGAATATGAAATTTCAATTTGTTTCCATATGCAACGGATTCGTAAAGGAAAATATTTAATTGGTGCGGCTCAACATCACCAATTAATAGAATAAATTTTTTCCTACTCATACTAATTTTTCCGTAAGTGTTTTTTTTAGAAAAAATGGAAATTATTAAATCATTAAATTGTATTGGGACCCAAACAAATGTCCAAAATATAAAAAAAATGCATACCACTTTACTTAATTTATTAATAGGAAAAATATCTCCATATCCAACTGTTGATATAGATATTATAGAGAAATAGAAATAGTCTAAATAGCTATTAAGAAAGTAACTAAAATTTCCATGTTTCAAGTTATAAGGATGAATAGCTTGAATAGTATAAATAGTTGAGGCGAATGCGTTACATAGTAACACCACTCCTAATACAATTCTGATAATTTTAATTTCTGTATGTGTTAGGAGAGAATTTTGTTCTACTCTTGTATATGATACATTTAAAAATATTTTTATATTTCTTAGAAACCCCATCACGAAATATACATCAATTTTATTGTCGATAACAAAAATATAATTAGAAAAAAAAAAAATACTTGGTGCACTAAAAAACAAATCTATTAACAATTTAGATTTCATTACATAAAATTTAGATTTATTGTAACTAAGAATAATCATAATTAAATCAATATAAGATGATGATAATAGAATAATTAAAATTTCATATATATATTCTGGTATTTTATCAAAACTCCATATAATGTCATATTTATCTCTTCTCCAATAGTATAAACTAATGTACCATATTACAGCATATAATATATCTCTTATATTACATAAATAATAATTAAATATGCTATTATATATTTTTAGCATATACAATTCCAATGTTTTATGTTTTTTTTTTAAGGCGTAATAAGCATTCTGAAAAAAGAATTCCTTAATCAATTTTTTATACTCAAAATCATCCGATTCTACCATGGTTGCATTTATATTCCTATTTATTTTATTAAGGTTAAATAAAGTCAGGAAGTTTTTTCTTTTACATTCTTTAAAAATATATATGTCCATGAAAAATATACAATATATTGCTAGTAGAATTATTTTTAATGTAAGACCTATTATTATACATATTATCCCGCTTATAAAGTTAACACTGTTATTAGAATTATATAGCAGTTTCATTATATACAAACCATTCAGAAAAATAAGAAAATATTTTGAAATGTTTTTCACTAAAAAAAATATATCATAAATAGACAGTAATCCTCTTTTCATGTTTTCTTATTTTACTTATAGTCATTTTAAAGAAAATATGTCTACTATTTCAGAAAAAAATATGTTCCTTTTGAAGTCTACAAGTACATTTGTTTCATTCTATTTAGTGTAATATGCATTTTGCTTTCATTAACTCGTATATAACAAATTTTTTTTTGTTTTTTTTTTCTTTTTGCACTGATGAATGCAACATATATATTTATTCATTTAATTATATTGTTACAATTTCTTTTCTTTTCTTTTTTTTTTTATATTTATTTTTTATGATTAATCTTTCATTATTCGTAGTCTCATAATTTGTTACACGTAAATACACACAAATATAGATGTGTAAGTACCTTACTCTGTGTAGTAGCAATTTTTCTGAAAAGATCCTTTTTAGATATAAATATAGATAGATAAATAAATAAATATATATATATACGTAGTTAAGTTCTATGACTAACGTATTATGACAATGTTATGGAAAATGCACTGAGAATGATACTGAGAAATGTGAAATGAAAGGTTTGGAAAAAATATGAGAATTATTGATAATATAAAGAGAATTGTTTGTATGTTATACACATAAAACAATTTTAATTTACATTAATTACTCAGGGGAAGAATTATAAAAATAACTGAAAAGGAACAGTAAAGAGAAAATTATTGCGGCTTTCATTTTTAAATAATTTAACATATTTATATTTGTCTACTGCACTAAAATTATCACCTCTTTTAGTATTGCGTTTGATATTTAATTTTTTTGATATTCCCTATTTTTTAATATTAATATGTATTGCATATATATATAATATGAGCATTTAGTTTTTAAATGCTCTAAACGATTATTATTTTTACCTTGAACTTTGTAATTTTTTTTTTCTTTTTTTTTTTTATGTATATTATTATATTACGATTTATAATAATAGGAAAAGGATATTTCACACCTTTCAGATATAACATTTACTTTTTTTATTTTTATATTTTAATAAAATATAGATCTTTTTGTACATTTATAAAGAAGCATCAAATGAAAAAGCGCTTATATCATTTATAATATTTGTAAATTTCATTTTATATGCTTAAATAAAAGTGTGGAAAATGATTAGCCATATAGACAAAATATGAGAACTCCTAAAGGAAAATTTTTTACAAAATATATGCTTAAATATAATAGAGTACGCTTCACTTTGTTTCCTGTTGGTATTTTTCATCATGCTCTTCAAAAATCGTGAATAATAAATAATGTTTTGTTTTGCTCCTTCAAATTTATGATAGACAATAATAAAAAAAAAAAGTAAAAGTTATAAATTTGTATACACTTATTTTATCGATTATTCATTTCTTTTTTTTTCAAAGTCAATCAATTGAATTTACATTCAAAATAAAATATAACATAAAAAATAAATGAATTAAAGGTTTCTCTTTAAAAACAGTGTTGTTGGTTGCACAAAAATTTAAATAAATGTAATTTTAAAAATATTGTTATATTGTTTTTTTAGTTTAATACCCATGATGTTTAATTTTTGCTGCTATGAAATCCCTTCTTTTTCGAGTTAGAAAATGAATAATACTTAATAAAATAATTAAATATCCAAATATATAATTTATACTGGAAAAAAAAAAAAATGAACAGGCTATAAATTTTTTTTACTAATTTTTCTATTTATTAATTTATGACCCTTAAAAGCTCTTTTTTACCAGCTTCATTATGTGCGTATTTTTCTATTGTGGCTTAAATAAAATGTTTTCTATTTTGTATTTATTTAAATTATGAACATGCAATAACAATAACAAAAAAAAAAAAAAAAAAAAGAATTTATTGTACAACCCCTAATGCATGATTAACACATTTAAAAAAGAAAAAAAGATTAATCAATTTGAGCTAGTTATATAAAAAACAAAATAGATAATTCTTAGTATTATATAAAATATCATTTTTTAAATTAACATTTTCAAATTTTCCAATAAAAACGCATAATTAGTTTGCATCTTTTCGATATTTAAAAAACAATTTGAAAGCATTCAAAAATTAAAAAATTGAAAATTTTATAAAATATTTTTGATTTCCAAAAATATTATACAATAAAGTTGGTTGTTGGATACAGGTCATTAGTAAATTAAATAAAACGAATTTACATATATTATTATATGAAAGTAATTTGAGCCTCTTTTTATAAAAAAATTAAGTACAAAATATATAATAATTTGTGTTAACTCCAAAATTACGTAGTTTATTTATTATATATACATATATCTTACTAAATATTTGAAAAAGAAAAAAAATTTATTTCACATATTTTAAATGTATATATATATTTATAAATAAAACAGTATTGGTAAAAAATTTTGCTATATGATTTTGGATTTTTTTTTTGTTATTTTAAAACTTTGTTATTTATAAAAAAAAATATTATATATATATGTATATATATATATTTAATATATCTTTTATTTTTTATTTTTTACAAATGTGGATGTCCGCAGTATAATTTGTTCATAAACGTGCGTATAATTTAAAAAGTATAAAGCATCAAAATTTATTTTTTTTAATAGTGCATATATATATAATACACTATGTATAAATTATATATGACATTTTTCCTAGAAATTTAGTGATTATTTTTTACTTTTTATAGAAAGAAATAATAAAAAATTGTAAACAAAAATGAAAAGATATCATTTTCGTAAATAACAAAAAATATAAAATAGTTAATAATTTTAACCATTTATTATATATTATTTTCTTTTGCTTTTTTACGTGAACAATAAGAACATATATAATATACATGTATATTTTATATATAATAACAATATAAATAGTGAATTTGAAATGAAAAAAGGTCATTAAATGACAAAATATTATATTTTTGCCCTTAAAAACAGTTATTATATACATACATATATAATATTACATATATATGAATATATATAATACAGCAAACTGTTAAAATATATTCAAGTTAAGAGAAAAATAAAAACAAAATAAGTAAAATATGTATTAATAATTTTATATGAGTAAAATGAAATTATTTTTATATTATTATTTTAAATATGAATATAGCTGACATTTAGTTTCATAAGAAGATTTTATGTTAATATAAAAGGAAAAAAATGAATTGCATAATAAAGGTATAGCATATTAATGTATATAGATATATGCTCATATATCTTCCTTTTATGTAATACATATATATATATATATGTAACAGAAATTTATGAAAGCAAAGCTAGGATTTTTTGAGATGATACATTTAGTGTGAAGTGCTTTTTGAATATAAGACAAGACATTAAAAATGAGAATTTTATAGTAGTTTGCTACATCCTTTTTTTGTTTTATTCTTTATTAATTTAATTTATCGAAAAACTGTTTTGTAAAAATAATAGATATTTTTCTTTGTAAAGTTGAATACGTGAATTAGAGTTTTGTGGCATTGCTGTTATTTTTAAAATAACAGTAATTTAGATATTGAGAGTATAGAGGTGGGAGTTATTTGAAATTTACATTGTTTTCCGAGGAAAAATAACGTAAGGTAAGTTAGAATAATTGTATTAAGGGACTTTTAAACGTAACATATTACACGTATTTGTTACATAAATCTTGAAATTTATTATTAGTTTGTTAAAATGTATAATTTGAGTAAATTATATTTGCTAAGATGGAACACTTCGTGGACTTATAAGTAAATAATGAATTTAATATATAAATTATGAATTTGTATTATTATTTTATTTAAACTTTTAGTATGTAATAAAATGGAACATTTTTGAGTTTTATTTGATTTGTTTTACTTTGTTTTATATTTATAATTATTATGGATTATTTACTATTTTTGCTTTATGTTGTGTTGTATCCATTTATAAGAATTTCATTTCATAAATATTTATAAATAAATATTTGTTCATTATAATGTGTATACATGTATATTACGTATGTATATGTAAAGGAAATTTTTTTTTTTTTATTAATATTATAATTATTAATGTAGATTAAAGAGATATCACATGTCCCCAAGATGGAATGTTAGTAAATGGTTGGTGAAAGAAGAATATAAATCACAAAAATTTAACAAACCATTTTATTTAACAAAATGGGGAAATTTCAAAACATATCAACATCAATTTTTTCCGAACAATGGAGCTTTTAATAAATTTTGTAATATGAATAAATTGCATGAGAACAACATGAATATTAAAAAATAGAAATAACAACATATTTTACTTTATTTTTAATATAATATAAAAAAAAAAAAAAAAAAATTAACCTTTAAATTAGCCAAGTTAAGGGATATACATACGGATAAATACATGTATAGACAGAAAGCATATCTTATTTTGTTCTAGTGTTATTTTGTATTTTTTTTGAATTATTATTTTACGTTTTCTTTTTGTTTACCGCATCTTTTTTATGTTTTACATTTTTCCTGGTTATTTTCACATATTTGTTTATGTTTTAGTTATTAATGGATTTCTTTTTGCATTTTATACACATTTTATTTGTTCTGCTTTTTCTATTATTATTTTTTTTTGCTGCCTTTCCTGTTATAATTAAAATATTTTTTCTAATAAATTTAGTAAAATATTGAAATATTGAGGCAATTCATTTATTAAATTTAAAGGAATACACATATAGTCGAAGCTACAAATTGTTTTGTTCATAATTTCATTAATTTCTGTGGATGATTTATTTAATTTGGGTGCCTAAAAAAAATAAACAATATATATATACATTCATACACACATATACACATTTACGCATGCATTTATATAATTTGAAAGATGTATAAAAAAAAATTTTTAATAAGAAACGGATGTGTTTTAATATTTAGTTAATTTCTTTGTTTAAATAAATAAAAAAACGCGCTCATGATTCTACAATTTTTGTTATGATCTATAAGACTGTTAATTTTATTATTATAACAGTTGTATTTGCGTGTAATTAAAATAATGTTAAATATTTTCAATTATTATGTTTATGCTATTATTAAATTTTTAGATATATTTTTTTTGTTTTGCAATGTTGCTTAGGTATATTATAATAGATCTAAAACATAATTTCCTAAATATGTTACTTTTGCATTTTGCAAGTAAAATGTAAAAAAAGGATTTGATTTGTTATAAAATTCATTTGTTATAGCATCTTGTTTAATAATTAAAAATTAACGTCCTCATTTCTATTTTACATATACATATATACACATAAATATATAGTTACATTATATACAAATAATGTATACACTTGTTATATGCATACATATTTTTTATGCGACTAAAATGGTAAATTCATTTTCATAAGTCCAGTTGTGCTTTAATTATATTAGTTATTTTTAAACTTTGTTATAATTTTTTTAATTATAAATCTATGTCCCATAACAAAATTAATTCATATATAATTATTTTGTCTAAGTATTTTAGCAAATTACGGCTTATACGATCATATATGCAGTTTTACTCCGTAATTTGTATAATAAACACAAAAGTGCATATTTTGTCAAAGTGCCTAATTTTTATGTAAATGTGCATTAAATAATTGTTATTTTATTACTACACATTATTTTTATTTAAAAGTATTACCTTTGGATATCTTTGACTAAAATGCGTTAATATTAAAGTTTTACATTTAGCCTCTTGACCTGCGTATTAATCCATATACAATTATAAATGTACATATATGTGTTCATATGTATATATATAAATATATATAATGAATTTATATTAATAAGTAATTCACAATAATCTTTTATTTTTAGCATGTGCTATGTTACTAATTTGCATGGCCTCATGTGTGGTAGAATGCTTTTTGTGAATAGCTTCGCTTAATAATTCGTCATCAAATGTGGCTGAAAATTTAATATATACAAATTTGTATATGAATTATTCTCTAACGTAGATATATGTTATTTTTCCTGTATGTTATACTTTTAGTTATGCATTTTTTTTTATATTTATACGTACAGTATATATACATTATTTTAAAATATTTATCTATTTTTTGAAAAATTATTCAAAATTTATAGAAAACATTTTTTTTTTTTTTTTTACCTTCATGTATTAAAATATCACAGTCTTTCGAATATTTTTTGACATTATCACAAGGTCTTGTATCAGCTGAATAAACAACTGATCCTATATGCTTGCTTTTTATTTTTATACCATAAGATTCCTTAATATGGTTAACCTAAAAAATGGGTCAAATTCATTGGAATTACTTTTTCTTATCCATGTTATAATAATGTATAAACTCTGCTTCTCTCAATATATATTAAAAAAAATATAACACATCATAATACAGTATAACATAATACTATATTATATGTAATTATTACGCATGAACAAAACATTTTAAATAAAATATTCCACTACACAACACTATACCTTAAAAAGGTGGAGGCTTAAAAAATTGTCTTCATCATTAATTCTTTGTTTTATTTCTAAATTTTCTTCATTATATACAACATTTATTAGCTTATCAAAAAATAACTGATTAAATAAATTCATCCATTTTTTTAAGGTTAATGGGAGTAATATTAGTGGATGTTTCAAATGTGGAAAGAGAATTTTTCTTATATACAAAAAATAATAAAGACCGGCGTGATGGTCCGCATGGGCATGAGAGATAAAAATCGTTCTACAGTGGGAAGAGAAAGTATATATATATATATATATATACGTATGCATGTTTTAGAAAAGAAAAATTATTAAGGCATTTTGCATAAGTAGAAAATATGTTCCTTTGTACAACTTGTCAGGAAGATGGGAAAAAAGGTGTATACTGAGAATTTGTTCATAGACATATATCCATAAATAGAAACCCCCCCATAAAACTTACTTTATCGATTTTATAATTGCGGAAAAATGGAGCCAGGATTTACTCATCCAGTATAGCTGGTATAAGGATCCTTCTCCAAAATCCAAAATAACACTAAAATTTTCTTGAATATGCAAAATGATACCAGATACATTACGAAAAGTTGACGGTATTGAACAACCAGTTCCAAGAAAATAGAAAGAGGGAAATGATAAAAAATTATGAGTTTCCGTTTTATTAAAATGTTCAATCGTTTCTACTAAATCTTGGTTTTCTTTTAAGATATTTGATATTTTTGAAAGGTTAAAAATATTTGGATATAAATCTGATAGTGTTTCATTTGTGCATACATTAATTTTATGAAAAGGATGTAAGACAAATTTTGTTAGTGGTTTATATAAAAGATAAGCATCATTTTCTTCCCCATCTTCTTCATTTATTACGTCGCTCTCATTTTCATATCTATCCTTCACCTTTTCGTTATCTTTTAAGATAGTATTATTCTGCATATTATTATGTTCATTTGGGGGAATATTTGAATTCTCTATTTTATTTTTATCAATTATATAAGAATTATTCTGTTGTTTATCCTCCTCTTGCCTATCCTGTTTATCTGCATCATTTGGTATTAAATAGGATAAGTCATATATAGGGGTATCCGGTTTGTACTTTAAAAATATGTTTGGTAACAACTTCGAAAGAAAGTTATTTAATGAGGAGGTAGAAACAAAGGGGCATACATTTAATGAACTATTGGATTGATTACATTTAATATTTTTTACATTTTTCAAACCTAAAAAAAATTTTTTATACCTCTTAGTGTTGATAATTTCATCACTAGATAAATGAAAGATATATTCTAAATTCTTTAAATAAAAACTTTCCTTATTTTCAATTTCTTTGATTAAATAATTTATATCCTTAATATTATGTAAATCAAGTACTAATGATTTTCTTCCATCAATATTTTCATCGCATACATCTTCAGGTTTTATTATTTTATTATTTAGTGTAATGGATTTTCCTGATTTTAGTATACCATAATATTTTCCTGATGGGATATTTAGGCTCCTAGCTTTTTCAACATGAAATTTGCCAATCGTCGGGGGGCATTCAATTAAATAACAAATGCTGTTCCATTTTTTATTATTTTCCCTATCACATGTGAATGTTTTGATATTATAATCATTATTATTTATACTCTTGTTATCGTGGATACTTCCATATGTACCCTCTCCACGTTTATTTTGACTTGTTCCAATGCATTCATTTTGACTTGTTCCAATGCATTCTTTTTGACTTGTTCCAATGCATTCATTTTGACTTGTTCCAATGCATTCATTTTGACTTGTTCCATTACATTCATTTTCATTTATTCCACTGCAGTCATTTCCATTCGATACCGTGCAATCATTTCTAGCTGATCCCCCGCATTCATTTATATTTGTTTCACTGTGTTCATTTCCACTTTTATGTATATCTTTACAACTTACCTCTAGCATCCTCTTTTTACAATAACTGAAATAGCTTCCATCTGAAGGATTCTTTCTTTTTTCAGTACCACATAAATTATTTCTTCTTTCATAACATGTATCATCTGGTTCAATATGTTTTTTCCTTTTATCTGTATTAGTAGGACTTCTACTATTACTTATATATGATTCGTTTTCCTCTAAAGAGTTTACATTTTTTTCATTAAGTACAATTGGGGTAATTATTACATTACCCTTTAAAACAATTGGTAATGTATTATCTGAAATTTCGTGGATTATTAATTTTATATTTTTCAGTTTTGCAAAAGAGCATGTAAAACTATTAATAATACATTCTATAGGCTTGGGACCGTAAATAGTAATAATATTATCGGATATATTATCTATAGTTAAAAGTAAACCTATTAAACCTCCAATAGTTTCTGGATTAATTTTTGTAAAACATATATTATTTATTTTTACTAGGTGCAATTTATGTTCATTCAAAAATCGTTGATTGTTCTCTCCACAATTAAAAAGTGTAAAGTCTCCATTCACGAATAAACGCAAACTCGATGGTATTGCCAGTCTATGCCAGCCTATCATTTGAATGTACACCTCCATTGTTTCCTTCTTTATGCGACCTCAATATAGTCAGGTAAAATCAATATTCATATATCAGCGTACATATATATATATATATATATATATATATATATATATATATATATATATACATATACAAATATGTTTTGTGCTAAACCAAAATGGGCTTATCTTTTCATTAAAAAAAAATAAATTGTTTTTTCCAAAAATATTTTGTTAAATAAAAATAATAATTAAGTAACACAAGATACAATATTGATTGATACTTAAGGACATATTCCATTTACAACTTATATATATTATATAATATATAATTTAAAGCATTTGCTAGAAAATAAGAAATTTGTTAGGATTTCAAAAGTAAAACTAGCATATCTTTACATATAAGCTATGTAATGCGTATTTACACAGAAATATTAACAGAAAAGATATAAATGATACGTACATACATATATATATAACCATTCAACAGTATGCACTTTATTACCCTAAAAAACGAAAATACGTGACATACTCAAAAAAAAAAAATGCGCTATACTTCCTTTTCATAAAACAAAAATTTATATATTATACTTCAAAAAATAGTATATTATTATAGCACAACGCTGTTTCAAAAAATACAAGAATTTATATTTCTCAAAAGGAAGGCACAATATAACATATTCTTACGTACATACAAATATACTACATATATATATACATATATATTTATTTATGCATGCCTATACTTTACCATAACGGGGGCTTATATTTTTCATTTAGATTAAAGTTTGTATTTTCCGTAACTTGGAGCATTTTTTTTAAAGATGAAAAATTGAATTCTTTGCATCCAAATAAATAGAAAACTTGTATAAGATGCATTTATAAATATATACGTCCATAAGTTTCTCTTAAACATATTGTGCTCCTGTTAATACAACAAATAAGGTAAATTCTTACAAAAAAAATAAAATATAAAGTATAAAATAGTCTAAAAAAAAAATAAGTTCAAATATTCAACATCTAAAAAAATTTACTACATATGAAAAAAAAAAAAAAAAATATTACACTAATGTATTAAGAACGATTTGTGTAAACATAAAATAGTTGACTTTTCCTAAAAAAAAAAGAAATTGAATTCAAGATTAGCAACCCAATAATATAATGTGTCAATACAGTGCACAAAGCATACTGAGATGAAATAATCTACATATATATAATAAAAATAAAAAAATTAAACAAAATCTAATACAAGCCTCTAAAAAGTTAAATATGCTTGTTTACATATATATATAAAAAAAAAAAATATGTAAACCATAAAATATGCTTCTTAAAATGATTACTATAGAAATTTTCTATATTATTTAAAAAAAAAAAAAAAAAAAAAAAAAAAACTTAATAATTAAAGGAAATCGGAAATAACACATATTGATATACTATTTCGAAATATTTTGCATAGCAATTTTTATAAAAAAATTTACAGCATATAACACCATTTTAGGAATATATAACATCGATTAGATGGGATCTGTGTATAGAGATAAAAAAAGCTTTCACGAGGTAGTGTTAACGATAAAGGAAAAAATAGAAAAATATGATTTAAACAAATGGAAAAATATTGTGAAGCCAGAAGAAGAGACCTTATACAGTAAGTATTTTGAGGAACTGTTAAATAAAGCGGGAAATAAGGAGGTGGATAAGGAAAACACAAAAATTGATAATAGCAAGGATATTATAAGTGAAAAAAGTAAAAAAGGGTATGAGATAAACAAAGAATTTTTTGACAAGATAAGTAACAAAGAAAAATTTTATTTTTTATTGAATATAAAGGAAATGATGGAAACAAGCTGGTTACTAGCCGACAAAAGGTTAGATGGCATAAAATTAGAAGAAACATCTGAACCTGTAAATGTGCAAGAACTAATTAATTATTCCAGCATATTGTCCGATACAACATGTGCACCACCTGAATGTGATAACATAAATGATAAATTAATACATCAAGAATATTATCCAAATTATCATTTTTTAAATTTTGTAAATATCGAAGAAATACATTTGTCTAAATTATTTCAATTACAGAAATATAGTACTATTTGTTTTCCTCCTATTATTACTATACAGGAATATAATAACATCTTAGTTGTTGATATTTCTTGTTCAACACCAAGTACAACTATTTATTATAGGGTAAACGATGAAATAAAGGAGCAAGTATATGATGCCAATAATAAGCCCAAAATAAAGAAAAGGAAAAAGGTTAATATATATGCATGGTCAGTTAAAACAGGATTTATAAAATCTAGAGTTTCATGTATTTCTAAATCATATCAAGTTGAAGAAGATGATGTATCTTTAACAAACGAAATGTTAAACATTGAACAACTCGATAAACCCTCATTTGTAGAGAAAGTTAATAAGGATGAAAACACTTCTGACAAGCCATCCGCTATTACAAATGTGTTTAAAAATTTAGGTTTCTTATTAAGTAGGAAAAAGGAAAAATCATCAGAATCATCATCAAATGGAGGCTCTTCTTCAGGTGAAGATTAAGGGTAGTCAAATTAAATGAGTTAACAAAAATATATTAAAATGTGTGTACAAAGGAAACAACATAAAAACAAAAAATTAAAATAATAGAAAATTATTAAAAATAATAGAAAAAAGGAGAAAATAATAAAAAAGACTCATCAAATATAAATTGTGCATTTTCGAATATTTGGACAGAAATGCATAGTATGGTTATTTACATTTCTACTGTTTATTACATGTCATTTCTCGCTGTTCCTCTTATTTTATTTTATTATGCTTCAGTTTGTTTAGTTTTATACTTCGTTTTACTTCTTACTTCGTTTTACTTCTTACTTTGTTTTACTTCTTACTTTGTTTTACTTCTTACTTTGTTTTACTTCTTACTTTGTTTTACTTCTTACTTTGTTTTACTTCTTATTCATTTTGCTTCTTTATATACATTTGCCTTTTTTTACTTAATTTTTTTTTGTTGCATAAGTTCAATTATATAACATTCAACACATGATAAAGCGAAGCATAGTTATGCTAATAGTTATGTAACTTATTTGATTATTCTCTTATCCTCCTTTCCATTGTTGCATTATTTTCCATTTTACAACTCAATAATTTTTTAAAAGAAGATCTTTTATTTGCTCAGGAGTATAAGTCATGCTGAATTCTGTGGAGTACAGATCATATATATTTACATATGCTTTGTGTAAATTGTTTAGTATAGCTAACTTCAAATCGTTTTTTACATCATTGGATTCAATTTTATTTATAATATTAAAATTATTGAATTTTTCGGAAAAAACAAATTTATAGAAATTTTCTACAATATATTTTATTTCATCTATTTTTTTTTTTTCATGCTCTATACAATATTTGTCCATTTGTAAATAACTCATTATATGAAAATTTTCTAACTGTAAAATTTTTTCCTTTTTTTCATCAATAATTATGGTAAGTAAGTCACAATATTTCGAAGAGCCTTCGAATATTTTTATACTATCTTGTATAAATATAAATATGTTTACAATAAATATGTAATCGGTTTCTACATTTTGATTTTTATTTTTTAAACAATTATTTATTAACGGATTAATAGTAATATCAAGTACGCTTTGAAAATTTTGTTCGTTATTAGATGTTTCAAGTAACGCCCTGTTTTTATAAATGGAATAAACATTATTTAAACAATTCAAAATTTTTTTAATACAAAATAGTGTGTTATCCAAAAAGTTAGGATCTTCAATTTTAGTTGTCTTGTTTAAATAAAAGGTTACAACATCTTGTTGCCATAATGAAAAAAATTCATTTTCTACTTTCTTTTGAATTTTTTGAGTATAACTTAATATTTTACAGTTATATTTTTCTATACTAATAATTTTTTCAATCGATTTATTATAATCACCTAAATTGCTTCTTCTACTATTGCTCCCCTCCTTCATCTTGTTTTTTCCATTGACATTTTCTGCATTATTTTTATCTTTATTGTGTTTATTTGAATTAGAATCATTCATACTATAACATTTGTTATCATCTATGATATACTCATTATTTTCGTGTTCTACTTGTTGTATTACATTCCTTTCTGCTTTCTTCAAATTTTCAGTCTTTTCTGTGTAGGGATCATTCTCCCATATAGTATTCTCTGGATTACTAAATTTATTTGCATGTACATTTTCTTTGTTCCTTTTATTTAACACTATATTATTATCATTCAGAAACATTTTCTGAACAGTGTCTGTTATGTTATTAGAAGGATCACATAAAAAGGAGCTGCTGTTTCTATTCTTTTTTGTTAGAATTAATTCATAATCTTGTTGTAAAAATGAGTAATCCTTGCCATTACCATTTTGAATTTTTAATGTACTATGCTCATTCTTATTAATATTGTGTGCAATAGTTTTAGTAGAATATTCCATAATTATATTCTTAATATCATCATTTATTTCGTAGTTATCTTGAAATTGTTTCAGCTTATATATGAAGACGCTTAAAATATGAAATAGTTCATAACATGATTCATAACTTTTTGGGTATATATTTAGATTGGTTTCTACAAAATGAGTATATGGAATATATAAAGTATCAACTATATCGTATAAGTTATTATGCATATTTTCAACATGTGCAGAAATGTATGGAACTGTTGTACTTGCATAATAATTATTGAACAATAAAAATATTTTTAAAAAATTATCCTCCAATGTTATCAAATAATATATAATAGAAAAGAAATTCTTAATATATTGAGTTGAATAATCATTTTCATCATCTAATTCTTGTATATTCATCTTCTTTGTGGTTGTCTTATATTTATTTGCTATTAAATCTTGATAATTTTTTTTTATCACTTTTTTTCTATAATGTACAAAATTACTTAAACACATATTAAAATATTCTATATTTTCAACGATAATTTTATAGCACATTTTGGTTATAAGTGAAAAATTTCCTACATAATTTTTTATTATTATTTTTCTTTTGTCTTTTTCTTCATAAACGTTACATAATAATAAATTAATAATTTTCCTGCCTTTTTTATAAAAGAAGTGATTGCTTTCCCGTATTATGTATAAGCACATTTTTTTACACGCTTTATTTAATATCTGATTGTAATGTTTTGAATAAAATTTATATATTTTTTCCGATGAATTCTCATTTAGTAGTTTTATTATATTTTCTTTTGTATATTCAAAATGTTTTAAATGTTCAAAAAACTCTATATCTAAAGATATTTTTAAGTCAGTTAAAATGTTGTAACACAATGAGCTTAAACTATATTCCTCTAAAATTTTCTCATATATTTTTTCTTTTTTGCTTATATCATATTTTTCCTTTTTCAGTTTTCTTATTTCATCTACAATTTCTTTAGTCATTTCGCTACTTTCTAAAATTCGTTCTTTCGTATTTTTGTCTAATTCATTAACTTTTTTTAAATTATGGTGTATATTTTCAAAATATTTAAAGCACATACATGCCTCCCTAAAAACATGCTCGTAATTATTTAATTCTCTTAACTCATTATCATAATTATCATATAAAACATTATATTTATTAAAAGCACTTTTATAATTTTTAAAATTATCTAGTTCGTAATTAAGTAAATCAGCATTCGAAATTATATCTATGGTTGTATTTGTTTGTATATCCATGGTGTAATGGCACAATTCGATAAAAAAAAAAAAAAAAAAAAAAAATTTAACTTGTTCAGATGAATATTCTTATTCTGAAGAACAATTTTATTCCCTTCCATCTAAATGTTAAGCGTGAGAAACAATTTATAACATTACATAGAGTAAACAACAAGAAAAAATAAAAACACGTGCGTAATATCTTATAACCATACATACATAATTATATATACATGAATTTGCTAAGTGTTTATACATTCTGTATGCTTATTAAAAATGAGATGAGTAAAATAAATTACTCTTTAAATATCTAATTGTTTGTAAAAAAGGTCAATTGATAAAATGTTTTATTATATTAAAACTTTTCTTCTTTTTTTTTTTAGTTGAACACATTTGAAATTTGTAAATGCGGGAAAATTATACATATATAGTATGTATATATATGTTATATATATGCATATGTAGTACAATAAAAAAATAATAAATAAATTTAAATGGTATAAAGCATTGTGTTATATATGCAAAAAAGAAATTACTTACCAAAAACTTGCTTTCAAAAAAAAAAAAAAAATGTATATAATAAAAATTTGTACATAATTGTTGCTTCATATATTCTCTGTAATACGAGAACCTATTTTCTTTTCATTTTAATTATTTTCCAACTTTAAAAAGTTTCAATATTTTATTTTATACAAATTGCTTATTTTATTTTTTATCTTTATTATGGTATTTAAAGAAAAAAATTAAAAATATTTGTTAGTACGTGAAAGGCCTAGTATATATTAAACTACATCTTTCAGTAAATGCAGTTAAGCGTAAAAATACTACTGACGTTTCGGAAAATGCCCTAAACTAATAAAAAGAGAGACGGACGTAAAACGTATAATCTAAGTAGATGTACATATATCCACACTAGTGCACGTAGAACTACATACCTTACCGAATTTCATCTGTTATTCGCTTGCATTTTGCATATGTGCACGAAAAAGCATTAGTGTTAGAAATGAAAAAAAAAAAAAATGGGAGAACAAAATATAAAACAAAAAATATTAACTGCTAGGTATTTTAAAAATTTCAATGAAAATGAGATGGGTACAAAACAGATTTTGGAACAGATAAAGGATCTCCATTGTTAATAAAAAATTTATGTCCTTCTTGTTTCAACTTTTCAAAGCATTCTTTTTTACATTGAATATCTAACCAACGGCATTCTTTACATCTTGTCTTCGGGTAAATAAAAAATAATTTCCCATGCCAAGTAAAATCTCTTTTCTTTCCATTCAAATGTCCATAATCATATGGCTTTGGACAAGGGGGTTTCATCGTAAAATGAACTTGTGCATGATACCATAAATATATACACGCTACAAATAATAAATATACATGAAACTTTAAAAATATCATTAATTTCCTTTCATATTCTGTTAACATAACAGTAGATAATCTCGTATATGGATCTAAATCCAAAATCCATTCCTTTCTATTATTATATCTTGTCAGAAAACCAGAAATATCCAAATATCTATAGATTTTTTGTCCAGTTGTTTCAGGTTCATTCTTATCAAAAAAAATTAAAACATTCGGGTTTTTAAAAATTGATAAATTGCTTTTCGAACATTCCTCAGATATGCTAGATGCACTTTCTTTCGTTGCTCTGTTCGACTCAACTGTTGATATTCCTGAAAAACTTTTTATTAAATTTATTTTAAATAACATTATACTATTATTCCTTTTATATGTCAATAGAGAGGAATTATCAAGGTTAATAAGATCCCTCCTTAAATAGTGATTCTCTGTTACATACGTCCTTAATAACATTTTACTCCCGTATTTTTCTTCTATATTTATACAATTATTAAACATGCCATTTCTGCCTATTTTTAAAAATGCCCCTAGCATATGCTTATCACTTTTACCAAGCATTTTAGTTTCTATTATTTTCTTGTGTAATGTGCCCCCTTTTGTGCGTTAGTTAGTCTTCTTGTCTTCTTATTTGTTCGTTTGTTTGACTGCTTGTTGGCCTTTTTGTTCTATTATTGCTGCTACTTTTTTTTCTTTACGCATTTATAATGCCATAAATTTCAGATTAAGCATGTACGCAGTCTATATCCAACTAAATTATCGTATACATATTTTTTTCATAATTTTTTTCAAACAGAAATACACTTTTATTGAAATAATTTAGTATTTTTAAGATAAAAATAAAAAAAAATAAATGTGCATACGCGAACTTTCTAAAAACAATGTATACGTATATATTTATCCAATTAAAAAGGTATACTCTGATGTCTGAAAAAATTTATCTTAGGTTTGTTGATAACTTAAATGCTCTTCTTTCGTGTATTATTTTAAACAAAAATGAAAATGTATATATTATGGTACACACACAAACATGTACAAAAAAAAATATAAATATATATACGCAATATTTTTCATCTAAAAAAAAACGTTTAACTAATGTAAAAATAAATAAGTATTATTCATAAAAATAATAACATATAATTATTCTTTTGCCTTTTTTATCTTAAAGTAACAAAAAAACAAAAAAAAAAAAAAAATACGCATACAAACGAATATACATTATATAAATATTTATGTATAAACGCTTTCCCCATATAATATATACATGTATACGTACCTATTTTATGTTTAAAATGCTCTTAAGAAATGTAACGACAATTTCAGTTATTTAAAAGCATTTCATACGCTTTAAATTACACTTGCTAAAATACAATAATTTTGTCAACTTTCTTCTTTTCCTGTTTACTGGAGTGCTATAAAATAATATCTTTCAACTTTCATATAATATTTGCACGAAAAAAAAAAAAAAAAAAATTCAGAAAATAAATGCACATTAAATCACAATTTTATATTCGTAAATAGTAGTACTGAAAAAAAAAAACAAAGCTGTACTTTTTTTAATTTGCGATGCATATTTCTTAAAAAAAAAATAGAAGCATCAATGTGTAATTCATTTGATAAAAATAAAAATTAACCTAATTTCATGGTATGGGTGTGAAAATAAATTAGATGTTTTGTGTTTTGTGTTTTATGCTTTATGTTTCTTTTACTGCTTAAATGAAGAAAATTTAAAGGGACAAGTCTATTCAGAGAATACTGTTATGCAGGTGCCATTCACAGAATGGAAAACATTGTTAAGACTAAAAAGATTCAAAATGATTAGTAAAGTTAATCCCCCGTATTACATTTTTTTTTTTTTTTCATGTGTATTATATTTATTTTTTATTATTATGTAGTTATTATGCATTAAAGTATTTTCGTTTTACATATTTTTATGTAATGTCAGTAGAATGATAATTATGATATACTACCGTATTGAATACCTTTACTGTTAAGTTATATAAATGAATATAAAGGAATTTTGATAAGAACAGTGTATCACTTTCTTGAATATATATATATATATACATATATTATAGCACCGTATTTTCATTATTACCTGCTTAATGTTTTTACCATGTTTGTGCCGTTTTTGCAAATGAAAAATAACAAACGTTTTAACTTCAATAAAATAATTTTTTGGTAGTATAATAAAAGATAAAAGATGAAAACATTTAAAAATGAATTAACACTATAACTTTTTCAGTTGTTTATGGTAACAAATTATAAGGAGCTAATTTCCTTTTTCTTTTCACATTTCAATAGAATAAAAAAGTAACGATATAATTAGCTGCTTGTGAAAAGATCTATTTTTTTTTTTATTTCTCCGTGTGCAGTAGTATATGTACGTGTTACAGCTGGAGTAAATCATTATGGGATGAAAGAAATGATTAAATATTAAGTGGATGATAAATGGAAATTCTGGGACACATAAGCATACTTATGTACATATATACATATGTGTGTATGTTTATATATATATGTGTACATATATTGGTATAAATTTCCATTTTTCCTTTTTTTTAATTTTGTTTAGCATAAATTAACACATCCAAATGCTGAAATAAATAAAACTCGAACTCAACCAAATGCATTATTTTGAAGTTAAAACATTTCTGTATTTTGAAAAACTTTTTGAAATAAATATATAAAAACTCTAATGGAGCATTTAAAAAAATTTTAGTTAAAAAACATGGGTTAGCAGTCAAATGGTGAAAATATTTCGAATGAATAATAACTGGAAGCAAATACTTTTCCATACATACATACGTATATAAATATATACCTATATATATATATATATATATATGATGAAAATAAATTTTGATCTAATGAAACTACGCTCAAAATAAAAAAAATGCAATTCGTTTAATCTATTTTATTCAACATAGGAATTAAAGATAAAATTTTCTAAAAACAATGAGTCTAAGAATTACTGACATAAAACATTTGTTAAAAAATCTATCCTTTTTTTATTAATTTCATGTTATTCATCAGTAAGAGAAATTCACATAAGGGTAACGTAAAATAAATATTTACATATACAATATTAACCATATATATATGCATACATTTATACATGTATGAGCGTGTGTATATAACATAAGAAAATGCTTTTTTTTTTCTTTCTATGTAATTTGCTCATCAAATGTTTCGCGTTTAACTGTTTCAATGAACGAGATATAATAGGAATTACGCATGTGTATATATTGAGGGCTTTTCAAGTATTCATTTTGAATGGCAGAAATATATATGTATATATATATATATTTTTTTTTTTATTGAAATATAAAAGTTGAATTGTTATATTTCTGAAATATGACTTCACGCAGAAAAATAGTGTAACTCCGTTCATTTATAATCATTAAAAACATTATTTTATATAAAAGCATAAATTTTAACCCCATTGTAAACAAAAATAGTATCTCTATTTTAATGATAGAGGTATAAATGGTTCTTCCACGTCAAGGCTTGTATAACAACATTGTGTTAAAGAAGGTATACGAAGGGCATATATTAGTTTTTTTTATTTTTTTTCATATTAACATTCACTCATTAATTGATTCATTTATATACCATTTCATTCATTTATTCACCCATTCATTGGAATATATGTATTGATGGATACACCATATTTAACGAAAAGATAAAAAAAAAAAAAAAAGCCAAATAAATAAAAATGTTAATCCTACGGAATCTTGTGGTATTGGATTTAAAAAGAAGTACTATGCTATACGCTAATAATTTCGAAAATATAAGATGTAAATTAAACAGCAAAAGATGGTTTACTATATTGAAGAATGAAAGATTAGATAGATTGAAAAGAGAAATTCGTTACAAGCCTAATGATAATTTCTTAATATTACAGTTTTATAAAGAAGCTAATGTACATAATCCAAATGAAGTTATAAAACATTATGAAAGCACGAATTATGTGAAAAATGAAAGTATAATAAAAGAGTATATAAAAGCATTGGTGTATACAAACAAACTGAAATATACCAATCTTGATAATATAAAACATGATAATAATGATTATAACTCTTACAGAAAAACAACGGATGAATCTAATTATATAAATGAAAGGAATAATGAACGTTCCAATGTGTATGAAACGAATAATTTAAAAGGTGATTCAAGTTATAATAATAATATATCTCAATCAGCATATAAAGAAGATTATGCAGATAAAAAAAAAGGAGGTATATATGCGGATATTTTTAATTTGCAAATAGATCCAAAGAAGCCTTTAAAAGTATCTGTAATTGATGGAAATAAAAAAGGATTATGGAATTTACTAAAATCAACAGTTGGGTTCTTAATTTTAGTAGCAGCAGCAAGCGTTTATTTAGAAGGAGTATCACAAAATGTACAGAAGGGTATAGGAGTAGTAAATAAGAAAATAATTCCAGTAGAAAATGTGAAGGTAACCTTTGCAGATGTAAAAGGTTGTGATGAAGTAAAACAAGAGCTTGAAGAAATTATTGATTATTTAAAAAATTCAGATAAATTTACAAAAATAGGTGCAAAATTACCTAAAGGAATACTATTATCAGGAGAACCAGGCACAGGAAAAACATTAATTGCTAGAGCCATAGCAGGTGAAGCTAATGTGCCTTTTCTTCAAGCATCGGGTTCAGAATTTGAAGAAATGTTCGTTGGTGTAGGTGCAAGAAGAATAAGAGAACTATTTCAATCTGCTAAAAAACATGCTCCATGTATTGTCTTCATTGATGAAATTGATGCAGTAGGATCAAAAAGAAGTAATAGAGATAATAGTGCAGTCAGAATGACACTAAATCAATTATTAGTAGAATTGGATGGCTTTGAACAAAATGAAGGTATTGTTGTAATATGTGCTACTAATTTTCCACAAAGTTTAGATAAGGCATTAGTTAGACCAGGAAGATTAGATAAGACTATTGTAGTGCCATTACCTGATATAAAAGGAAGATATGAAATTTTAAAAATGTATAGTAGTAAAATAGTTTTATCAAAAGATGTAGATTTACATGTTTTATCTAGAAGAACAGTTGGTATGACTGGTGCAGATTTAAATAATATTCTCAACATAGCAGCTATAAAATGTTCTGTTGAAGGAAAAAAAGCAGTAGATATGAATTCCATTGAACAAGCTTTTGATAGAGTTGTTGTAGGGTTACAGAGGAAATCTCCTTTAAATGATGAAGAAAAAAATATTACTGCATATCATGAAGGTGGTCATACTTTAGTTAATTTTTATACCAAAGGTTCCGATCCAGTTCATAAGGCAACTATTATGCCAAGAGGAATGTCCTTAGGTGTTACATGGAAAATACCAATTGGTGATAAATACAGCCAAAAAATCAAAGATGTTCAAAGTGAAATAGATGTATTAATGGGTGGTTTAGTATCTGAAGAAATTGTATTTGGAAAGAATAATGTGACTACAGGTTGTTCGAGCGATTTGCAAAGGGCTACACATATAGCTCAATCACTTGTTATGAATTATGGAGTAGGTATAAATGAAGAAAACATATCCATGTTTCTACAAGATAAAAAAAATATCAGCGAAGAAATGAAAATAAAAATTGATAAATCCATTCAAAAAATATTATTAGACTCTTATAATAGGGCAAAGAAAGTCTTAAATCAGCACATTGATGAATTACATAGAGTTGCATTAGCTTTAATTGAATACGAAACTTTAACAAGCGATGAAATTAAATTAGCTATGCAAGGAAAATGTGATCAAATAAGGAAAAACAGAGAACTGAAACAGAAAGAGTTTAATTTGAAGGACAACAGTATTTCTTAACCCATTAGCAGGCATGTGCTCATATATATATGCATGTATGCATATGTAAATGTGTTTCCTCGAAAACATTCAGGAATTTCTTTTTTTTTATGTTACTATTTTGTGTTACCTTGTCTTATTCGCAATTACATTTAAGCCCTTATTTTATCTGTGTTCTTTTTTATCACATATTTATTAACCCCTATTTTGTATACGTATATTTTTTAACATTGTGTTTTATTGATAAATTATTGCGTACCTGTTTTTCCTATTTGTGCATTTATATGTGTATGTATATATATATATATATATATATATATATGTACATAGGCGTTAATAAATGGACACGTACAGATGCATACGTGTAAAAAACTAACCATGTGCATATATACTCACGCTACAATGAATTATGTATATTTCACCTAATACTCTTGTTTGTTCTCTTACTCTTAACTGTTTACAATTATTCTGTTCACATTAGCTTTCTCTTTCATAATTTTGGTACCAATTTTATTTTTTCATTATGTAATTTATCATTTATTTATGATCTCATACTCTTTTTTTTTTTAAATAATATCACAAAAGCATTATAGGTTAACATAAATTTTTGTTAATTAAAAAAAAATAAACGAAAAAAGAAAAAAGAAAAGAAAAACGAAATAAAACAAAAACGAACAAATAAGTTTTCCATAACAAAAACATGGGTCCTAAGTAGTAGTCTTTTTTCCTTTTTTGTTGTTTATTGCAGTATCTAATTTTATTACTTATTAGACGTGTCCTATGTTGCCTTTTTTTTCTTTTTCTTTTTAATATATATATAAAAAAGTATACAAAAATTACAAGAAAAAAAAAGTATAAAATAAGCATAAAGTAGATACAAGACATAAACATAAATTCATTATTTAATAGTTTGGGTATTACTATTTAATAATAAACCAAACAACTGAGGTCTTTTTTTGAAAATAGTTAAAGAATTACTTTCGCTGTGAACTAAATATTCATTTTGTTCTTTCATAAAATTTATTATCTCCTTAAAACTCTCTGATTTTATATATTCATAATTTTTTCTCTTGAAGGAAGTAAGGACAAGGCCAAAAAAAAAAAAAAAAAAAAAGACGAAGCATATGTCAAAAACGTCAATTCGCATAAGCTGTATTAATATGAAAATTCATAAAATGGAAATCTTATTTTAATGCATAATTATATGTTGTTACATAATCTACGTTTATATATAATTAATATTTTTTCTAACGCATAAGATTTGAATATTTCGAAGTCAACGTCGTTTGCTATTTTTATGTTTTCCATGTACTCTCTTTGTTTATTATTTAACACGAATTGATTTAATCCTTAAGAAGAAAAAGTAAAATATATTATAATAATGAGGGAATAAAAATAAAGCAAAAGTGAAATTATGTAAAATAAAATATTTCAAACCTAAAATACATTTATCCTTTGTTATATATTTGTTGTTTTCTAAATTTAAGAAATTATACATAGCTATTATGTCTTCCTCATCAAATACTCTTTTTATTTCTTTCTACAACATTTTAAAGGGGCAAATATAAATATATAAATATATAAATATCTATCTATATATAAATATATATGTTATTACAAAACGTGTAATACTGATAACTCAAAAAAGTGAAGCCCTAATCTCTGATAGCACATGTATATATTTTTTGTTTTTATCCTTTGCCGTTATTTTCAAAATTCTTTTTACTTCTTTTTCTAATTTTTTAAGTTCTTCAATTATAGACTCCACAATATTTTTTGGTTTTCTGTAATAAACATAACCTAATAAACCCTTCATAACGCGAATATTTTTTATTTGGAATAATTAAAAAAGAAGTGCATATACCATTATTTATTATTTATGTATTATTTTTTTTTTTTTTGTTACCTCAAGTATCTCAATTATTTTTTTGCCTCTAATATATTCAAGATCTTCTAAAAATTATAAAATCACAAAGAAAAAAGAATATTAAAATACAATTTTTTTTCTTTTTTTAAAAAAAACTATACGCGAAAGTTAGCTAGTAAATTACACTTCTTGCATACTTTCATTTTATAGTACCACTCATTATCTCTATTTTTATTTAGAAAAAAAGACTTCAAATTGATAAAATGATAAAATATTTAACTATTCACATATATTAGAATTGACATTTAATGAAGTAATTTTCCTCTTTGTCAATGTAACTGGAACATTTCCATATAAATAAAAAAAAAAAATTCCTTTACACTAAAAAGTAAAAACTATGTAATAAACTTCATATTTTTTTAGAATATCAAATAATATTAAAACTTGAATCGAATTTTTTTTTTCTTTTTATAAAAATATTTATATTTGCTAAGATAATTTTTTTTGTCTTATACAGATTTTTCTTATCATATTTAACAGTGCATTCGAGTGTCTACTATAAAAGGAAATGTATTTAAAAAAGATATGGAACGTAAAAAAAAAAAAAAAGAAAAAAGAAAAATTCCCTATATTGTTAAAAAGGAAAAATAAAAAGAATGGTAATCCAAAGAAATTTAATTGTTCCTACTCCTACCTATACTAATATAATATTTCTATTTTATTTTTCTTTAAATGGGAAAAACACTCTGACATCCTTTTATTACTTTAAAAATGCACATAAACCTATACAAAATTAAACTAAAATGCATCTTTTGAATTTTTTTGAATTTTTTAAAAATTGTAAAAAATTGAATATGGGAAAGCTCTTACATAAAAAATAAATAAAATAAAATAAAATAAGTCCATATGAATAACTAATAAAAAGTTAATATAAAAAAGGGTTCAGTATACTTTTCCGTCATTATTTTACGTATATGACCAACGGTCTTACAGATATATATATAATTATATGTAATATTATTCTTGTTTACATTTGCCTATAACGTCATATTCACTTGTTTATATATTTTCATGTGTTACAGCGTTTTTAATACATTTTTATATTTTCTTTTTTAGTTTAATTATGAATTAATCTTTAAAGTGGTTTGTATATGACTAGGGAATAATATCACATAAAATAAACCTGGTATTTGAAAAAATATTTAAAATAAAGAAATGCAGTCATACATTCTTTAAAATATGCAATAACCATTTTTCATTTCCCTCAAAGGAGGTTATTCTTCCATGTTACTTCATTTTTTTTTTATATATTTTTTTTTTTGTAACAGCGTATAATTCAATAAGCTAAAATTAATTTCAATAAGGAAAAAATGCAAAACGAGACATAAAAATAGTATTTTAAGAAAATATTTTATTCTTATGAGTATCTTAAAAATTAAATTTATACATACATTATACATTACAACACCTCATTATTTATTTTTTATATAATAATTTTACGGCATTTATAGTTCTTTATTTACCTATTCGCCTATGTATGTATGTATATAAATAATATATATAAAAATATTTGTTAAAAAAAAAAAAAAGTGTCATGGGGTTGTATGTTTTATGCTCTTTATTATTTAAATGCTCACGTAAAAAAAAAAAAATAACTTAAACCCTTTTTAATTATATGTAATTGTAAATATTATCTCATAAAAAAAATAGTTCTTTAAACATAAATTTAACGGAAACATTGGATAACAATTGTAATCAATAAGAATTAAAATGTTATAAAATATATAATTTTGTACGCATAGTTTAATTTGTAAATTTTATTTTATATATTTATAATCTTATATGTGTTTTAATAGAAGTATAATTAATTACTGTTTGCATAAAAATCATAATGTAAAAAAGTACTATTAATATAATGTATATATAATATTTATAAATACATAAGTATTAAAATACTTATATACAATATTACATTTATATAAATAATGAATGATTTAATATAGTTCATATTAAAACGAAAAGTTCGCTATAAATATTGAAAATTTTGATTTATTTTCATCACTTTCAATTTTAAGGATTATTCAAATATTTCTTTTTCAATTTTCTCAAATTTTAAAAAGAGATTATAGGAAATTTACATAAATTTTCGCACACACACAAGAAAAAAAAAGAAAAAAAAAAATAGCTTTTAAGATTTTATGAAGCCAATAACTATTAGTTAGCTCTTTTTATATGTTAAAATCTATTTTACTATATTTTTAAGAATTTTGCTGAAAAGGATAAAAAATAATAGTATTATCCTCGGATCTTTTTTATAGAAGTACGGAAATTTTTATGTATATTTAAAAGATAATTGCAAAATTAGCATTTATAAAGAGATATATTATATTGCATATAAATATCAAATTTAAATGAAATAAGAAAATAGCTTTTATAATTTGTATATTTGTTAACTTGTATATACCATCGCGTGCAAATATATATATATATATTATTATTAATTTATTTTTTTTTTTTTTTTTGTTACGTGTATATATATATATATTTATATGCGCGCATAAATATTGTTGGTTATACTTTTCCAAAAAAAGTTGAATTATACGCGCTATTTTATTTTATAAAAGATAATTAGCTGAATATATTTGGGTGTTATATACTTTGTATATAGCCTTATTTTTATTTTTTATTTTTTTTTATATTAAAGGACTATTTTAAGGATGGAATTATGTTTATATAACTCCAAAAATGGCTATTTGGAAGCTTTGCTGAGAGGATTTCGTAGTAGTTTTTTAACTCCAGAAGAATATAGGAAATTAAGGGAAGTTGATACACTTGAAGATTTAAAATCTGTTTTAGAGGATACAGATTATGGTTCTTTTATGATGGATGAACCATCTCCAGTAGCAGTCACAACTATTGCACAAAAATGTAAAGAAAAAATGGCGCATGAATTCAATTATATAAGAGCTCAAGCAGAAGAACCATTAAGAACCTTCTTGGATTATATTGCAAAAGAAAAAATGATTGATAATGTCATAAGTTTAATACAAGGAACGTTAAATAAGAAGTCAGCGGACGAATTGTTATCTCGAGTTGATCCTTTAGGATATTTTCCGCAAATGAAAGCTATAACTGCTATGGATGTACAAAATTCTCATGATGATGTTTTAAAAGTTTTATTAATTGAAACACCAATAGGTACGTATTTTGATAAATATATATCATCTCATTCATCAAATGAAAAAAATAATGTAACAACTATACTCAATGATATGGATATTGAAATTTTAAGAAATACATTAAAAAAAGCATGGTTAGAGGATTTTTACGATTTTATAAGAAAATTAGGAGGAAAAACAGAAGAAGTTATGGGACACATATTAAAAAGTGTTGCAGATTTTCGTGTTTTAACCGTTACTTTGAATACCATTAATTCTAGTTTAAGTCTTGAATTACAAAAAGATAGAAATGATATGTTTCCATGTTTTGGTTATTTATATCCAGAAGGTACAGACAGAATTAGGAAATGTTGGAACAATGAAACGGTTCAGGCAGCTTTAGAAAACTACCCCGCGTATTATAATTTATATGAAGAATGTAAGCAGTTCTATATCAAAAATGAAAATATAAATGAAAGTAAAATGTTTGATCATAAGATAAAATCATTAGAAGACTTGTTGTATGTAAAACTCGTGAAATTATGTGAAACTGCTTTTGAGCAACATTGTCATTTTGGTATTTTTTATGCTTGGGTAAAATTAAAAGAACAAGAAATTAGAAATATTGTTTGGATTTCTGATATGATTTTAATGAATAGGAAAGACTGTATTGATAGCATTATTCCAATATTCGAACCACAAATATAGTATTCTTAAATTGCAGAAGGTGTGTAAGTAGCTGTTACTTCCACACTCTGAAAAAGGAGCAGCGTAGAAAGATAAATCTGTGAAATAGTACCTAAGTGTGAATATATATATATATATATATATATATATATATTCGTCTATGTAAGTATTTATATAGGCATATATATATATATAAGTATTTAATTATATATGTGTGTATTATGTATGTGTATACGTTTCCCCCTAAAAGATTACCAAATTTTTTTCATTACATTTTGTTCGTTAATTTTTTTTTAAGTCTTAATCAAAAAGTTAATTATTCTAAATACGATTGCATAATTTTTATTTCCCCATATATGTTACTTTTGAAGACATCTTATTTTTTTGTTATTTTTTCAACGTATTTATTTATATTTTAATATACCCCATGACATTTTATTATACATATGCTGATATATATATATGCGTAAATGTTATATGTGTATATTAAATCACCACATTTTGTAATTTCGAATAAAGCCCAATTTTTTTTATGTTTTCATTTTGTGATTTGTATGAATAAAAATTAATTTTAAAAATAAAAAAAAAAAAAAAAAAAAAGCAAAACGCATCAAGTACTGTAAAATTTGTAAACATTTTTAAAAAACATGGTATTTCGCACAAAACCTAAGTTCACGTGTTTACATGTATATACAATAATCCTATTCCTTTTTCTCGTTTAAAGAGCTACATATTTGTAGAAAATTTTTACCATTGCGTTTTCCAATGTGGAGAACAGTATTCCTTTTAAAATAAGAAAATTACATTAATATTAAAAATGAAACAAGAAAGTGCTCGGAAATCGGTTGTCCATTTTTTTATTTTATACAGATATATATATATATGTTCTTAAATAGATGATGGCTTAGTCCTTTATGTGTTTTGGAGTTTTAAACATAATTTATAAATATTTATAAGTTTTTCTAAATTATACTAAAAACAGTTCACACTCTTTTTACATATTTGCATATATTGAATCACTTATATTAAAAGTATCAAATTCAAAAAAACATGTAAAATATGAATCACCAAAAAATATAACAGCAAATATAGTATATAATAAACATGGTAAAATTAGCAAATGGAGAAAATACCATATTCATAATAAAAAAAATAATTCAAATGAAAAAGTAATACGCAT
Source organism: Plasmodium brasilianum (assembly GCF_023973825.1). Lineage (NCBI taxonomy): Eukaryota > Apicomplexa > Aconoidasida > Haemosporida > Plasmodiidae > Plasmodium > Plasmodium brasilianum. Next base: position 2,199,053 of record NC_090125.1, read on the forward strand.
TTATTATATTCAAAATATATAAAGTATGCCTTTAAAAGCAATTATAAAAAAATATATATATATATATATATATATAATAATGCAAATTATATATAAAAAGGATTAAGCAGTTTTTTTTTTTCTACCTATAGAAAATTCAAAAGTATGGGATACGGGAATTATTAATTTTTCAAATTGTATTCACATTTTTTATAATTGATGGTAAACTTTAAAAAAAAAAAAAAAAAATTTGCTAATTCAATTTAATATAAATATTAAATTATAAATGTTAAAACATAAAAAAAATAGAATTTCGAAAAATGTCATGTAGAAATTCTATCAAGCCCAAATTTTAATTTCATTATTTCATCATATAATTTATTTATTAATTTAAAAAATGGTAGTCTTAATCCTACACCTCCAAGGTTACTAATTATTCTTTTAATATCTGGAGCTAGTTCAATACACAATTGAAAAAACGTTTTGTGATTATCTATCGTATATATATAATTTGCTGAAGAAATCGTTTTTATTTGTTCTTTTTTTGATTCTAAGTTCAATGCATATTTTGATTCATCATAACTTTTTAGAGAACATAACATTAATAAAACGTAGTTTGGTTCTGTCAGTTTACTTTCCCTAATTACTAAATATTTGTTATTTTTATGAACATCTTTTTCTAATGGAATTTCACTCATTGCTTTATTATTTTGCCCTTTATTTTCTTCGTCACTTTGTTCGAAATCTTGTTTTGGGTTATTCTCGTTTTGCTCTTCTTTTTCTTCCTGAGCATCTGCACTTTCTTTCTCTTCCTCCATGAGTGCCAACTCTTCTAATTGATCTGGGCTTAATTTTTTCTTATTTACATACATCCTAATTCTATTCACATAATCCTCTAGAGACACATTTTTTCCAATTTTTTCTTGTAACATGTCCTTTTCTTTTTTTGTCATATAATCGATTTTATCCAGAAATTGTTCTGGACTATATCCTAATGTTTCTATTAATTCTAATGTTTTCTTTTCATTTTCGACCTGTGCTCTTCTTTCTTTAGTTATTTCTGGATCTTCATTTTCATCCCCTTCCTTACCCAAATGTTCATTCATTTGGTTATTTTCTTCTTTTACAGCTTTTTCTATAGCTACAACGATATTATTAACAAGTTCTTTGTTAAAAAATATTCTATATTTTTCTGCCAATTCACGCATTACTTTTAACTTAACTATGGTTATTTTATCTAGAAATTTTGAAACGTCAAAAATAAGATTATTTAGGAAGAGTAATTCTTTGAAGGCATCTTGTTCTTCCTTTGTTTTTAATGTTTTCATGATTGAATTAAGTTTATTTGTATTTTCATTAAATTCCTCAATTTTAAATTTTATTAAATCCGGATTTTGAGCTCTAAACTCCTCTAATTTTTTTTCTAATTCTTTAATTCTATCCGCTGCATAACCATCTAAATCATAAAATTTCTTTCTTTCATGTTTTTTGTTTTTTATAATAATTTTATCACTAAGAGGTTTTCCATTTCTACTATTAATAAACTGCGTTATAAATTCATCCTTCGTTAATTTGTGAATACTAAATCCTATGTCCCTTTTATTTGACCATTTAGAATACCTATTCACATTACATCCCTTTGGTTTTAGTCCTCTGTGAATTGTCTTTAAAACATAACAAGTAACAGGATATAATGTTCCAATTACCTTACCAAAATATCCTCTACCCATATTACAGTTATCAAACAATACTCTGGATGAAGAACCATTAACAAATAAATCTATATTTCCAAATTTAATATGCTCCATTAAATGATCATGTGCACTGAAATATGCATCTACATTATAATTGAAAAGGAAATCCCTTAAAATGTCATGAAATGAATGTTCCTCATATGAATAATTATCAGCTCTTCTTCCGCTAGAAATTAATGGATGATGCCCGAATACAAAAATCCAATCACTGTTTTGTGCACTTTCATATAATGTTTTACTTAACCAATTAAATTGCTCACGGAATGATCGATAATTTCTTATAATTGGGAATCCGACCATTAGGGACCATGTATCAATAAATATAAAAGATGCCCTAAATTTTTCTTGATCAATAATTTCATTATCCATACCTCTTTTACTATAACTAAAATCATAATTAACACAATAATAGTTATTAGGCATAAAATATCCTGGTATTCTCTTTGAATAATGTTCTTGTATTTGTTCACTAGGAAAATTAAAATAATCTTTTTCACCTAATATTGAATAAAAAGGAATGGATTCAGTATAATCCTCCTCTTGTTCTTTCTCATCATCATCAAATTGATATAATTCTTTACGATTATTGTCATAATAACTTAGATCATCATCAGCATTGGAATTTTCTGAATCCTTTTTATTTTTTTTTGTTTTTCCATACAAACGAACATCCTTTATTTCTTTTATCTTTTCATTGTAAAAATCATCTATATTTTGTTTAGTAATTGGATTTTTTCCTAACATCGTGTTAATTTCCTTTTCACTCCTTTTTTTAAAAACAAAGAATTCCTTCATTAAATTATACCATTGAAAATTTTCAATATAATTTATTGCACCTTCATTTGGTACATTATCCCCTAAATTTATAACAAAGTCAGCATTATTTTCTAAATGCCATTTTTTCATAGTATCAACCGTACTTTTCAATTCATTATATCCCATAAAATTTAACATATTCTGAACATCAAATTCTTTCGCATCCTCAAATCCTTGACCAATATCCCCTAACATCATAAAATTCATACTATTTGTACCAGTTCTTTCAATGTTAAAAGTGAAATTTCTATTTTGGATCCATACAGATTTTAATTTACAGTATGCAGTTAAACAATTTGGTGGAGTAAACATCTCATCTTCATTCATTTTATATTCTCCATATATTATCCTTTTTTGTTTCTTTTCTACCTTTTCGATTAGACCAAATTCATTTTTTTTTTTTTTATTAAGTCCAAAATATTCTTTAACTAATTTAATTTGTAGATATAATTCATCAAAAATATCATACGAAAAAAATATTCCTATAATATTGGTATATCTAACAAGATGGTCAAATGTAGTTATACCTAATTTTCTTAAACCATCGTGTAATTTTGCAACAACTTTATTATCTTTGTTTGATGTTATGGCATTTATTAGTGAGATTACATTAAATGAGACTCCACTTAAGAAAAATTCCTTTTTCATTTTATAGCTTGTTCCTGGTAGTAAATTTCTAACCGCATTATCATTACCTGTACCAACATTTTCATTTTCAGAAGCATGACAAATTTGTTTGTCATAAAATTCCTCAAATCCATCTTCACTTGAATTATCAGGCAATATATTATCCTTTGATGAGCTCGAACCTTCTTTTTTTTTTTTGTTCTTATCTTCAAAGTGTAAAAGTTTCATCTGTTCTTCTGACTCCTGGTCTGTTTCTTCCACCTCATTATCTTCTGCATGCATGCTTATGTAAGTAGGAGAAGCAGATTTTTCTTGATTATTTGGATTCTGTGCATTTGAACTATTTTCATCATTTCTTGATGGAGGAAATACCAAATTACGGCATTTAAAATTATGGTCCTCTTCTATTTTATGTAAATAGGTTTTACCTTTATTATGATAAAGTTTTTTTGGTACATAATATTTTCTTTTATTATTAATGCTATAAAAACGGTAACCATCATTTTTCCAATTTTGCAAAAAAATATCATATATTGTTTTTTTTTTGTTCAAAATTTTTTCTTTTTCTTTATCCTTATAATCCACCTCATAGTACATATTTTTTACTTCAAGAATGTAATTATCTCTTTCATCTAAAAATTCTCTAAAAAATTCGTTTTCAATGGAATTCATTAATTTGTTTCTATCTTGAAAACTGTTTACAATATGATCAAAATTACTTAAAGTGTCTCTATAATGAACAAACAGTAAGGATAATATATCAATTAATTTTACACGAACTACTATTTTTTCATCTGTACTATATTGAGAACCTAAAAAAACTAGGAACTCGTTTAAAATATGTTTATACGTTTTTCTGCTTTTAAGGATAGTAAAATTTACATTATCCATATATTTATATTTCACTTTATCAAATTCATTTGATCCTTTATTTTCCAAATATTCTTTATATTCTTTCTCATCATCTATATCTGTTTCCTTATTTGCACTTTTTTCTCCATATTTAACCAAGAGAATTCTCTTTAATAAACCCTTTATATTAGTATTCAATAGATAGTTGTCGTAACTAATAAGGTCCTTCCTCGTAACGTACTTTAGTAAGATTAGAGGAAGAAAGATTAGAATAAATTTTGTTATATTCATTAGAATTCCATTTAATTAAAAAAACAAACGAATTAATCAAATAGTAAATTAATAAAACAAAATAATAATTAAATACAGCAAAATAATAATTTTATTATATAAAAAATGAAAGGTAAAATGTATGTTTATGCAAAAATTTATGAACAGCAAAAGTTTGTTATATTTATATAAATTATAACATCACCAACCAAATTATAAACATATCTTTTTTACGTAAAATAAATATTCTCAAACCTCCAAAATCATTGTAATTAACTTTTAAATATTCATATAAAAACATGTGTATACATAATATTATTATTGTTTTGTCAAATTAAAAATTATAGAAAATGCACGTAAAAAAAATATTACTCTCTGACTCTAATAAATTTAAGATAAGCTTAATGGTATGAACAAATTTTTGTTTCTCAAGGAATAAAGTATTTTTGATGCAAGGGTAATTTATATAGTATTACCATATATTTAGATGCATACATATATATACATATATGTATAATACATGCATATAAACATAGAATTCCGACGGTTCTTACAGAACAAATTTACGTAAATAACTTTATTTACATATATTTTTAGAAATGTATAACTATAAAATAATTTAAGAATATTTTTATAGAAAATGCAACACTATCTTCCTTTTTTTTTTTTTTTTAAATAGTGAATGAATTTCCTATTTAAAATTTTCTACTATTTATTTTAATTATATATATTTTATTTTATAAAGTATATATATACTATATAATATATTTTATTTTTTTATTTGGACGAAAACATTTTTTGGGGGGCTTCAGGTTTCATTAACATGGTTTTATACAACATATACATTTATTATTATATATTTTTTATTTTTTAATAATACTTTTATATTTTGTTTTTTTATAGTTCATGTTGTAAAAAAAAAAAAAAAAAAAAAACATCAAAATGGTAAAATATTAAAAAAAAAGTTATATATATGAAAAAATTAAATTGTTAAAGTTACGAAATTTTGTAACATATTTAGTATATTATTAATTTATTAGTCCATACAAAATCTCTTTTAAATTTCTGTTTTCCCATATTAAATATTGCTGCATGCTTCTATTTTTTTTTTTTTTCTTCCTCTTTGTTTTTCTAGCACATTAATATATAATTTAATAATTTCAGAATTTCTCGTGCTACAACTTTTGATTCTTTATTGCTTAAAATTACAAAAGCAATTTTAACGCATATTAAAATTTTTTTTATTTATTTCTCCTTACTCTAAATTGATAATATATTTTTTCTTAAATTTTAAGGAAGTGTAACAAACTACAATATCATAGAAATGTTGTGGTCTTGAAAAAAAAAATTAAAAAATAATTATATATGCTGTTCTAAAAAAATTAAATAAAAAATATGTTCCACATAAAATGTGAAGTTTATAAAATAAAAATTACAAAAAAATTGTGTATAAAAACAAAACGTTCCAAGTGTTCCCTTGGACAACATTTAATATTATATATATATAAGCGAAGCAAATAATTTCCCCCAAAAAATATTTACTTAAAAAGAGAAACAGAACAAAAAATAAAATTTATATAATAAAGTGTAACTTTTCAATAAACATTTAAAAATTCAACTTAAAAAAAAAATTTTAATTTAATAAAAAAAAAAAAAGAAGTTATATATTTAAAAAAATTCCTAATTTATCGTATCAATATAATGTATTACACCGCAGATTAATAACACTTGTATTATCATGTGGTGAATTATTTAAAAGGTTGTGGTTCCACTCATGTTTTATTATTTTTTTCATTTCTGAAATTTCTTTTAAATTCTTCATAATAGCATTTGCCAAGTCGTATTCATCAATAATATCCTACAAAAAAATTACAAAATAAAATTATAACAATATATACATCTGTTAAACCGGTAATTTACTATAATGTTACATTTATAAACAGTGTACACACACATATATATATATATATATATATATATTTGCACGAATTGACTATTTTTATTTTTAAATAAATGTATTAAACGGAAAATAAAATACACTTACCTTAAATTGTGATATATTTAAACATTGATTGCACGTTTTGTTAATTTCTTCAATTAATGCACAGTACTCTTCCTCCTACCATAAGATACGAAAAAAAAAAAAAATTAAATTATTTTGCATATCTAATATGTACACATATTTACATATTCATATATACATCTTCCTATAAGTATATTATTTTTTCATGCCTTCTATATTACATTTAAGGAGCAAATAGGTTTATATAACTTCAAGTTCATTCTAATGTTTTTAATATTTTCCAAGATGCTGTTTAAGACGATATTTTTGTAATATCTTCTAAAGTAACCCTATAAATTTTTTTAAATAATTATAAAAAAATAGATATTTTAATATATGTAAAATTAAAAAAAAAAATTAAATAAATAAAAATAAAGTAGTTATATTTACCTTATAATACATATGCAACAATTTTACAATAACCAAATGGTGGAATTTTATTGGAAGCAATAAAATTGAAATGTACCCCAAAAGCGAAATGACAATCTGTTAAAAGGAAAAAATATAAACATATATTTTTGCTAACATTAGATGAGATCACCAACGCATGACAGGATATGTATACAGATATATACACACACATAAATAAAATATATACATACAAACGTACGTACCCGTACACACACGCACACATATATTCAAAAAAGCAAAAAGATCTTTTTGCATATCCATACATATGATTGCTTCATCCGAATTTGCATGCATACCTTTGTCAAGTTAAAATTTTTATGATTAAAAAGATTTAAAAACTTTTCTAAATAGAGATTAAGAATCATGTGCTTGGACATAAATATTTTTATATTGCTTTTTGCATTTTTATACATACTGAGAATATTTTTTTTATCCTTAATTTCTTCATAATATCTATTTGGAGAAAAATTATGCCTTATTTCACTTTTATTCATTTGTTTACTATCAGTTGATTCTTCTTCCTCCTCCTGATCACATTTCTCACTTGTTTTAACACTTTGCTTTTTATTTTGAACAAATATTTGTGCAAAAATATTTTTTTTCATGCATATATTTTTGTTTTTACTTGTATGTAATGTGCGAGCATTAGCAGAAAAAACATTCTTATTATATATTATTCTGACAATATGATTAAAATCTCCGTTTCTTTTCCTTTCTTTTTTTTTACCCTTTACATGGAGGTGTTTGGAGCATATAAATAAGTTATATATGTTGTTAATATATATATATGAAATAGTAAAAATTAAAAAATAATTAACCATAAACATTAAGAAATTGTAGTAAAACTTAAGCAATGAATTATCTTTTTCTACAGAATTATAATAATATTTTTTATTCAATAAAAATTTATTGCAGTTATTTATCATGATGGTTATAGCATGTTTCTCTCTCTTCTTCTTTTTTTTTAAAATATTCGTATTAACATATTTTGTCAATTCACGTTTATCCTTCGCACAAAGGTTGTTCCTATCATTACTACAATCTTTGCCACGACCCTTACAAGGATCGATACCGCCATAGTTACCGCGGTCGTTAATGCAATCATTATTATGATTATTAGCACGATCATTACTACAATTTTTATTATATAATAGTTTACTGTTGCCTTTAGACTTATTTCGTATTAACGTTTTGTATAAACATTTGTCCTCATGTTCACCAATTAGATTCGAAGCAGAGTTTTTTTTTTTATCGAATCCTTTATGATATATATTTTGATCCTTATTTTTGTTATTACTGATTATATCATTTCTATAATTTGATGTATTGAACTTATTAACAAGACTTCTTTCGTTTTTGAAATTAGCATCAATAACTTCACTTTCCTTTTGCTTTTTTAACGCATTAATTTTTTTTTTCGATGAATTATCAAAATAGCTAAATTCGTCTAATGAATTATAACATTTATCATTATTTCTTTCTAAAGTATTCGTAAGGTATGTTCTTTTTTTAACCTCAGTTAGATATTCATCCGGTTCACTATTATTCACAATGTAACTATTTTTTTTAAAACTATTCTTTTTTTCTTCATCACATTCATAATTAAAATTGATATTAGGTTTATTAACTAAATTTTTTAATGCATCTTTAAAGAAGATATTTTTATTCTTATTTTTAAGTTTAATAAATTTATTTTTCATATTAAGGAAAATTTTTTTTCTTTTACTAAATATGTTATTTTTATCCTCAGTTTCATATGACTGTTCCTCTGTTTCTCGCTTACATATGCTGTTCTTATCTGTTATATATACAGGTCTATTAAATACATCATACTTAATTTTTTTATCATTTTTTAAAGAATAAAAACTAGGTTTCTTACTTATAGAAGGGCAGATTATATTAATATCATTTCCATTTTCTGTTTCTAAATTTTTATACATAATATCAGAACAAAATTTTTTATTATTATCCTTACTTCCCTGACTTTCATGAATTTCAAAATCGCTAAGACACCTGCTCCTAAGAAACTTTATATAATCACGATTTTGTGTACGTATATCTCTCCATCTTGTAAATGATCTGTTTACATTTATATTATAACTTCTTTCTTCATTATGATCCAGTGTTAAATTAATTATTTCACTGTTTTTCTTAAAATTTTGGAAGTCTTCACTAATTTTTAAAAAGGACATATCATTATCCTTTTGTATATGAACATTTTCTTCCATAGGATTTTTAGAAAATATTCTTTCTTTAAAACCCATTAAATTAATCTTATTAATATCTTTTATGTATATTTCATTGTTCAATATGCTACTGTCCGTGCCCTTAATGTGAACAAATGCACCAAATTTATGTTTCTGTTCCTTATTCGCCTTGCTCTTCATATAAGAAATAATTTTATTTTTTATTTTCTTACTTTTAGAATTAATTAATTCATTGTATAGAATTTTTTTTTCATGAACTAATGGAATACTTTTATCAAAATTCGTTTTAGCATAATCAGATTCCCATTTTTCATAATTATTAAAATTTAAATTCAGTGTCATTCTTTTATTTCTGTTCATATCAAAATTTCCCTCCTTATATGTAGAAGTGTTTGAAAGAAAACGTTTCTCGATAAAACTATTTTTTCTAACAAAATTTTTACTATTATCACAGCTTTTATAATCAGGATAGTTTCTTACGTATGGAGTGTTATTAACATATATGTCTTCATTGTTCTTCTTTGCATAGATATATTCTTCTAGATTGTCATAGTAAAAATAATTATTATTAACACTAATATTATTATCTTTAGCACCAGTATTATCAGTACTGTTCATGTAGTCACCTTCTCTGCCTGCACCCATTCTAGAAGCAAACAAATTCTGCATATAGTTTAGCTCTTTTATATTTACATTGGTGTCAAATTCCTGTAGGTTACTTTGTATACCTTTTTTTTCTCCTCTATTTTGATCTTCATATGAAGTGTTCCTTCCTTTGTTGTTATAAAAGTTATACTTAACAACTTCACTATTAATTTTTCTTTTTAAAATACGCAAACCTTTTTTAAAGCGTTTATTATTCTTTTCGGATTTGTACATATTTTTAATTTGGATAATTTTTTCTTCTTTTATGTCTTTTAATTTGTTAAAAAAGTTTATACTTTTTTTTTTTTTCTCATCATCTACATATAACATCGAAAATTTTCCATTAGTTGCATCATTTTCATCATAATATTTATGGAAATTATCATTTGAAAAAAAGTTAAATTCTTTAAATTTATTCTTACAGTGATCTCTTAGTTCACTCATTGAAAAATATTTAGGTTTCAAAAATTTATTATTATTTAGAGAAAATTTTGTCTTATCGAATATAAATTCATCTTTATATAAACTATTGTTCACGTTCTCAAAGGATTTTGCCTTACACCATTTACAAAACGAATTATAATTATTATCATTATTGTAACTGCTTACATTAAGATTGTATATATTATATTCACTATACCTGTTTAAGTAGCATCTGTCCATATCATTCTCCTCATAGCTATTCACGACGTTACTACTGATTCTATTGGTGTAGTCACCCTTGGTAAAATAGCTCTGCATATCTTTCTCCTCTTTGATATTACAGCTGATTATATCAATATGGTCCTTAACGTTTGAAACCCCCCATTCTTCGTTTTCTTTCCTTTCTTTTTCCTTTTCACAAAAATCACACAATATATTTATATCTACGTTTGAATGCTTATCAGTAACACTGCATTTATTAATGACGTTATAATTTGTTAATTTTTCATCATTTTCATGCCATTTTTTATTAAGGTTTTCTTTTTCATCTTTTTCAAATGCTTCGCTGTTATCTGTTAATTTTTTATTTTCGCCTTCTCCTTTATCAAGAAATATTGAATCTATATTATTTTCAAAATGATAATTATTTTTCATATCATTAGATTCAACTGATACATTTTTACTTATGTTAAGCTTTATATTCTTTTTATTCGATTTTCTTCTCTGTTTCCAATTCTTAAATATGCGTTTTGATTTAAATAAAAAATTGGAGGTATAATTTTTTTCCTCATTTTTTTTCCTTGTGTCCACTTTAACATTTTCTTCATAATGTTCTGAGGAATCATATTTTTTTTCCTTCACTTTTTTAGTTTTTTTTGATTTTTTTTTTTTCATATTTAAGAAATAAAAATATAATGGAAAATCATTGTTTAACCCCCCATGGACTGTTATAATAAAAAGGCAATACACATAAATAAAAATTAATATTATGTTAATATATAATGTTTCTACTGTATTATAAAAGTAATTAGGAAAGTATTCAACAATGCTGAAAAAGGAGTCTTTTGTGTTGTTCACGTTGCATTCTTCACTGCTGCGTGTATAGTTTCTATGTGTAACTTTTCTGTAAGTGGTTTTTCTATTTGCAGCTTTCCCATTCCTATGTCTAAAATTTTCCTTCGTAGAAAAGCCAATATTGTTGTTACTATTATTATAGTGGCCTGATTTATGCATATGAACAAATCTACTTTCATGCAGACTTAAATCTATCCGGTATTTTTCATTATTTATTTCGAAACAAAATTCATCTTCATTAAAGCATTTTCTAACCAACATTTCATCTATATTTTTTTCATTATAGTTTGCTTTCGCAGTTTGTTCATTTTTACCTGAATCGTAATAATTATTTTTCATGTTATTGGTAATTTTGTTTTCCAAATCTTCTAGTATAATTTCGTTAATATTCACATCCTCTGGAAATTTTTGTCTATCTTCATAAAAATTCTTACACCTACAGCTGTTAATACTGCACCAGCTAGTATTACGATTGACATTATTACCATATCTCTTTTTACAACTGCTATTTTTGCATTTTCTATTTTTACAACTGCTACTTTTACAACTGCTACTTTTACAACTGCTATTTTTGCAATTGCTATTTTTGCAACTGCCATTTCTAATGCTATTTCTAATTCTATTTCTAATGCTATTTTTACCGTTATTTACATTGTTATTTATGCTGTTATTTATACTGTTATATGTACTGTTATTTTTACCGATATTACTATTTCCACATTTTGACATATATGAACTGTTCCTGTCGTAAAAGCTCCATCTTTCCATATTTGAAAAAGTGTCACGCGCACATGACATATAGTCATGTATATTTTTTATTTGCTCATTGTCACTGAAAATTTTTCTTTCCCCTTTTTTCTTGTATACATCATCAACAATTTTCATATCAAAAAAATTTCTTTTTAATTTAAAGGAATTAAAATTTTCACTTTTATTATTTAAATAAGAATACCTTAGATTTTCTGAACTGCAAAATTTTGCACACTCCACTTGGTTATAGCATTCCCCTTGTTTTTCCACATGGTCACTAGGCATGTAACTATTTCTGTTATTTTTTAATATTCCGTTATACAGTTGATTATCCTCTTCAATACTACTATTCGTATTTCTATTTTCAAGATGAATACTTTTTTTATTATAAGCCATATCGCATGAATAATTTTCTTTCGAATGATTTCCTTTCTTCATTTTATTTTTTCTCTTGTTATGATTTACATTTTTATTTTTGAAATATTTTCTCAAATTGTTGAAAATTTTTTCATTCATATTTTCTTCATTTTTACCATTTCTCCTCTTATCATTGTATGCATTTAATTCTTCTTCATAGTGTAGCTTAGAACTCAATATATTACTAGATAAATGTTTGTCTTCTTCATTCTTGTCATTGCTATAGTCATTACAGTTGTAATCATGGCTTCCCTCACCACTGGTCTTGTCAATGCTAGTATTCGTTTTATGGATTACACTACCATTATTACATGTTATTTCATTTTTATCTATTACACATTTTCCAATAATTCCTTTCTCCTTATATGTACCTTCGTTTTTGAAAAATTTGTCATTATAGGTTAATCCATCATTGTTCGCGTTTCCTTTATTAATATTGCTACTATTCCCTGTATTTTTATCATCTTTGTTTCCATCCAATACAGAAGTATACTTTGTCGCATGATCCTTCCTGTGTCCATTTTTCGTTGTATCATTCTTATCGTGCAAATATTGAAGACTTTTTATTTTTTTACAATTTTTCATCTTATTTTCCTTACCTACTAGGAATTTATCCCTACTACGTTCGTTATTTTGCTTCGTAAAAAAAAAATTATCGTAGTACTTGCCAACATAGGCAGGGGTATAGACAAAAAAATAAATGCACTTACATTTGTAATATTTATAAAGATACTGAAAAAAAACTGGAAATCTGTTTAAAATAAAAATATGAACAAATGTATGCAAATGATATAAACTGGACTTTTTCGATATCCTGTACAATAGTTCATGCGGAAAAAATAAATATAAGATAGGAAATTCATACAAAACGTTTTTGTAAAAATCATAATTCCTCTCGTTATTCATATATATTAAAAACGCAGCAGTTAATAATATTATAATATGTATATAATTTTTATAATAGGAACAAAAAACAATATATATAATGGAAATAATAGAAATAACAAAACTTTTAAATTCAAATATATTATTCACCTTATCGAGAAAATAATTAATTCTATTTTTTATTTGCATAGTTCTCTTTACATTATTCAAAAATAAATTAATTAACTGGTAATTATTATTTAAATTATTATTAGACATAACCAAGTCTTCATTATCACACAACAAATTGGTGGTATTCTGGTAAGGTAACAAATACTCAAATCTATTTTTACTTTTATATATAAATATGTGGACATATAAATTATTATCACTAGAATCAGAGATATTATATCTACTGTTTTTTTGACTGTTCTTTTTTTGTTCATTGTACAGTTTTCTTACAAAAAAATAATTCTTATCAAAAAATATATTTTTCTGATTTAATAGTGAAAATCCAGTTAATTCTTCCTCATGTGTTTTACTGTCAAATGAGCCAAATATTTTGTCTGTTCTGTTAGAAGATGTTGAACTGTATAATGAAATATTTCTATATTTATTATTTTTTGATAAAAAGAAATCGGTTCTTACATTCGGATTATTCAACTCCGATTTTTTATAAAAATCAAAATCTATATGTTTTTCAATTTCGTAACTATAAAATATAAAATGTCCTAAGTACACATTTAGGTCTGTATAAAAATAAAATATTATTTTATTTTGTTTATCCGAAAATAGCGGTATAAACATATCATTATTATATTCATATTTATAATAGTACAAAAACTCATCTACATCAATTATTACATATATATAATTATATTTTAATTCTTCAATGTTTTTAATTTTTAATATATTTACATATATATAATTATATACACCTCTATGAATTGATTTATAAAATTTTTTTAGTAGATTAAAATACATTGGTGAATTCTGATATAGTTCAAAATTTTTTAAAAATGTATTTTTTGTATATTTAAAAAATAGAATTTTCATATACTTTTTTATAGAACCATATATAGAAATAATTTTCATTAAATTTATTAATTCGATAATGACATTGATACTATGATTTGCTAAGCGAATTTGTTCATTGTTAAAATTATATCCATCATTTGATGTTTTATTACAATTTTTTTTCTTTTTTTTTTTTTTTTAAGGAAAAAAAATTACTGTTTGTAGAAGACGAACTAGTATTGTTTCTACTTAATCTTTTTGCATATACACTAAATTTATAAATGTTATTCGAACTTTTACAAATACTACTAAATGTTGAATGTGATATATCATATACATCTGGGTCTACAACTTTATAAATATCACTAATATTTTGTTTGAATTTAGTAGTAATTAAAAAATTTTTTTTTAACATCAATATTTTTTTTCTATATATATGTGTTGCACTTGTTTTTTTATACATATAACACGAAATCGTGTAATCACATTTATTTATCAATGTATTGAAATATAAATTATCCACATTTTCGTTTTCGTCATCTTCTGTTTTCTTGCTTTTCGTTGTCTCATAAACTTTTTTCATTACATGTTCATCGCTGTCTATACCATCGTATATTAGCTCTCTTGACACATTATACACGGCATTATTATTATTACCATTGTCGTTATTACCATTGTCGTTATTACCATTGTCGTTATTACCATTGTCGTTATTACCATTGTCGTTATTACCATTGTCGTTATTACCATTGTCGTTATTACCATTGTTGTTATTACCATTGTCGTTATTACCATTGTTGTTATTACCATTGTTGTTATTACCATTGTTGCTATTATAATTATTATGCTGCTTCATTAATTGTTTTACATTTTTTACATTCTCGTTTTTATTATTATAAGAGTATGTCTTTTTCCATTGCTCTTTCTCCTTCATCAACCAATTTTCCTTGTTTTTTTGATTTAAATTTTTATCCTCCTCCTCGCCCACCTGCTTTTTTTTTTCTTTCCAAGTTTTCCATTTACTGCTTTCCTTTTTTATTAAATAAGGAATTTTATTGATAAAGTTTAAGTTAGTCTCGTTTACCTTATTTTTTTCTTCAAGATTATTATTAATTTTGCTAAGATAAAAATCATATAAATTGTTATTATATTTATGGTTATTAATTTCATTATATAAATAGAATTCTACTAAGTTGTTTGATTTATATTCACTGTTTTCACTGTTAGACGAAAAATAATCATAAACATTTTCATATGTATTACTTAATATATTAGAACTGGTGTCTGTATTTTTATACCCATCTGATTCATTGCAATACATGAACTTTTTGAAATTATTATTATGATTATCACTGTTTTCATGCAATTTTTTATTTAATTCATTATCTTCATTGTGTATTTTATTCCTCTTATTTTTCTTAAGCTCCATTTTGTATTAACATATAATTTTATATTACATTATTTTCAACTTGTTTATGGACAATAGGTTTTGATTTTTATTAAAACTCGAACATCAATTAAAGAATTTTAAAGAAAAACATTGCATTATAATTGAATTTACATCCCTTTTCTTTTTTTTTAATTCATATACTTTCATGTTGTACCACAAATTACTTTAATTTTAATACGAAAAGTAGATATATTTGAGTAAGTTCATATATTGTACAATAGCTAACATAAATATTGATTTATAAAAAAAAAAAAAAAAAAAGAAAAGAAAGAAAGAAAGAAAGAAAGAGAAAAAGAAAAAGAAAAAGAGCAAAAGCAAAAGCAAAAGCAAAAGCAAAAAATTAATTACATAAATTCTTTACAAATAAAAGTATTGAAAGATATTTGCGGAATTGTATGCAACTGCACAATTGTTATAAATATATACACTTATGTTTGTATGTATTATACATATATTTATATATATATATAATATATATATACTTATTTATATTAACATTTATTTATATACTTATTTATTTACATACACATATATTTATTCATGCATTAATTCCCCCATTCATTTGCGTTTACAATTAAACATCATTACGCCAGAAAACATTGAACGATAAATTTAAGCACAAAAACTTTCTAAATTTAGGAAATATTCAACATATTGTTAAAAGTAAAATTATATAGTACGATCAAACATATTTTTTATATTATCTAAAATTTAATATCAGATAATTTGTCTATATATTTTCATATATTTTTAGGAAAAATCATGTTTATGATATCCTAAAGCGGGTTAAAAAGTTGACATTTTGGGTATTGTGGATGTAAATTTTCTATTTTACACAATTTTTTTATACAAAAAGGGAAAATATTGCGTAAAAATATATGCATATATGTATTTACGTTTGTATATATATATATATATGTATATGACTATGTACCTATATATAGCATCTAAGTATACATGCCCATTATATACGAGATAAACAAAATAAACAAAGAAAGAATATTGTCACTAAACTTTTATTATTTGGGAAAAATAAAAACAATAAATAATCATTAATCGTAGAGAAATTATATGGATGTTACAATACGACAAACTAAATTCAATATACTACGAAATTGTATGCATACATTATCGAACGGCGTATATGACAGCTAAGTAAAACAAAAAATAAAAAGATAAATATTAGTGAAGAGCAATTCAACTTTAATTTTTTAAAGTGTAAATTTATGTAAATATATTTTTTAAATTAAACATTCTTTAAGAAAAATACTGATAAATCTGCGTGTGCTTATTTTATTTTATTTAGTCATATATATATAATAATTTTTTGCTCTGCAGAAAATACTTAAGGAACATTATTAAAAGAAAGAGATCGTAAATAAACGAAAAATATTTATTTCATTAATTCCGTATATATATATATATATATATATATATATAAATATATAATATAAACAGTTACTTCTATGTTGAGCCACAATTAACTGATAAATATAGATTAGATTAAAGGCAAAAGAAGATAACGAACAGTGAGAATAGAAAGAGTGAAATAATTATAACTGATGATAAAAAAAAAAAGAAGCTATTTTAGTTTCCTCAAAAGAATATATACGTGTATGAATAAGTATATTTATATATACATACTATTGTAATATTTTCTTTCGTAAAAATTTTCCAGTGGTACTCTCAACAAGAAAAAAAAAAAATCCCCGTAATACCATAAAAAGTAAAATTTTAAAAACTAGAAAAAAGAAAAGAGATTTCGATCAAGGTAATAAACAATAAAGGCAAATTTTAATAGTTACATTTTCTTTTTAGAGCGGAAAAATGAAATTAATCTTTTATGGTTATATATATATGTTCATGTAAGTGTATATATATAGGTATACTTATCGTTAGTATACAAATATAGGTTTATATATATGTACGTTTATATGTATGTATATGTTATGTACATATATGCCATGTACCTGCCTGCTTAGGGCAATTCTTACTCAGTTTTACTCCGTTTTATTTACAGTATATAAAGACTACTTTAACCAACCAGAACTATCGTACGATGAAGATAAAAAAGGATATGGTAATTAATGATTGTAAATAAGAGTTTACAAACCCCAGTCAAATATAATTTTTTCGTAGTTTAATGAAATAATAAAAAATTGTTAACAAAAATTTTATAGGACAACATAAATGTTTTGCTTGCGATATTTATTTTATAAATGATGACACAAAAAAACAACACGAAAAATCGAAAAAACATAAGAGAAGGGTCAAAATGTTAAATAAGGAAACTCCCCATACTTATGTAAAAATTTTTACTTGTGTATGATTATATATACGTGTGTGTGTATATGTGTATGCCTAGAATATTGTATTACTATAATCACTGGTATTTATGGATTATCCTCTTTTTGCAGAAGGACGCTCTGAAGGCTGCTGAAATTACCTTTTAGCATGAACGCACACATATGAATATACAAATGTATACACACTTGTAGGGGGAGGTCTTCTTTACACATCTGTGAATGATATTATCTTGGTCAGCTTCAAAAATAGATAAAGATTATGAACTGTTTCGTTTAACTCAATTACATCGTTATAATGTGTTTCGAGGAAATTCTTGGCATCATCAGATTGTAAAGAATTATTTTTTAAGTTATCATTTTCTTTTACCATTTCATTAATATTTTTTATGTTATTGTATGAAAATATATTCATTAAAAATTTTTGAAAGGTGATTACATCGTTTTTGTTATCATCTTCATTATTTTCATGTGCATTATTTTCACTTAATATTTTCTTTTCCTTTTTATTGTTTGAAATAATAAATTCACACAACTCAAATAGACAAAACAAAATGGACCTGTGTTTTGTTAAATTTTTTATGAACTTTTTATCGTCCTCTTCTTTTTCCATCTTAGAAATTCTATTAGAAAGAAAAACAGAAAAAGAAAAAGGAAAAAAGGTAAGTAACAGTAATATGCAAATATAAGATGAAAATTTCAGAAAAGGTAAAATGGTACAGTTGTAAAGGCAAAGAAACTATGGGGTTAATTTATATGGTGTCCGAAGAGAAAGTGCATTCATCTTGCGTAGTAATTAATAGTAGCAATTATTATGATACATATATAATACTCAGCTTTAAATTTTACCGCTATTATATATTTATATAAATATATATATGTATATATATATATATATATATATGTGTATTTTTTGTTTCATTTTTTGCTTATTTTTACCTGCAAGTATTGTGTTCATATTCCATGTACAACGAATTCGTGAGGAGCCCCTTCAATATTTCTGCGTTTCCTTTTGCGATTTTCATTGTTTTATATTGTGCTGAATTTATTCCCGAAGAATAAAAGTTAATAAATCGAAAGCATAACAAAATATCATTAATTATATTCTCTTCTGTTTTTTCATCATTCAAATGATAATTACATACTTTCTTCATCTTCTCCATTTCTATATGTGTAACTAAGAAGTTTATTCCCTTTTTTTTCATTAAAAATAATAAGGTATATACATCTAAAGTGTAGTTGTAAATATCCTTTAGAACATCTATTCCATTGTCTAATAGAACAATTCCATTATTGCTTATATGAAAAATAAACTCATTAGCAATTTTACTTTTTAATTTTATAATTACTATATTATCGATATATTTAATTTCCCATTTAATGTATGGGAAGTTATTTACATTATTTAAATTAATGTAATAATTGCTGATTCTATTACTGTAAATTTTTAAAAAGTTTTTATTATTTAATGTGAAAATCTTACTTTTAACTTTAACTAAATTTATTTCATCATTTAGGATTATTTTATTACATTCCTTTAAAATTTCTTGATTTTCTTCATTGCTTATATCAATTTGTTTATCATCATTTTGATTCATTGCATTTGCATGGGTAAAATAGTCTTCTATGAGGATTGTACTACCGCCTATATTCATTTTTTCGTAGTCCCTGTGGACACTATTATTACCGCTGTTACTGCTATTATTACGGATGTTACTACTGTTGTTGTTATTGTTGATGTAACATTGTTTATTATTACTATTTTCGTAAGCATTAGGACTGTCAACATATTCTTTTGTTATGTCCTCTTTTTTATCCTTCTCTTTGTATATTGGACTTACTGAATTTATTTGCTCCTCCTTGAGTAGGTTATCCACATCGCAGAAATTTAAGCATTTCACCTTTTCGTTAGTTTCAATATAAAATATTTCAAGCTCTTCATTAGTATAAATGTCTGGAGGAATTTCTATTTCATATGTATAGGAAAATAACTGTTCACTAATTTCTGAAGGAAATAAATTTGTAACTTCTGACAGAACGAAGACTGTTCTGTAATTGTAGTTACTTTCTTTGTTACACTCTTGTAAAATAGAGTTAGGGGAGAAGCTAAATGATGATGTGGAGGCACATGGATTTGTGAAAATATGAATTTTAAATAAGTCTAAAAAAATGTAATCATTAATATATTCATAAGATTTAACCTTAGTTACTAAACTTATAAAATAATACTTGTCTAATTTTTTAGTTGAAATTATGTGCATAGTCATATTATCAAATTCTATTTTATTATCATTCTGTATTTCGTTTATTATCTTAGTTTCAAAAATGAAGTAGTCATTTTTCATGTTGTCATTTTGCATTTTATTTAACAGAACAAATTTACTTAATGTACTTTTATTTTTATACTTTATGTACTTGTTAAACAGATAATTTTTTAACCTGAAAAGAGTTTTAAAATTTTCTATGCAGTATTTTTTAATACTATAACTAAGGAAATAATAATCCGTTAACAAAATAAAAAATAATAATTGAGTCAACTGCATTATTTCACAACAATTTTCAAAATATTCTAATTCATGTTCTTTAAAAAATTCTTTCAAAAAAAAGGAAATTGTGTTTAAACATTTACTGTTTATAACATTGTAAAAGTAAACAGAATATTGTTCATATAACAAATTACTTTTTTTATTACTTAACATTATTTTATCCTTTAGAGACACACACAAAAAACTATCACATATACACTTGTACATACGTATATCAATAAAAAAGAAAGGCGTTTTTTTATCTACATAATAATATTTGTTTAATAAATCATTTGTCATTACATCCTTTCTTTGATTGATATAGGATTTTATCTTACTTATTAAATTATCTTCATTTTCGTCATACTTATTTATTTTAATATTCTCTAATAATTCGTTTTTCTCAGTTATTTCGATTTTATCTTCATTTTCAATTTTATCTTTTGTTATTTTTTTTTTTTTCTTCTTTTTTTTCTTTTTCTCACTGTCTATGTTAGCATTTTTTAGATTATTCTTATCCTTACCTACATCCGATTTTTTTATATTTTCTATTTTTTTTTTCATGGCGATGCGATTTATTTTGCAGTTCTACTTTACATTCACCTACTGTTAGATGGATGAAAAAGAAGTATAATAACAGGAATTAGCAAATCGCTTTTTTTTTTTCTTTTCTTAGTATCTAATTTTAATTAAATGCGAAAAAAGAGCTTAAATTAAAGCAAAGCAAAAATATAAAGCACTACGATGTGATGCAATATTATATGGTGTGAAATGATAAATGGACAATCGTACTTAAGAGAAATTTGATGACTTAATTAGTTATTATTTTGAGCAGAGAGTTTATAGGGCTATGTGATATTTTTGCATGTATTATCTTAGTGAGATGTGTTCGGGAACAGTGTATTAAATGTGTTTAAAAGAAAAAAGAAGAAGAAAGAAAAAAGAAAAAAGAAAAAAGAAGAATGAAGAAAGAAAAAAGAAAAAAGAAGCAAGAAAAAAGAAAAAAGAAAAAAGAAGAAAGAAGAAAGAAAAAAGAAAAAAGAAAAAAGAAGAAAGAAAAAAGAAAAAAGAAAAAAGAAAAAAGAACTGAAGAGTAAAAGAAAAAGAAGCAATATTGATTAAATATGAACTTGAAAATGGCTCCTTATTAATACCAACATAAATAATGCACTAGAAATTAAAAAATTAGACATACTATTTTTTAAGGATGTACTTTAAGGCTACTTATTACCATCCTATATTTTTTCTTGAATGAAAAAAGTGAGCTACACAAATATTGGTTCTCTTTTTATGTGCAATTTTTTTATAAACTACTTGAAACTTATGTACGTATTTGTATAGCTATGTTTATATCTATCTGTATATACATAATATACAAGAATAGATATTATTCATGTACGCTTCCCTATATATATAATATATACATAACCCCTTTCAGACATCTATCCATTTGGATGTATATATTTATGTTATATTAACGAAAAAACAAAAGTACCTCTAATTTTTGGTAAGAGCTTATGTTAACTACCATTTATTGTTTCTAAGAAAAGAAATTAAAAATTTTTTAAAAAAAATGAGAAAATGTACATATACCTGATCACCTAAAAATTGCTTGTTTTTACTTTAAGAATGTTCATTTTGTGTAAAAATTGTGATACGCTTTTTTATTTTCAAATTAAAAATAAAAACAGCAATAAAGGAAATAAGCATAACTAATTTATATTTTGTATATTTAAACGACAAATATTAAATTAATTGTAAAAATAAATAATAAAACAATTAAAATATATAATTTATTCAAAGAGATTTTCCACTGAAGCTATAAAAAAAAAAAAAAAAAAGTGGATTCTCAGTTATGGTCTTCCAAATTGTATTCCCTTTATATATACTTGTATATATGCACAAGTTAAAAAAAAAAAAATAAAGTCGTAGGTTTTTTTTTGAGAGAACATTTGATTGAATTTATATAGTAGATAAATTATAATCAATGTATATTCTCTGTATAATAACCTATTCATTTATAATTTTTTTTTTTTTTTCAATTCTTAACATTTTAAACATACAATTTGTTGTAAAAGGAAGGAAACTTATGTTTCAAGTATTTAAATAGAAAAAGTAATAAGTATATATAAGCAATGGAAAAAATTAACGATCAAGAGGTTTTAAAAAGAATAACTAATATTACAGGTATACTGAAATGACAAAAATGTTCACAATTTAATTTGTTCTCTATAAAATTTTATGTACATAATAATAATAATATATGTATGCGTTTGTTTGTACCTTAACGTACCTACTTGTATTATCAAACAAATATCAGACTAGTATTCATTACTTTTCATATGTTCATATATATATTCTATATATCATGTGTTATTCTGTGAGTCTTTATTTCTCTTGCATATGTTAATTCTTTCCATTTTTTATTTACTTTTTCACGTATTTTTTATTTAGGCAATTTAACGAAGGCTTCCTCGTGTATTAAAAGAAAAGGCAAAAAAAAAAAGAAGAGAAAATATAAAAAAATAGTTGAGGGAAAATGGAAAAATGTTGAACCAAAAAAAAAACAAACAAAAAAAATAGTTGACTTGTTTGAAGACTTTAAAATACAGAAGAAAAAAGAAACGTGTAAATTTTTTTTTAAAAAAGGAAAATGTATACATAATGAAAATTGTACGTACTCACATGATGTTACACCGATATATAAAATTTCAAAATTATGTAAATTTTTAATTAAGGGTAAATGTGATAAAGAAAATTGTATATTTTCACATGATTATCAACTCTTTTTCTGTCGTAATAATGTAATATACAATTCTTGTCATAACCCTATGTGTAAGTTCAAACATATTAAAATAGATAATACAATTAACAATGCAGATCAGTATAATTTGGAAGTTGATAATGTTTTGAGTAAAGATGACAAGATAAGATTTTTATATAATAATAAAAATTACTTAATGGAGTTATTAATTCATAAATATCATCAGTTTGATAATTACGACGAATTAAATATAGATGAATTAATAAAAAAAGAAACATACCCATGGTTTATTAACGGTATTATTGATTTAATTAAAGTGGACTTTAAATATAGTAAAGCACATGTCTTTTTTAAATTAGTAACAAATTATAAAAAAAAAACATACAGTTCAAATTTAAATATACCTGATCATAATGCAAACTTTTTGGAAAATAGGAACAGAAGTATTAATGAAGAGTCAACTGGTAATAGTTATTCTAAAGTGCAAGATAACTATTCCGAACAACAGAGCAACCAACAGAAGGATATTACAAACAAAATAAATAATAATAAAAGTGCCAGTGCCAACAAATACAGCAACGACAATGATAACGAAAAAGAACACGAGCACAACAACGATAGTAATAAGAACGGGGAAGAAAGCTTCAATGATTGTAAATTTTACTCAAGCGAGGAAGAAGAAGATTACGAGAAATATTTAAATAAACATTTTGAAATAGATTCATAATTTACTAAAATTTGTTGTTCTCTTTATTTTTTTTGTTTGTATTAAATGGCCCTTTTTTGCTATACACATGTAATATTATATATGTACGTTCTTCACAATATTTTGTTTTTAAATAATTAAAATTTTATTATTTTTTTTTTTTTTTTCAAGTTAAATTTTTGTTATTTATGGGCATATAATTTACTTAACAAGCAAACAGTATTGAAAAATAAAAAATAAAAAATTGAGGAATATTTGATTTTCATTATATAAATTTTATTTTTTTTTTCGTATATTTATTAGTAAAATTTGCTTCACTAATTAAATTATTATACGTTAGCAACGTAAAAATTAATTTATGAAAATTAATTTTGTCCATATTTAAATTAATAAATGAAAACACAAAAAATTTATCGAATTGTGTTATATTGAAACTGCTATAATTTTTTTTAAATATATTTTTCAAAAAGGAAAAATCTGTTTTATTTTTCACACAAATAATTTGTAATCGTAGGAGTTTTTTATAAATATTCAAAATCGTATATTCTTGTGTTCCACTACCACAGTTATTTCTTTTAAACATTTTCAGTTCATATAGTAATGCTAAGATAAGGGTTACATATACGGATCTGTCCGTTAATGCTGATTTAATGTACTTAACAGTTGGAAATACGCTTTCTTTCTCTGTTTCTACATAATGGTCCTCATTTTCGCAGTTACCAGAGTAGCACGTGTTACATAGTAATATATCACCCCTTTGGGTGGGTATTAAATTATTATTGAACCTCGTGAAATTTCTCTCCTCAATTTGTAATAATGTATTTACGAGTTTAATAATATTGGTTCCTTTGCACATCATAAGTGTAATGATATCAAAACGTTTTATTTTTTCATAAAGAAAATCAAATATTAATGATTCATAATTTAGCATTGTAAAACTGCTTAAAATGTTTATAGATGTTACACATGAGAACCCGTTACATTTTTCCTTTACAATTTCGCTAAACAAAATAAATATTTCTTTTTGTCTAATTTTATTTTTTGAAAATGTGTATATGATATTTTCTAAATGCGATGGAGCTATGTTGTATATATTCAACTTTTTTTTATTATTATTCTTTACATAAGTAGTGCTAAATAATATTTGTTTTTGTAAATTCTTTATAAGGAGTACATTTTCTTCCTTTATGTAATAGTTGCATGCATTTAATATGTAAGCAAGGTTTTTGTTCGTAATATTTTTCATTTTTTTAATTTTTTCATACATTTCTTTATAAAATAATAATATCTCATTATCTTGATGATATTTTTTATCATACATTGTAGCACAATATACAAATAATCTTACCAAACAATCATCATTTAAATATTTTATTAAATTTTTTAATATATAGCTATATCCTCTTACTAAACTAAGGTAGCAGTTGGAATTATCATCATTTTTGTTCTTATTATGTGCTTGTTCACAGTTGGTGAAAGCATCTTTATTCCTGTACATCTCCGTACATTTTGCTACATTTTGATCTTTATTAAAATAATTATAAAGACAACTGTTTACATTCTCCGTTGGTATGTCTACATGGTAATAATGAGCATTTTTTTCCTCTTCATTCAAAAATGATTCATTTTTTTTTTTTATTTTTTTTTTATCTTGATCCTCCTTATATGAAGAATAATTAAAATAATTTTCTATACCATGTAATACACCAAAGTTATCATCAAATATCTTTAACCTATTTACAAAATTTAAATCAGTTTTCATATTATATTCTTCTTCATCATGAGTACTCCTCATATATTCATAAAATAATTCATTCTTATGTTCATTTGGAAAAAAATTTTCTTCCTTCTTCTTCCAAATAAGCAGTTGACTTCTTTCATTCGGTCTTTTCAAACAATTTTGTAAATTGTCAATATTTATATTTTTTAATATCTTAAAAAATTTGATCTGGTTAATTATCTTAATTATTTGTAAAATTTTTAAATAAAAATCTTCATTATATTTCTCTTCTACTATACTGTTTTTGACAAAAGGAATGTTATTTAAATATGGTTGAAATGTGTGTGTAAACCATTCATTACATTTTATTTCATTTTTATTGCAAAAAAAATTATTTAATATTATATTTAGTTGAACAAATATTTTAAAAAAATTGATAAAATAATCATCACTTGGATGCACGCACTTTTTCCTTTTATATAATACATACTTATTCTTCGTATAAATAAGTAACGAACTTAGATTGAACAGATAAATACAGTCATCAAAATGTTTTACACTATTTATATTAATTATTTTCCTTTTTTTGGTTCTTGCTGGTTTTCTTATTTTATCAAGGTAAATATTAAATAAATTGTATTTTTTCAAGTTTTCTGTAAGTAGCTTTTCTTTCACTTCTTCCCTGGTGTTGTTATTTCTATGATCATATACACTTTTTGTGCTACTACACTCACTCGATTCATCAGCAATAAATAATTCTCTCACTTCTTTTATTTCTTTTTCATGCCTAACATATACTGACTCGTTCTTTTCATTCAGTCCTTTTACCACTATATTATCTTGTGCATTTATCAGAGAAAATTTTCTCTTACAGTTTTTATAAAATAATGAAGTTGCACGGGTAAGGAAAGTTTTAATAATATCGCATGAACATTTGTATGGAAAAAGGGATATAGCAAAAACAGTTTTTCCCCCTCTTGGAGCATTTACAATTTTCATAATAATATACACATTATAGATATATATATGTGTTTACGTATATATGAACGTTTTATTTTATTCAAGTGTGTGTGGTTATATCTTTAAAAAGGAAGCTCGTAACAGGACACAGAAACATAATAAAAAAAAAAAAAAAAGAAATATACTATAACGTAATTATCATTTCACTGATGTTTTCTTTTTTGTATGGAGCATTATGCTTTTAATTTCCTCAAATTTTCCTTCTTAATTCGAATAAATGATTCTACTATTTCTACTGTTCCTTCAATTTTGAACTATTTCTTCTTTGTTTACATTAATTTGCCTTATTTTGCTATATTTTACGTTAATTTGTTTTATTTTGTTTTATTTTGTTTTAATTTTTTGAGTACTTACGATCCCTTATCGATTCAATGGTAATTGCTTTTACGTTGTTCAAAAAAAAAAAAATAAACGGAAGCAGGATAGCCATTTTGTTAAGAAAAAAAAAAAAGAAAAAGAAAAAAAAGAAAAAAAGAAAAAAAAGAAAAAAAAGAAAAAAATAGCACAATAGTTCCTTATTATTTACTACAAAAGGGAGAATTAAGCAAAAATGAAATCTTAAGAGAGAAATAATAAAAATAATTCCTAAAACTGTAATAAATAATATATAAAATAGTTATAAAGGCAATAGAATAAACTATGGACGTGTATGAGTAATGTAGTGAAAAAGGAAATAATTACATACTAATATGTATATGTATGTATATATATATATACATATATTAATGAATTGTTGATTTAAAAGGCTTAAGAAATATACACAAAAACCAAAAGCAAGCAGTGAAAGTCCTTAAAAGGATACTAATCAATGTTTAAAGTTAAAGAGAAAAAAGAAAAGGATTTTTTTTATAATAAATATATATATTCATATATATGCTTGCATCAGAAGATAGAAAGGAAAATAAGTTGAGCATGAACAAAAAAGGTATTGTAGTTAAAACCTGGAAGAAACGATAAATATATAAACCGTGAAATGAGAAAAAAAAAAAATACAGGAGTTAAAAGAAAAAGTTATGGTAAAGGGAACGAATCAGATGCAAGCATCTTAAAGGGTGTTGAGCAGCATATCTCAAAGGAAAAAGTAGAAGCAGTAGTAGCAGAAACAGAAGAAGAAGCAGAGGAAGACGTAGAGGAAGAAGGAGAAGTAGAAGCAGATGTAGATGATGGAAATGAACTGGGTGAAGAGGAAGGAGAAAATGAAGAGGAAAACGATGAAGAAGAACAAGATGAAGATTACGAATTAAAAAATTACGGTATAGCGCTTAAAATGCCTAAAAGAAAGAACAGAGGAAAAAATTTGAAAAAGTTGATTGGTGAAGATTTAGAAAAAGATGAACAGTTTTGGAATAATAGTATTTGGGAAGAAGAAGAAATAGACGAAGAATATGTTAATTCGGAGGGAGAAGAAGAATATATTGATATTACAGACTCTGACTTTGATGAGGATGAAGATGAAGCAGAAGATGATATGGAAGAAGAAGATACTGAAAAGAATGAAAAGGAATTAGAAGATGATCTTGAAAAAAAGAAAAAAAAAAAAATGTACGCATATTTAGAAAAGCTAAAAAAACAGAAGCAAAATAATATG
The DNA here is from genome assembly GCF_023973825.1 of Plasmodium brasilianum. Lineage (NCBI taxonomy): Eukaryota > Apicomplexa > Aconoidasida > Haemosporida > Plasmodiidae > Plasmodium > Plasmodium brasilianum. The sequence continues at coordinate 2,227,297 of NC_090125.1, forward strand.
GCAAGATATAATATAATGAAAAATAGAAAATATGATACAAATAACTTGAAAAGAGGAATACAAAAATATGGGGCAGACCAAAAATCAGAAAAGGAAAGAAAAGAGGAGCAAGAAAAATTAAAAAATGAGAGAATGTTAAAAAAAAAAAAAAAATTAGAAAATGCATATTTAATGTTACATAGATCTACAAGAGACACAACAAGACAAAAAACAGAACAAGTGAAAAAGCTTTCTGAATTGAGAAAAATAAAAAAAGAAAATCGTTTCAAAAAATTCTATGAAAATAGAAAAAAAAAAAAAAGTATGCAAAGAGAAATGACAAGAGAAGAAAGATTAGAAGAAGCAAAAATAACTGAGCAGTACAATATACAATCACTTCTACAATTACAAGCATGGGAGGAAGAAAAGAAAAAATATGTTGAAAATAAAAAAATTCTATATCATAGACCCAAAAATGTTTTTATTAGTTTTTCATATTCAAAAGATAAAACATTTCCTTCCAATGAAAATTTGAAATATGAAGTAGATCCCTACAGTATAAATAATGACACAGTACTAGCAAATGATACCCTCTCTGGAAATGCTGTACTGTCATCTAATATAAACATGTTGGAAGCTTTGCAAAACGAAAAAATTGTTGTTGGAGGTAATAATGATGCAAATAAAATAGAGAAACATGGACATGATATACTGCATCAAATGGGGGATGATGAACTTGCTAAAAAGGAATTAGAAAATATGACATGTGACCAAGCCGATACATCAAAAATAATGAATCAAAAAAGAGAAAATGAAAATGATAAAACAGTCATAGGAAATGCCATTGATACTAATAGTAGTGACAATAGAAAGGAAGAAAGTTCAATTACAAATTACCAATTTAACTGGGAAAATATAGATCAGTGTGAAGATTTAAATATAGACTATTTAAATGAAAATGACGCATTAAATTTTGGTTTCCTAAATAAGGTTAATAAAAGCAATAATAACAATAGCAGCAGTAACAACAATAGTAACCATAATAGAAATAGTAACATTAACAATGACAGCAGTAATAACAACAGTGGTAAACGTTTAGGCAGATGTACCTCTAACGAATCAGACAAAAAAAGAAAAGTGAATCCCCCTGTTGTGGAAGAGAGACAAATATATATTGTTACTGATTCTAGGGAATTAGAAATGTATAGTAATTACAATAATAATAAGGACTATTTGAACCAAATAAAAAATAAAAATAACTTATGTGCAATTACAAATTTAGAAGGAAAATATTTTGATCCATTAACGAAAAAATATTATAATAATGCTGAAGCGTTTAAGTCACTACGGTTTTCGTATCATAAGGAAAAGTATGATGCTATTAACAAACAAATATCTCTCATGGTTAATCTTTTTAAAAGTAAGCTAACTGAAATAGATGAAAACACAAAAAATGCAACTTATGATAACATTTAAAAGGGGAAACTCAGCTGTTATAATAATGATTAATAATATTGCATATGTATTACTGGTTAACCGGCATATAATATGTTATTATGTGACAAATATGTTTTTATTGTTCTTCCTGTTTTTGTTGCCTTTTTTTTTTTTCTTTTTTTATATGTTTTAAGAAAGGATGTAAATTATAAGTGCAGTTACGCAGTAATAATACTGCTGTAGTTTTGGCTCTTTTAAAAAATGTTTTTAGTTGTTTGTACATAAAAATATACATATATATATATATATATATATATATATATATGTACATGTATTTTTATTATTTTCCGACATGACCTTTTTTATTAATTATAACTAATTTTTTTAGTATAACTTATTTACATTGGTTAACAATACATATTAAAGAGAAAAAACGAAAAAAAAGTTTAAGATTAAAATAAATAAAATTAAGGAAAATTAAGGAAAACAAAGTACAGCAAAAAAAATTTCTACAATATAAAACATTTGTAAAAAAACGAGTAAGCAATGAATAAAATAATTGCAATTAATGAAAAAGATTTTGTTGAAAATAAAAATGTAACAATATGGACTATTGGGGATACACATTTATAGTTGATAATATTAGTAATAGGTAGATAGATAAGAGAAAGTTGGCCATTTAGTTGTTCGTAAGTTTACTCTCATTTATGCAAAAATGTACGTATATATGTATATATATACAACAGAGTTTTAATAAGTAAAAAATATTTTTCTTGATGTGCATAGTTATTTCCGCTATAAAAATATTATGCACATGTCAGGAATTATCCAAAAATAATTACAGATAAACATAATTTGAAAAATGATTATAATAATGAAGTTATGGACAATGTTGTAAAAATTATGACTGTAGAAAAAAATTGTTGAATCATTATTTTATGTATTTTTAATATATTATTTACCTTTTTTTTTTTTTTTTTTTTTTTTTTTATATTTATATATCAATATATTGTTGTGCACCTGGTTGCCTATATCTTGTTACATTCTGATGTGCGCGAACAGATGTAACTGGTAAGACATATATTATTATATTGATTACATTTATTTTTTATGACTATTGTTTACAGTTATAACTCTTCCTTAACTTTATATTTTATTTTATTTTTTTCTTTTGCTTCGTCCGAAAATAAACTCATGAATTATATATATGTAATTACCAATTAAGATTTAGAAATTTTTTTTTTTTTTATTTATGAAATAATAAATTGTAAAAATGATATAATAATCATACTTTACTATATAGTAGATAATTTTTGTAAAGCTAATTAGATTTCTTTTCATTTCTTTCCTTTTCCTATTTTTCTTTTATTTCTTTTTTTTGGATTTTGTTTAAGCTTTCGTTTATTTTTACTATGTTCTATCGATGAATAAAACAGAAAAAAAAAATAATACAAAAATTAAAAATATTTAATAGACAAATATAATTCTTATGAAAAATTATAAATCTGTATTCACATAAAATATTAATAATTGTAAACAAAGTAGAATAAAGAACGTCATTCATTTTTAAGTGAACAACCCAAATAACAATAAACTGTTTTATTAGTGTAATTTTAAAATATAAAGTTTAAAAAGACTCAATATTCTACTCCACTGATGTAATTACCTTGTTATCGTATCCTCTTCCTGTTATTATTTCTTCTCATTTATTTATTATGTACTTAACGTTTACTTATTATGTAATTAGTGTTTACTTATTATGTAATTCGTGTTTACTTATTATGTAATCAGTGTTTACTTATTATGTACTTAATATTTATTTATTATGTATTTAATACATATATATTATATAATATTATATTATTTTATTTTTTGTTTTTCAGATATTTGTAGAAAATAAAGATCATGTAAATTTTTAAAATATAGTAAATTAAATAATAAATGGTAACTTATTCCACAACTACACGACAATCACATTTTTAAGGTTAGAGAAAAATTGCTGTTTTGGTTTAAAAAAAAAAAAGAAAATTGAATTGAAGAGCTAAGAAAACAGAACAAATCAACTAAAATAAAACAGTTTCTAAAAAAAGAAAACACAGACTTGTGCAAAAGAATTATGCATTTTTATTAATTAGATGAAAAAGTAAAATATGAGTCTTTTAATGATTTTCCCTTTTTTCATTTTTAATTTTTTTGTAATAGGACCTAGAATATGTTAAAGTTGTACCCTCTAATTTTGTTATGTGTTCGTTAGCAGCTTAAAAATATATTCGAAGAAATGAGAGAGCTTTCTATTGCTGGAGTTTTGCATGATTTTCAAATATATACTCACATAAACATACACACACACTTACATACTAACACACTTACACATACATATACACATACATATACACATACATACATAATTAAGCGATATTCATATTTCTTAGAATGAAATATTTTCTATCCTACATACGAAACTTGAACAAGAATTGTTAGCATATACATAGTTTTTTGGAATAGTGCTACTTAAATATATTCGTGCGCGTTATATAAATATTTATATATACAAGTGTACACGTACATGTACATATAAGCCAAGTTAGCTGAATGTGCTAAGGTGCTTAGTTAAAATTTTTTTTTTCTTTATTATTTACCTCTATTTGTCTACTATGTAATAAAAAAATGTATGTTGTATTTCTTTACATTTGACACATATATTTCCTTTTTTTTTTTTTTTTTTTAGATTTTCTTAAAATATCCTCTATTCATTTTAAAAGAAAATATTTTTGAAAATCTCTCGTTTAGCAAGAATGAATGCTTAAAAGAAAAAGACGCGCGTTATTGTAAATCTGTTTGTCGTTTATTAATAGAAGACGACATTGATTTCTTTAATATAGAACAACTTAAAAATTTATTATATTTTCAGTCGAAATTAGAAAAACAAATAAGAAGAACACAAAAAGAAGAAAACAAATTAGAAGTATTAAAACAAGCTGTTAAAAATGGTAACTTCATTGGTTACCTTCACTTTGATCAAAAGGCTAATGAAAAGAAAGAAAACTATGATACGAATATTGATAAAAAAGAAGGAGTAAAAGGAGAAGAAAACAAAGAAAATGATTTAAAAAATATTGAGTATGGAAACCAAAAAGAAAAAGAAGTACAAATTGATCAAAAAAGTAAAAATAACATGAACAGTGAAGGTGAAATAAAAGTGGGGGAGAACATTCAGCTGAATAAAAATTCTTTAGCAAGAAATGATCCCATAATACATGATAGAAATGAAAATGTAAATGAAAATCCAAATGAAAAGGCAAACAAAAAGGAAAACGAAAAGACAAACGAAAAATTAGCTCAAAACAAAATAACATACGAACCGCAATCGAGCAAAGTATTAGAAAAAACCCAAGCAGATAAATTCATAAAGAAACATGAGCATCTAAATAATTCATCAGATTTTGGAAGTCAAAATAAAGAAGAAGGAAAATATACTAATAATTTTAATTTAAACAAAGTCTTAAAAGGTGCAGATTTTTCTAATAAACTCGAATTACTTAAAAATTATATTTCTTTTCATAATGAAGCAGATAATATAGGCCAAAGTTTAGCATCTAAGGAGCATTCAACTAATGAACAAAAACAAGATATATATGCAAATGATTTAAAAATAAATAAAGAAAAAATAATTTATAAAAATACACAGGGAACAAATTTTAACCAAGATATAAATAATAATATAAACAAATATAGGGAAGAAGACGAAAATGTGAAATTGGCAATGTCTAATGCAAATGTAGAAAAAAAGGAAAATGATACGCATGATCATTTTTATAATACATTTAAAAATGATGATGAAGAAAAAACTAATATTCGTTTAAGAGGAAAATATGCTAAGGAAATGCTTGATGTTAACGATTTAGTAAAGTATATGAAAAATTTTTTGGGTATAAAATCAAATATACATGAAAAATTTGAACATGAAAAATTAATACTAAAAAACTGTAATTATGAATCCTTTGGTCCAGATTACTGTAGCGTTAATGAAGAAGCAAAAGAAATGTTATGGAATTATGAAAAAAAAAAAAATTCTGCCTTTTTATTTATAATATTATTTACCTTATTTTTTAGTCTGCTCATACAAAATGTGGTCTATTATATTGAAAAGAGAGTAAGAAATTCTAAAGATCAGTTTAGAAAAGATTTACTCAATACAGCTTTTAGACAAATATCTTTAATTACAATAATTAACCTCACAATATGGGGTATTCTTCAGTCAAATATTGCTGAAGCGCTCGATGCAGTAATTTTTTATGATGTTAGTACCAACAAAATTAAGAAAACATATATAAATAAAAAATGAATAAATAGATAAAAAAGTGAAGTAAAATTAAGTAGAAAACCGAGGAGTTTCATATTAATTCTATATTGTTGTTGCACTGATTTGGCATTACTGTTTATATTTATGCTCTTATTCCTTTATGCTCATATTCCTTTAGGTTTTTATACCTTTATGCTTTTATCCCTTTATGCTTTTATCCCTTTATATTTTGATCCCTCTATGATTTTATCCCTCTATGATTTTGTCCCTCTATGATTTTATCCCTTTATGCTACTATGCTATTGTCCATTTACTCCTTTGTGATGTTCTCGATATTTTTAGATACTGCCACAACAAAGAAATGTTGATGAGATCCTGCATAATGTTGAACCACTACTAGAAATTATATTTGAAAAAATTCTTTTCATTTCCATGAATTTCTTAATATGGTAAATACAGGGAAATTTTATGAATGTGTATATAATTTTACTAAAGTGTTCATCTTATGTTGCATATATATATACATAAATATATATACATATATACATACATATGAGGACATTTGTGTAACTTCTTCACTTCAAATTCTACATCTACCGCTATTATTTCAAAATGGATCCTGTTCTTACCCCATTTTTTTTAGTTATTCGCTATTTATTATAAACATACATTTCGTAACAAGAAAAATATTGAAGTGGTTTTCCGAATCAGATAATTGTGACATATCAACTGTAGCAAAGGAGTTGAAAGAATATAGAGAAGGGTGTTTCAAGAATCTATTTTTTATTTCAAGATATGGTAGAAATTCTAAATATTTAGCCCACAGGTAAAATTTTTAGTTTAACAAAAATATCAAAAAATGAATAAAAAAAAAAATTCTTTTTCACATCCTATATTTATTTAAAAACTAAGGTTATTGTCGTTTTTTTATTCTACTGTAGATATGATTTTTCTGAAAATGTGGATGCTATAAGTATTCCTGGTCTAGACCCCAATGGATATTATTACTATGAATATATGAGAGCATGTTTATTGAAATATAACGTCAAGCTGATAAAAATACCTAATGCTGTTATATTATTTTTAGTATTCTCATGTATTTCCTTAAGGTATTATATCAGAAAAATTGCAAAAAACACATTTAATTTATTATGAAATATAATGTATTTTATCTTTTGATAATTTATTTGTTTGTTTTTATATAGGCCATTTTTTAACATAAGACTTAAAGCGGAAGTTATTTTTTTAAACGGATTGTCATTAGTGTGTGTTGTTGGGCTAATTCTATTGTTCATTTACGTAAAACAAAAATATCCATACGTATATATGTATTTGTGTATATATGTATGTATAAAAATGTGTATGTTCAAATATGTCGTGCATGTTTGGATGCGCAAGCATCGTATTATTTAATGATAGTTATCATCATGCCATTTAACACTATTTAATGAAAAAACTAAAATCACACCTTTTACCATTTTTTATGCAGTTGTATAGAATAGACAGGAAATTGCTACCAAGGGATATATCAAAATATTTACTAAATAGATATCATATTGAAACATGTGATCAAAACAAAAAGGATATTACTCCATATTATAAATTACTAAAACAACAAGTAATAAAATATTTAATAATAAAAAGGAAAATAAAAACTAAAAAAAAAAACTAAAATAAAAATTAAAATGAAAACTAATATTAAAATAAAATTGAAAACTAAAATAAAAATAAAAATTATAATTATGATATTTTACTAATTATATACATAGTTTATTGTAAAACTTTTCAATCTTTTTACTCCATTCTTTTTAGTCTGTGTACCCCTCAACAATAAATTATTTTCTCTATAAAACAACATTCCCCAACAAACATGAGCAACTGTTTTTTTTATGGGGTAATGGCCCCCCTCTAATTAATTTTATTTTTCAAGTAAGCAAGAAGAGAGAATAATTTTATGTAAAATATGTTGAGAATATAAGAACCTTAAATTTAGAAGGGTACGTCATTATTCGCACATGAAAATGTAAGCATTGTTTATGTATACATTTATTTTTTATTTTTATTTTTAGACGTTGTGCTTCTGCTTTTTAATCATATTATCTTGTTGGATATTTTTATTAAGAGTCGATAATATAACATGGTTTCAATTATATAGTTATGGCAGTTTGGCTATTTGTGTATGCATAGTACTTTTCTTATTTATGCTAAAATATATTATTTATTACAATATTATGATTAGCAAAACGGGCTATTTAATTGATACTAAATTGTTGGAGAAGGTGAGGAAATTTGAGGAATAAAAAAAGGACGAAAAGGAACGAAAAAAGAAGAAATTAATGCATAATTAAATGATGCAACACATGTATGACCGAATTGATGAAGAATAGTTGAAAAAGAAAAATAGAATAGTATATAATAGATAATAAACGCGCGTCTCGTATATGCTTCGCTTTTTTTGTAGGTCTGGGAATTTGAAAGATCAGACAACATAAAGAGAATATCTGAATTTATTGATGCTATAAAAATAAAGGTTAAATTTTGTATACATTTTTTCCTATATTAATTTGTAGATTTTTTATTTTGTATGTGTGTATAACATTTTTTTTTTTTTTTTTGGTAAATAATTTTATTTAATATTGACTCGTTTGTATAATATTGTCAAAATTTGGTCTAACTGTTGCCTTTTTGTAGTCCACCTTACATGCATTAAAAGAAGGAGGTGAAGTTTTTTGGAGGCAGCTGCTAATAAAATCAAATACAGTGCCATCAAATATACAGGAAAAAATGTTTAGTATTTGGATAGGACTGGATGAGGAAAACAGAGGTATTATCGATTCCGCGAAAATTTTGAAATTCCTAAAATCACAAGGAATTAACTTAACGTCAGAACATGATATCAAAGTAATTTCTTTAAAATATATAACTAGAAAAGTCTTAAAATTACAACAAAGAAAAAAAAAAAATATATATATTAATATAAAAAATGTAACGATTAATATAAATAATTTGTGTAAATATTAATCCTAATATATTTTGTTACTTTTTACTCATAAAAATATACCCCTTCTTTAGGAGTTTCTGGAAGTGTTTGACAGAAACAACAAAAATGGCCTAAACCAGGAAGAGTTTTTCGTTCTCATTATCATAGTCAAACAAATTTTAGTCGAACTCTTAGATATTAATGCTGTTCAGGTAGACAGCATATATAAACATAAAATAAATAAAAAAAAAAAAAAAGAAACGTTACGTTTATCATTTTTTTTTTTTTTTTAATACACCTCATACCACATTATTTTTTATGTTAAATTTATAGTCTTTGTTTGAAGAAGTCTACGGAATTCCATGGAATTCGCTATCGTCAATTGATGTTAACAGTTTAAAGCGAATATTATCAGAAGTAAGAAAAAATAGCATATTTCCTTCCTCCCCTCCTCACATCTATTTTTTCTTTTTTTTGTTTACATTACTATTAAACATATTCGCTTTTTTTAAGCAACTACAATAAATATGCTTCATATTGTCGGTATCATTTTGCGCACTTTAATTTTGTAGCTAAATTTACAATGGCCACATGGAAAAATTCGCAATTTAATTGACTTTGTGTGTGAAAATAAAAAAACGAAATATGTGAGTGCAGAATACTTTATTAAACAGCTGATAAATATCGAAGAAGTAACGTTGCAGCCCTTTCACGTAATAATACTTGCATGCATTATATATGCTCCAGTTGCAGCGAATTATGTATACACATGCATATATATATATACATATATATACACAAACACATACACATGTACATTTTCATTGCACTATTTCCTCTAACATAAAACGGGAAAAAGTTATTTACATAGACGAAATACACTAATGTAAGACAATATATAAATATAAAGTTTTCTTCTTTTTCGTTTTTTTTCAGTCAGTTTCAGACACAAAATAAAAATAAATAAGGGATAAATTTATTTTTATTTCCTTTTCCGATAACAACAATTTTCTTATTTGCTACATATAGGGAAAAATAGTATCTGTCAACAGTGAATATGAATATGGGAAGTCGAAGAAAAATTATCTAATTCGTTTATTCATTTGATTTTTTTTTTTCTTTTGATTTGATTATTATTCCTTTTATAATTATTTAGTTATTTACTTTATTTAATTACTTTTTTTTTTTTTTTTTTTTATCACACATACAATAACGAAATTATCTAAGTGAAAATTTTTATCATTTTATTTGTTCATTATATTTTATTTTTTGAGTTTTGTTAAGCTTTCGCATACGCGTATATATATATATATATATATACATATACGTATATGTGTATGTATGCGTACGCATAAACGCTTCCTTTATTATTATAGCTTCATTTTTTAAGGTTTAATTTTTTATTGTTTTATCTTGATGTAATTAATCTTTTAGTTTTGTGATTTACATTTTTAATAAACAATTTGTAGTACCTTTTTTTTTTTTTTTTTAAAAAAAAACTTTTATATAATTTTAAAATATTATGCATATAATTCTTTTTCGTCCATTTGTATAAGGAAAATTTTATTTTATGTACCAACGATCATATTTTACCTCTTTAATTTTATATATATTCAAATAAATTACGAACGAACTGAAATGATGCTTATTTTGAAGTTACAGTAGAAGTCGAATGAACAGTTTGGAATCCCAAAGAAAGGAAGATTGTAAGATATAAAACGATAAATAGATAAACATACAAGATTTTTTTATATATGTATGTTTCTTTTTTAGAGTGCAACATTTTCACGTACAGGAATTATTTCTCTGTGTATATGTATATATATATATATATATATATATGTGCTTATATACATTTGTGTGTATAGATTTATGCAAAAGAAGCATAAGAAAGATTGGTTAAACTGGCTCTGATGAATTAAAGAAAAGGATCACGAAAGATGGTTTTGTATGAGTCTTATATAGCCTTAAGTAAACACATAAAAAAAGACGACGTTAAAAATTTAATGAAAAATTTTCATTTTATAGTAAATAAATATAATGGCAATATAATAAGTATCAATGATTTAGGTTGGAGGAAATTTGCCTTTTGCATAAAAAAACCGAATGTAGGTACATTTCACTTTGGTAGATTTTACTGTATTACGTTTTATTCAAATAGCAAAAGTATAAAAGATTTGAATGAATTTTTTTATAGTAATACTTTTATTTTAAGATTTTTAAATGTTAAAATGAAATATCGATCAAATTTTTTGGTAGCACCTTTCTCATACATAATAGAATAGCAGGATTACACCACACTCGCACATACACATATATATTTACATATACAATAACAAAAAAAAAAAAAAATAAAAAATAAGAATTCAAGTGAAACAACGTATTTTACTGTTACATTACTTCATTTGTTTCATATCTTATATGTAGAATTAAGCCTTCTTTTATTTTTTCCTTTTTTTATTTTCTTTATTTTTATGTTTTTTTTTTAAAAGTATAACATAAAAAAAATAAAAATAAATAAAACAAAGACAAACATTAGCACGAAAATGAAAATAAACGAAGAGAACTGACTTTATTTTACCAATTAGTATTATTTATAAAAACAAATAAATAACTTTTGTTTTACTGCTTATAAAGGTCCAAAATTGAGAGGCACAATACATAAGTGACATAATAATGTGTACATATTATATATTAGAAATAAAAATAAATATATGTATGTGAATATTTTACAAAATATTACGTTAGTGGTGTTGTACTTACAATGTACGATATAATTAGTCTAGTGCTCTGCATTTTAACTGAAAAGTATAACATGTGCATGTAAATTCATTTTTATGCAATATATATATATAGCACACTATAATTACAGCGTAAAACTTCATGAACATTAGTCTATAGCAAAAAAAAAAAAAAAAATAAAATAACTATAACATTCAAAATATTCTTCTCCAACTGTAAACAGAAAAAATAAAGTTTCTTATTATATGGGAACCCTTTTTTTAATTTCTATTTTACGTCAATCTTTTTGCTAGATTCGCTTTGCGTATAATCTTCGCTATTTAACTTCTTTTTCTTAGATTTTTTGTAACTTTTTTTTTTCTTTAAAATTTTATAAATATCAATACACATATCTAAGGTCTCACCTATCTGTCTAGTTGTATTTTCATCGTCAAATGTATTTCTGAAATCAAGATGTTCTTTATATTCGATATGCAGTTCATCAATTTTGTTCTTTAATTTTTGAAAAAGAATTTGATTATTGTTTGTAATAAACTCTAAAATAAATTTATCCGCATTAACTATATTAAAATTTATTTTAATATTATTTATAAAGCAATATAATGCTATTTGTGCAGGCGTATATGTAAAGGTGATGAAAAAGTTTTCAATAATTTTTAAGCATTCATCTGACGTGGTCATGTAAATTTTATCACATATATTTTCGAAGGAATTTTTTATTTCATTATCTTTATTTATATATTTATTAATATAATTTAAAAACTTAATTTTTAAATAATATAAACATTCTTTCGTATACAAAAAATTTAATTCAAAGTTTAATGATGAGCAAACGACATCTTCATGTTCTAATACTTTATCTAAATTTATGTCAATATCGTTAAAGAATTCATTCATTCTATATAATCTACCATACCCTTCCAATTTTATTGCTAATATGATACAGGTAAATATTAAGATACGTGGATCATATTCTAAAATAATTTCCTTCAAATAAAACCTGTTATACAACACAGTAGCACATTCCACTATTTGCGGTTTCAGTCCTTTTATTTCAGAAAAGTGAGTTAGCTGATAACAAAAATATAGCTTGGTTTTCTCTATATCAGCATATTTCGGTATGCTCACATTACTATCTTTAAATTTTTCTTTAAAGTCATTATATTTTTTTAAGCATATATCATCTATTTCTTTTCTGCTTTTGAAAAACCATTTTCTTATATGTGATGTATCGTTTGGGTAATTCATATTTTTTTATTATTTCCATTTATTGAAAAATAAGAAATAAAAACGAGAAAGAAAATAAATCAAATAGTTAAGACAAAAACTGTTAATAACTGAACTTTTGAAAATGCATACACGAGCGTGGGTATTTTTGTATGTATTCACTTACGTATATACTTATTAACTTATGAAAGTATATACCTATTTACTTATGTATGTATATTTTTCCTTGTATTTTACTTTTTACGTAGAAACATTAAGGAAATGTGAACTTTCGTAATTCCACATTCTTCCATTTAAGAATTTTAATTAAATAATACTAAATATTATTGCTTTTTTTCTTTTTTTTTTCTTTTAATTGCCATTCTTACATATTGGTATTAATACACTTTTTCATATCCATATTTTTTTATTATAGTGGATTATTGCTTTTATAACACTTTAATTTATTTTTTTTTTTTTTTTCCTTTTGGTTCATTTATATATATATTTTGTACAGAGAGAGTATATAAATAAAGAGTAGTCAAAATATTGCACATATCTACGTTTAAGTTATAAAAACAAAAGAATGTATGTGTCGTATTAAAGGTACATAATGTAATAATAACTACTTTTTTATGGAAACATAATGAATCATTTAAAAGGCTAAATATTCTCTCATATAAGAGTAATATGTATATATATATATATATATATATATATATATATATATATATTTTTTTTTATAATTCTTTTATAAATGGTTCCTTTTTTTTGCTATGCAACAGTAAAATAGATACATTTTTAACAGTAGTATTTTCACGTAATACGTTTATTTATACCAGTAAGTACATTGCACATATATATATATATATAAATATATACTATTACAACTTTGAAGATCTTTTAGGTGAAATCAAATATATTTTGGAAATAAGGAGCATAATTAAAAGCGCAGAATTAGAGGAGATATTAAGAATAGCTCGTTGGAAAATTCAATATTTAAAAAAAAAAAAAGAAATTTTGTTCCAAAATGATTGTAAAAAAGAATAAAAAAAACTTAACACATTTTGCGTGGTTAGCCTTATTAATAATACCAAGTTTTTATTTCAAGAATTTGCTTTTTGATGTAATACAGAATAAGCACATATATATATATATATATATATATATATATATATATATATATATATATATATGTATAAATACATATAAACCCACACATGTGGACAAAAATTAAAAATAATAATATATTAATATTATTATGTTTATAATACTACCTGTGGGGAATATGCTTAGTGACAGTATTTTTTTTTTGCAATTTTTTTATGTGTTTAGTTATGAACTTTTTTGAACCAGCTGTCTCCCTCTGACATTTTAGCTCATATTGCATTTTTGCTTTTCTCTTTATGTCCCCACAAGTTATATTCCCTCTTCTTTTCCTTTTCAGAATTTTTCAAGCCTCAAATTTGATAAATTCAAAAAAAAGATTTACAATAAAACCCTTAAGCGCATTTCTTTGCCAAATAAGAATTTTGAAGAGATGAATAATTATATACTCCATGATAACTTTCACTAGATTGAAGTGAGACACGTTCGCACATATATATATATATGTATATATATATATATATATATACATATGTTTTATGCGAACGCATGTATATCTTATGAGAAGGTGTCGTGATGTATAAATTACGAATTGAAGTATCTTTTGGAAAGTAGTTTCACCAACGTTTGAAATAAATAGAAGAATATATATTATCCCAAATGAGCTGTCTTAAGATTAACAAAAATTAAATACGTGTGCAAAATGAAATGGAAGGATTAAAATGTATGTTGTGTGCAAATATATATATGTACATAGGTACACATGCGCATAGATATATATGAATTATACTATTTTTCATACTCTTTTACGCTATACGAGTTTTGTTTTACTTTTTTTTTTTTTTTACCGTATGTATCAACTAGAATACATTATATTAATTTTTTATTTGAAAAATAATGTTTTACAATTTAGAATAGTGTTTGGAAGTTTCATGAACACGTAAGTTCCTTTTACCTTTTCATAACGTACGTATATGTACACACATCCAATCACACATGTATATATACATACGTACATATATATATATATGTGAATCTACATATTTATGTGCAACTAGACCCAATTGGGTTATGTAAAAATTTGACAAAAGATACTTTAAAACAAAAAAATAAAAATTCCTTTGATGAAGTCTTTTAAATTGGCCCAGAAAAAAAAAAAAGAAAAAAAGAAAAATATCATTATAACTACATAAAAAGATATTAATAAGGGTATTATATACAAAGGGATATAGATATGCCATTAATTTAATAATTAAACTAATAAATTCTGTCATAATCTATTCATTCAAATATAATAATCATATATTGTTTTTTAACATTGTTAAGAGTGACATTTTGCTAGCCTTAATCTTTCGTATAATAAATTGAGGAATCAAAGATGACGTATCAAGCTCAATCTAAAATAAGGTAATAAAAGGATAAAAAATATACGTAATGCATCATTTAAACAATAATTACAGTTTTATGAACATACACATATGCTACGTAAAAATGAGTTCATACATAAGTAACGAAAAATAAAATAAAGATAATATGTATGGATAAAGTAAAGATTACATATATAGATAAAATAAAGTTAAAATAAAAGTAAAAATAAAAATAAACCCAGAAAAAAAGTAAAATTTATCGATGAAAAAGCAATATCGAATAGCACTTATGGTTGTAGTTTTTTTACCGAGGAAATATAGGTTAATTTCATACTCGTGTTTTCTTTTTTAATATAATAACCAGACAAATTAATAAACATTTTTTTTAACGAAGAGTTCATAATTTCCTGATCACATTCAATATCAATTGAAAAGGAATTTACGCTACTGATAAAAGGATTTACAAAACTGCTTTTACCTTTTTTATTATTGTCATTTACATTTAACGACACACATGTAATTATGTAGGACTCGCTATTTATCTACAAACGTTACGAAAAGGAGCGTAAATATATTTGCATGTAAAAATAGTCATATATATATATATATGCATATAAAATACATTGTATTAGCTCATTTATATGAATGGTTGGTGCAAAAATAAGGTAAAATTATTTTAAAAAAAAAAAAATGCATCTTTTTACTTTTTTTTTGTGCGCCAGAGTATAAAAGTATCTGCCTTCATTTCCTAATGTGCCCTTATAACTTTGTTGTATTAATATTAAATCCTTATCGTACACTCGAAGAATTTTACCTAATTAAATACATGCGCACATTTTAAAATGTGTCATTATGCATCCAGTTGTATCAATGTAAATGGAAAAAAAAAAAAAACGAAATTAAATTAAATTAAATCAAAACAAATTAAAATATAATAAAATGATAATATATTAACCAAATAAAAAAAAATTTCAAAATGATATTATCTGCAAGTATGTGTTTATTTTTTAAACCTTCTATAAAATGTGGGTCAAATTTTTTTGTGCCATTTTCGTCCCATATTACTCGTATTAATTTTTCGAGCTAATTAGTAAAAGTATTATGAATATTTTTTTTTCTATGAATTTTGCGTGATTTTTTTACGTTTTACGTTTTATGATGTACACTTTATGTTTTATATTCTACGTTTCACGTTTTACGTTTTATTTTTTTTTAATTTTTTACATTATATACTGTTTTAGTTTTTTCCATTTGCTTATACCTTCGAGGAGTCGTGGAAAATAAGGCTCAGCTTTCCTACATCCGTATTCTTAACTTTTTTAAAATACAGATGTGATTCTTTATCAATAGAACTGTATTTGTTATAATCATTATCCTCTACAGCAAATTTGTATAAAAGTTTATCTGCCTCTGTTATAATTTCATTAACTTTTTTAATTTCTTCTTTATTCTTGCAAACTAAGTGTTTCATTTTTTTTATTTTTTCCTCCATGTCCACCTCATTATTTACACTGTTGCTACGCATTTTAGAATTTGTTTACATTTCGCTTTCGGTAAAAAAAAAGGAAATCACTAAAACAAGGGTGAACACACTATCTAATACTTTTGCATACGTATGCATATATTCGTGTATGTAGGTGTAATATATAAGATTACAGGTTTGTAAATGATTGCAATATGTACACATTTATTTTTTTATATACATATATACTTTTAACAAAAAAAATAATAGGAAAAATGGTTCATATATACAACTAAAACAAAAACATACACAAAGAAAAAATAACAAAAAGGCGTGAAATACACAGATTAGAATAATGAAAAAATTACGAAGAACAATTTAATGCAAATAACAATTTCTTAAAAATTTTTAAATGTTGTTATGGAGTACGAAAGAGTTAATCTAAAAGATATCAAAATGATGCACACGTTTATCTAATAAAAATTTACACCTTTTAAAATACTCAAATGTATGTAAATTTATACATAAGTATTATGCGTACATATAAATACTTGTCAAAAAAAAAAAAAAAAGGGTAGACTTTCATTTATAATATTATAATATTATAATATTATAATTTTTTTTTTTTTTTTTTTTTTGTATGAATTTATATTGTTATTTCTTTTTAAATTTTTGACTGATACTTGTTTTAAGTTTATTCAATTACTATTGTATCAAACAGTTAAATTTTAATAAAGCACCATTTGTTTTATTTATTTTATAAAAGGGTGAGAGTGCACATTACACGTACATAATACAAACTTTTCCTATTTAAAAAGAAAAAAAATATATTAATTATGATGTGCATGCAAAAGGAAAATCATTTATTTTCCACTTACATTTAAATATCTTTTTAAAAATATAAAGACAGTAATAGTATTAAATATTTATTCCATTCCCGTGTTTAAAATAAATAAAGCCAATTTACTTCCTTTTATTATAGTAAAAATATTTCTTTAATTAATATTTAAAATCATTTGCTGTTGAACAATGCATATTTTTTCACATTTTATATTTGGAACAAAGCGGGTACATGTATGTACTTGTATAAATGTATATTTACATAGGTGAAACAGCACATATATACATTTATAAGCACAATTTGGTGTTACATAATGGGGAAATAAGAACGAAACTAATCAATTATTCCAAGTGGAAAATTTTCCATTTAATCCATATGATAAACATTATTATAGCAATTATGAATAACTCTTAATATTGAACTTTAAAAAAAAAAACAAAAGATGAGGTAAATTTATATAAAAGTGCAAATTTGTATATACACATTACTTCATATAAATATATATACTTATGTCAGTGTATATATATATACGAGTATATATATATGTGCCTATATGTATATATGTATAAGTGCGTATATGTGTATACGTGTATATGTATGTATTTGTTTACGTATATGTATGTATACATATCAATAAGTATAATTAGTTGGATATCTTTTTAAAGAACTAAGATTGTCATGTTTTTATTCTATGTAACATTATTACGTAAAATTCTTATTGTCATCTAAAACATGGCTGCAATGGAAAACACAAAAAAAATAAAATCATGTATTAGTTTTTTTTCTTAAAAAAAAAAAAAAAAGCAATACATGATTACAAGATGATACGAAGACATAGGAAAAATAATTTTTTATTTATTATTTATTATTCTTTCTATATTTGGAGTAACAACTACTTTATTATCGCAGTTTCCTAAGAAAATAAACTCGGAATTTTCCTTTATGTAACAACCTATTTCTTGTGAAAACGTACATTCCGATCCTTCATTAACATCAAATAAAATGTCGTTAATTTTCATTTTAATTTTTTTGTTCTTATATATAATTAGCTTTGCAAATTTTCCATTAGGTATTGTGTTTATATTGCTAAGCTTGTAAGCGTCTTTATCGGGTTTTTCAAATTTTTTGTTCCCATGTTTTATTTCCTTTTCTTCTTTTTCGTCTTTTTGTGCATCACCTTTACCTGTTTGCAAATCTTTTTTCCCGTCTTTTTCTCCCTTTTGCTTCATATTCTCTTTAGCTTCATTTTTATCATCATTTTGAATAACTGCTGGTAGCATATTAGGTAACTGGATATAAAAAAAGAATGGTTCCTTATTTAAAAATAATTTTCTTATTTTCTTTTGCTTTTCATTATTATTAAAGAAGGGTAAGGTCAAAGGCAAGAAATGAACATCAGAAGATATACATTTTTTATTATAGAAAATATTTTTACTTATGTTATTTAACTCATATATGTCAATAGATGTTTTTTTTTTTTTTTTTTGGTCTATGCATTCATCATCATTATTATTTTCTTTTAATTGCTCTTCGTTTTGTAAGTTTACTTTATCATTTAAAGTTTCTTCTATACCTTGAAAAGGAGAAACTTTATTAATTATTTTATTATTATTAAAATAATTTTCATTTTTTTTTGTTTCTTTTTGTAAATCAACGCTAATTGTTTTTTTTATTAACTCTTGAATACTTTTATTGCTTAAACTATCTTCTAATTTATCTACTTCATCATTTTTTATTTTATTTTCATTTTTTAAATTGTCTATATTTGGTACAAATTTTTTTAGTGTACTATTCTTATTACTACTTGCACCATTTTTTAGGTGATTCGATTTATTACGTAACGCGTTGTTGATGCTTCTTCTCAAACTGTATTCGTTATAATTATGTCTATTATTCATTATTTGATACTTATTAATTCATATACTCTGTATATATTCTAAGCTAATCTATCTGTTTTAGCTATGTTTACCTAAGCACCTTTCCGTACAGCTCATGTTTAATTGCTACGTATTTATATGTATAAAATTTTTTTGTTATAAGTATATGAATTATCAGCCCTTTCTTATGTTATTCGTACATATATGAATATATATATATACATATTATAAATGCTGAATGAGTAGAAGCTGGTGTATTTAAACTTAAAAAAATAACTTCGTAGTTATGTATTATTTTTTTTTTTCCTTTTTAGCATATTTTATAATGCAGTTCAGAACAGGCCAATGCTCCGTAGAAAAAAAAAAAAAAAAATTATTTTTTGCTCAGTTATTTCTTAATAAAGGGTATGTACAATTTTTATTTTTCTATGTTTCTTTGCTTCATTTTTAATTTGAAAACAAAAAAAAATCTTTTTAAAAAACGTTCAAAAAACAATTCTTTTGTAGAAAAATAGAAATGTAAAAATGTTTCTTTCGTATTTCTTTTCGCATATTTTACAACACCATATATATTTTTGAGTATATTATTAAATTAAAAAATGTCAACGGAAATATTTTATTTATATATACAACTGTTTAAATTTTGTTTACTGAGGAATAAGAAAAAAAAAAAAAGATAATTAATGGAGAAAAAAACGGACGATAATAAATTTAAAAAAAAAAAAAAGCAAAGGAGGGAAGTAAAAAATTAATATTATGAAGCATTAAAGGGGGAAATATATAATATTATTATTACATTATACAAAGGTGCAAATTAAAAATATCGTAAAAACGTATTGCCTAGATTAAATTTTTAATATATAAAAAAAGGGCATAATAAAATAAAAGTTATTTTTTTCTTTATTTATCACCTTAAAAGTTTTCATTTTTTGTGTAGAGATATATACTGATAGCAAAAAGGAAAAAAAAGTCACCTTGAACTATATTTTTTTTTTTTTTTTTTTGCGTTAAAATATAACAATTTCAAGGTTGTACGTACTTTTGCTAACCTTGTATAGTTTTTTTTTTTTTTTTTTTTTTTGTATCTGTTTCTTTTTCCGTTTATATATACCTTTTTTCAATCTCTCTGATACCTTTCTCACACTTGATTTATGCCCATTTGTACATGTTGCATGTTTACCATGATGTTTCCACATGTTATGCTTATTTCACCTCAATCGCTTACCTTATTGTGGTTAACAAAGACATTTTCGAGAATAACCCTTTTTGACAACTCGTATGATTCCGTTGGGGGTAGTATATAAATATTTGAAAAGAAATTAGATGGTTTTGCTTTACTTACATCAATGGAATAAGGACATATAAATAATTTTTTGTGTATTTCCTTTACATACGACTTTTCATTAGTATATGATGGAAACAAAAAAATATCAGGTAATCTATTTGGCTGAAATAGCAAATTTTTAAATTTAGTAATTTCGATATTGTACTCGGATGGATAACAAGGAAAGAAGGAAAGTTGTCTTAAAATCTGTTCAAATAAATAAAATAACTTCATTTCACTTGGTCTACACAATAAGTTTTTGCTTAAGTTATATATGACATCACATGATGTTAAAGCTATTTTTAGCTCATTTATATATATATAAGATGGGTTGGATAAAAAGTGCACATTTGTTAAATTGGCATTATTATTTTCATAAAAAAAAGGGGGCTGAGGTAATGGATAAATATTAATAGAATCATAAATTGATGGGATAATAAAAAAATGTGTTTTTTCTAATAATTCGTTTTTTGCTAATTTTACAATTTTTTTAAAAATATCTTCATAAATAACATTGATGTCTCCTATTTTTAGAATCGTTTCACTAAAATTACGAATATATAAAAAGGGGCCAAAAATTAAAACTACATGTGGTAATTTCTCATTTACTATTTTTAGAAAATTGTCTAAGTTGTCATTATAATCATTATCTGTGTATACATATCCATTGCAAATCATTATATGTATATTATCATTATTATATAGTTGTAGTATTTTAACACTGTCTTTATCATCTAATTTGCTATCTTCTTCTATTTCTTTACAATTAAAATATTTTAATAAAAATTCGTTATCTATTTTTACATTTTTTAAATGAGTAGGTAATCCAGCATATATGTTACTTACATAGTATTTTATACTGTATTGATTTATTTCTTTCTTTCCTTTTATGGCTAAAATTTGACCCAAAAAAAAACATAAGTTTTTCATATTATTTAAATTTAATAATTGTGCCTTCTCTCCATTACTCCATTTTATATTCCCCTCTAAAATTATATTCGATTCACTTATATTAATTTCACTGTCCGTGTATATCCTACCAAATATATAACATTCTTCTTCATTCATATTTAATATAGGACTTATTTGTATATTCAAATTTAATTTTTCAGAATACATTAAAAATAATTCTAAAAATAGCGTTATCTTTTTATTTATACTCTCAGATATAATATTTGTATCTAGTCCTAAAAATTTATAATTTTCATCTATCGTGTTAACACAATTTATATACCAATTATATTTATTGTTACAATTTATTCCTGCCTTTTCCGTTAATTCGGCATTGTATTGTTTTACATAATCATAATCATATATGATATTGTCTTTTAACAAATTTTCATTTTTTATTAATCTTTTGTTATATTCCCTCAAATAGTCTTCAAATAATTTATGGAAATTATTTTTGTGCTTATTTCTTTCAAAATAATCGAAAACTTCCTTTAGTTCATCACTTATGCTGTTATCTGTGTAATACGTTTCAAGAAAAAGCTTCACGTCTGCCTGTTTTATCTCCTTCATTTTTTCGTTCTCTTGAGAAGCTCACTGACAATAACTGGTTAAGTATGTGAGTATGATAAATACATGTACATATATGTGTGAGTATATTTGTATGTATTAGTGTACGTCTACGGGTACGTTTATGTGTATATATATATGTACATATACTTGTATGTATATATATGTATATTTACGAATTCATTTTCAATTAAATACAAATTATTATTCATTGAGGAAGCATAAACACTTTTCCTAGAAACTGAAAAAAAAAAAAAAAACTTGCTTAGGTTCGTTTTTGTACTTATTTTTAGCTCTGTTTTTTTTTCTTTTTTTTTTCTGATGCCACAATTATATAACAAAAGGATCACTAAATTTTATTTCATAAATGTTTCCTTTTATTTCATAAATGTTTCCTTTTCTTTTATGAATGTTTCATTGTATTTAATTTTATAAATGCATAATTTTTTTTTTCTTATATGTATATTTATACTAACCAGTTGTGATCTTACAATACCTTTTGAAATTTATTTTTACTTTTTAACTTCGAAAAAACACTCCATCCTTAAGTATACAATATATACAATCCAATATATCTTTTTAAAAAAACAGCTATAATTTTTTATTATAGAGTGTGCAAAAATTTATATATATGCTATATATACTTATACATATATATACACCTATTTCATTTTAGTTACATATGTATGCTTATTTATATATACACGGGAATATAAACATAAGGTTAACCATTTACATTTATCAAATCAAATATATGCAAAGCCTTCACTTTACTCATATTAATCAGTTGATTTAGACAAAATAACTCATAAAAGCAAAGCTAGTGCATGTTACATAAATGAAAAGACGTATAATTTACGTAATAAAAAAAAGAAAAAAAGAAAAGACATACTATACTGAATTCATAGTTTTAAGAAAAATACCTTCGTTTGTAATAATTGAACATATAAAGCTTTAAGCATGATTAATTTTTCGTATTAAAGTTCGTAATGCTATATGTATAAAATAAAAAATTAATAATTTTAAAAGAAACTCAGTGCGAAGGAATTGAAGGGAAAAATGAAAATATGTAAATGTATCGATTAGAGAAACTGTACACAAAGGAATAATATTATGCACAAAGGCATCTCTGTTTCTGATATTTAAGTGGAAGCTTGTTTACAGCAAAATATTTTTTAAAAATTATAAAAAAAGAAGGAATAAAAAGTTTAAGGTTAATCAAAGTTTTATTAATTCGGCTAATTATGCACATATATATATATATCCATTCATGCCTACAATTAAAATAAAATTAGTGAATCATATATTTGAAGGTCATTACAGGTTATGTGTGACAAAATAAACGATGAAGAAAAAGGTATATAACATTTTTAATAAAACTCTGCGTTTAAAAATGAAAACCGTTTGCTTAAACCCGTATACTTTTAATCAGTATATGCGCACACTATATTACACATACGTATATATACATACGCATCGTATAACATATAATACCCCAAACGTTTCTCCGTTATACATTTACTATTATGGGTATCCCTATTTTATTATTTTTTATTTGACTATCTAGCTCAAATAACATAAATAAATATAATGAAATTATAATTTAACTTTTTTTCATGAAACAATTTATACATTTATTTGTAAATGTAATACGTTATGCAAATAAATCTTACAAATTCATTTGATTCCCCTTGTTTTTTTTTTTTTTTTTTTTTTATTAATATAGTATATGCTAGTACCCCTTATACATAATATATTCAGCTCAATGAAATATAAAGATATCTGTTTAATTTTTAAATGATAAAAACATAAATTTTTTATTCGGTTTATGTTGTTCTTAAATATTAAACTTCTTGTATGTGCTAGGCTTTTTTATATGTTACTAATATCATATTTCATTTTGAAAAGTTCGGATCTAAATTCAACAAAAGCACTAATTAAAGCAGATAAAGTGATTTGTTCACTAGCTCCGGAAGAACATCGTTCTTCTATTTCTCCAAAATTTTTAAGTAGTAGGCAAACAGCAGAATCTGGGAAATCATAAGTTAAAATTGATTCATATAAACAAACCATAATATCTTTTATTGAATAACCTTTACTGTATTGCATTTTTGTGACAAATTCATATGATTCTTTTATACTACTTTTCATAAAATGTTCCAGTATATCCTTTACTTCATTAGGTAGTGGAATATCTAGAGTTGATAATATTACATTTTCATCAATTGTCATATTTTTGTGGCTCAATGATACTACCTGCAGGCAATTTAAAATTCTCCTCATATCCCCACGTCCGACACGTATAAGACTTTCTAAACCTTCTTTTGTAAGTTTTACATTTTCAGATTTTGCAATATCTAATGCTTTGTTTATCATATATTCCTCTTTTAATGGTGAGAACCTGAAAGATGTACATCTTGACTGAATAGCAGGAGTTATTTTATTTACATAATTACATAACATGCAAAAACGAACATTCTTAGCATAGTTCTCCATAATTCTTCTCATTGCATTTTGTGCAGGAAATGTCATATGATCAGCTTCATCCAAAATAATTAATTTTAAAGACGTTTTTTCGCAAGTGTTATAATGATTTTTTGATTCGGCAAATGTTTTTATCTGATCCCTAACAACATTTATGCCTCTATCATCAGAAGCATTTAATTCTAAAACAAATGAACTTCTTGAGTCTCCATATAATTCTTTACACACAGCTAATATGGTAGAGGTCTTACCAGTTCCTGGGGGTCCATGTAATAATAAATGAGGCAATTCCCCCTTTTCAACAAACTTCTGTATTGTTGATATAACTTGTTCATGCGAAATTATATCATTTAACACATTTGGTCTATATTTTTCCACCTGAACAATGAATAAAAAACAAAATTACAAAAAAAATTGGACAGGTTACAGCATGCACCAATACTGGTGTATAAACGTTAGTGAGTGTATACATATATATATGCACGCGCATAATATTATGCATCAATACGATAAATTCTTGCGTGGGAAGCATGAAATGTATAAAAGCACTTTTTAACACAAAATGACATTATGTGCCGTCTTATCTATTAACGCCAAACTAATTATACATACATGTGTATATATATTCTCTCTTTAGTTTAAATGAATCATAAATATATGTTTTAAACTTTATTCAAAATGACATTAAAATTTCAAGTAAAATAAATGAATATATATTAATAATACCCTTAACATACACATACATGCACATAACTTTGCACAAGAATGTCAATGTTTGTATATATATATATATATATATACGCATATGTAACACAACATATATTACTGTATAGTATTTCTTTTTTAAAAGAGCTCTTGTTTCCAAATTTTCGTTCTTACCCATGGCGTGAGTTCCTCTGGTTTTTGGTTTTGAACATCAATCATTTTTAAGTATTGAGGTATAATTGCTCTATTTTAGATATGAATGGAATAAATTTTACCTTAAATAGTCATTTAAAAATGCTTGTTGAGATAAACTATATTTTATAATTTTAAATTTCATTTATTTTTATAAAAAAAAAAAAAAAAAGTAAATGATAAAATAATAATGCTACGAATTATTTTCTTTTTGCAAATTCATTTTGTCTTTTGAATACATGATAAAATTTTGTGCTTTCTCTATTTTTAACTGTATTTATTTAAAGAACTTATTTTATTCTTTATTTTCAAATGAAAAAGATATACGCGGGGTTTTTTATGTTCTTACTACTTAAGTGTTATATTAAATATGATATACCTAAGTACGCATCTTTTATTAATAATAAAGGAGTATAAAAGGAAAATCATATATTATATGTGTATGTATAGGCATATATTTACAATCTTTTTTTTTTTTTTTTTTTTTCTTGAGAATGTTAAAAAAAATACTTAATTCAGAAAAAAAATAGTTTTGTCATTTTCAGTGTTTCTACTACTCAGTTTAGGTTATGGCTTCCCTATTCTATTGATGAAATATTTACAAGTAAAATTATATAAGGTAAGTACAAACAGAAGTTATGCTTACTTTTTCGTTAGCGTTGAAATAACTATTTTTTTGCAGAAATATCACTGATTTTAAAGCTCACAAAGTAAAAAGTATATTGTATGCATATATATATGTAAATTTGTAGGTATATTTGTAAGTTTATTTGTATGTATGTATTATGTATGTATGTTTGTTTGTATGTATGTATGTTTGTTTGTATGTATGTTTGTTTGTTTGTATGTATGTTTGTTTGTTTGTATGTATACACAAAAAGGTTGAACTCACTATTGTGCTTTTTTTTCTTCTAAATTTGGCATGATACTTAAAAGTTTTTTGATATAGTAGGTTATTATTCGTACATCTCGAATTGGCGGAAAACGCTCATAAAATGTATTCATCAAATAAAGGTCAATATGAATTTTAGAAAAAATTTGTTCTTAAAAGGTCTCTTCATTAATATGCATTGAAGCATTTGTTTTCCTTCTTTTTATTTTGCTTTAATAAAATAATATAATATTCCATAGTTTTACAATTTTTTAAAAAAAGGGGACAAATTATTTGTTTTCTGTTAAGTGTGCGCGATACAAAGAAAAAAATAAAAATAAAAATTACAAAATAATAACAGACGGTATATATATGTCACGAATTTATGAAAAAGTAAAATGGTTGAAAAATATGCATATATATGTTATATACTTTTTTTTTTTTTGGGAATATTTTAAAAAGAAATATACAACGAATAGCTTATTATATTTACTTTTGTTCACTCAAAAATTGTAGGCTAACGGAACATAAAAGAGTAATATTATTCTATTTAAGTTGTTTTCCAAATAAAGCATAGTGTGCTGTTTTGTTTCACAAATACATGTATTCATTATTTAATGGTCTAGTAAAGTAAGGGATTAAAACAATACTTACTATTTTGAAAAAACAAGAAAATTCTTCATATGAATGATGAATATGCTTATATATTCATGTAAATTAATGTTTATAGAGTATTTTTTTCTTGATCATTTGAGCATACCTTATTTTAACACCTTTTAAAAAAAGTTATATGTGTATTAATAAAAAAAAAAAAAAATAAAATAAGCCAAAAGAAATTAAAAGATCTAAATGTTAAAAAATAATTTTCCTAACATATTAATTATCCAGTGATTTTTATTAGTGCAATACTTTGAAAGATAGGAGATTCTTGATGCATTAAAAAAAAAAAAAAAAGAATTATTTCATTTATCTTTAGTTAATATCCAATATAATATCATCTCTGTATGCATATATATATGTACGTAAAATGAGCATTCTGTATATTTGGCGAAATTTTATTTAGATTTTTGCTTTCTTTTTAAAGACTTATTATAAATGTGCATATGTAACAAGTCGCAGAGGCATTTTTATATTCGAAATTTAGCTAAAATGCTAATCTTACACAAATATGTGTTTGTTTATATATATATATATACAAGCGCGAAAGTATACTTACACGTGAAAATAGGCAAATATAAGGTATAAGTAAGTGTATCCTTATACATTTTTACATATACATTTGTGTTTTCATATGTCCGCTTATATTTGGTGTAAGAAAATGCAAAATGGTAGAATATGAATTTAAAATGAGAAATGCATTAAAATTAATATTGTTCAAAATATAACTTTCGGTTAAAAAAAAATGAATAAATAAAATAAATGCTGCATATTAAAATTATCAATTGTAAGAGCATTGCATGAATATAAAAAACTATCCATTGTTTTCTTTACTTTGAATAACATATAACACGTTTGTATTATGGACAGTTTAATTTGTTTAAAGTTGTTAAAAGCAAGAAAGAGAAATAACAAAAATAAGGTATATACTATTTTGTCGAATGAATGTAACAATATAATAGCTTTGCTTTGCCTAAAAGATAATTATAATTATGAAGAAAAAAGATTTAAATTATATTTCAATTTTTTGAACAGTTATGGTAATGATTTCTTACTAAATAATAATACAATAGACTGTTTCTGGATTAGCTGTGATAATGATATATTTACAAAAGGGAAAAATGTAAAACATCAGATTCCTATTCTGGTTAAGTTAAAAAAACGTTCAAAATAATATTTTTATAAGTTTTTATTATTTATTTTATTTTTTCGTTTGCGTTATTTTCTTAGATATCACAGCAACATACTCTCTTGAGTTTCTATAATTTTTCCCATGTCGACAAAATAAATGCACGTCTAGAAAATTGTGAAATAATGTACAGTTAAAAAAAAAAAATAAAAATACATACATATATAAAATTATTTAAGTAGGTTGTAAAAACTGTATATGTGTGATTTTAATTTTAAATTTAATAAAGTGGCATGTACATTATTTTCGCCTATCTAATATATTGTTCGCTCAATTATTTATTTACCATTTTCAGAATTCAAGAAAACTCATTGCAATTTGATATTTATAAAAAGACACGCCGAAATATAATTGAAAAGAACAAGTTGTATAATTTTTATATTACAAACGAAAAATTATTTCATTTTGCCATATCTATAAATGTAAGAATGTGCTAATGATGTGAAGATCTGTTAAAATAAAAAGAACATAATAAATGTATATATATATATATATATTTTATTTTATTTTTTTTAATGTGTAGAGAAATCTCTCTATTTTAGAATCATTCAGTGAAAAATTTGTAAAAATAGTACTGAAGGCGGAAAAGTAATTGGAATAATGTAAAATTTCTATTACATGATATATGTAGCATGAAGAAATAAATTCGTATAGCTCTGTTTTAATTATATATAAATAAACTCAAATGTAACTATATTCATTTTTATAGCTGCCTTTTTATTATATTAAATGATATCGCGTGTATAGAATTTGTCTCCAATGGATTCAGGTGAAATTGATAAATATGTTATACAGAGGAATGAATAAATATGTATATATATGCGTGAAAACACATGCGCATATATGAATATATGTGTTTGAATATTTATATATATATGTATGGATTGTCCTCATTATTTTCCATACATCGGTGAACTAGGTATTTACTGTTTTTCCCAATTTTCACCGTATACGTATTATATGAATCAGTTCCAATATATGAATAATTCCATATTCTTATATATTTGCAGCTTGAGAGCAAAGAAGGTGTTTGCCTTACAAAATATTTTGATGAAGGTCGATAATTATGTTTTCATTCAGAAATGTATTTGCAGGTAGTGATAAATATACTTCTATAACATAAATAATTAAGAAAACACGTGATATAATTACAATTAATTTTTCTTTTTTTTTTTTTAATTTTTTGTAGAAATGATATCATGTTTGTTTTAACATTCACACACCAACAATTTTTGCTCATTTATAAGGAGGAAAAGCCTTGTGTGGCAATAAATATAAATAAGCACAGTAATTTGTTTTAAATTATTTATTATTTTTTTTTTTTATACTAATTTCTTATTTGCTGTTACCTGAACTATCAATAATTATGTGCTCATATGATAACACTCTACGCTGATCATTAATAATATTAAGAATAAATTTTGTTTTCAAGTTGAACTTTATTTTTTTTTTTTATAGTTTGCACCATTTTTAACGACTTCGAAGTTAGCCATGATATGTCAAATGTGCTGCTGATTGATATGCGTAATCAAATTTGGATCTTTGATATAAATGTGTAAGTGTATAATTGGAAAAAAAAATTAGTAGAATAAAACATTTTAAAGTTAAGTATATGTCTTGTAATGGTAACAAAATTTAAACGCACAGCAAAATGTACTATAATAAAGGTGTCAACATAGGGTTACCTCTATTTGTTTGATTTGCCTCTAACAACGTTTCTAAGATTTAACTTATAACTTTTACCTATTATATTTTACGTCTTCTATTTTCTCTTTTATTTATTTTTTTTTCATTTTAGATACTGCAACTTAAATTTGGAAGGGACAAGGAATACAAAATTTTTAGGGAAAAAGAAAAAAATAAAAAATGTTGAAATGCACTCAATGCATTGTAAAGAGGAACCATTTAGGTACTTGGAAATTGGTGAAACAGAGAATTGTCTAAATGAGATTTATGGAATACAGAATAACTATCTTCATAAAAGGAAAAATGAATACAGAGTTAAGTTTAATGGGGAGTCCTATTTTCCTGATTTTTTTAATTTAAGACAGAAAAAAGTGTACATAAATAGAAACTTAAGAAAAGATATAGATAACAACATAAGTTTAATGAATTATAAAAAATTAGAAATTTCTAAATATGCATATATAATTGATGAAATTAATCAAAGTAATGAAATAATTGAAAGTAATGAAGTTAATGAAGTTAACGAAATTAAAGATATATATAAAGATAGGAAAACAATGTATCAGACGCTTAAGGAGGATAAATCATTAAATGAAAGGGGAAAGAATTATAGAGGGAATTCTGATATGATATATATTTACGAAGAAATTGAAACGTCTAATTGTTGTATTAACTTTTCCAAGCATTATAATGATTTTCGTTATACCAGTCAACACCAGGATGATAATACCAATAGTAGTAATGTATTTGAATATGCAGATTATGGAAAGAACAAAGAAAATATAAGAGAAGGATTACACCGTAACAATTCTGATTTTTACATTGATATAAAGCATAATTCTTTTCAAAATGAGGATATTTATAGAAAGGTGTTAAAAGAAAAGAGAGGTAAAGAAATAAAAATGAAATATGTGTACACATGTAAGCAATGTAAAATCTGTACTAGGACTCATGTTGATGATTACTATAGTTGTAATGTAAAGGAAAATACTAAGAATTACGTCTCTAGTGAGGAAAATAACAAGTCAGATAACTACAATGAAATGGATTTAAATTTGGAAGAGTCTATTAATTACCTTAATAAAGTGTTACCTAGATACATACAACACATTCACGTGTACAACTATTCTAATGACGTAAAAAATTTATTCTTAATTAAATGTTTCCAAATGCGTTTTTTAGAACATCGAAATAATGTTAAGAAGAAAAACATGCACCATAAAAGTTTTCTATACAATAGAAGAGTGTATAATACCAAAACATACGTGTGTGGGAATTACATTTTCGTTGAATTTTTTTTATTAAAAAAGCATACCAATATGTATAAAAGTTACCTAGTTGTTTTGAAGAAAATAAAAAAAATAGAATTTTTATTTATTTTGAAGAATTACAATTATTTTTACGTAAATAACAAATCACATGCTATCTTTAATATTGAAAATGTATTATGTAGACTAATATTTAAAAATTACATGAACGCGCTAATTAGTATCAGTTCATACAATAAGGTAAGTAAAGCGGAAAATATTCTGAAACTAAACAGCTTTAAAAGAAGTTATTACTATTTTATAATGATGTACAATGGACTTTTAAATAAGGACATAATTTTAATTAAAAACAGTTTAAAGATATTAAAATTTAAGGAGACCTTATTGTTATGTAGATTACTGTTTCATTATATTTGGAATAATTTCAATTTAAAATTAATTTTTTTTTATTTTATTGATTACTTTTCATTTATTAATCATGTTTGGAAAGGAAAAAAATATAAAAGGAAATTACAACATTTTATTAGAGAAATAAAGTATAAAAAGGAATTTATACAGATATATATGTCCATAGCACTTAAAAATATTTTCGATATAGTAGACGTAATTGGCAGAAAGATTCTCTGTTTTGGAAGTTCTAACGAATTTAAAAATTATGGGATGCAGAATTTTTTCGTTACCAACCAGAGGAGTGTGGAGCGACAGGAGCTTCATAATTTAGAAAATAATAATAATATTGATGGTATTAATAGCAATATTAATAGTATTAATAATAATAGAAGAAAAAAAGAACTGTTTGCAAAAAATGATATGACTTGTTTGAAAGCTCGAGAAAGTCATAGACATCCTTTAACAAATGGTGCTAATAATATAAAAAAAAAAAGAGAAGAACTTACTGTTGCACCTGAGTACTGTAGATTAGAACAGGGTAAATTGGATGATACCAATTTGACGTACCACTGTATATATGGAAAAAAGCAGAAGGAATGGAAAAGGGAAGGTATAAAGGAAGATAATGTGGAAATGAAAGACAAGGAGAAAAGAGAAGATGAAATAACTTTTATTAAAAATAAAAAGAATAATTCTAGTGCTTCCTTTAGAAATTGTAACAACAGTATGAGTAATTTAAAAAGTGACAAGGTACAAATAAACAAAAACTTAAGTATAAAAAGACAGTCCGATGTATACATGATCGATGTGAAGACAAAAGATAGAATATATAGCAGCAGTAAAGGAAATAATTGCAATATAAGAAATAACAAGTATAGTAACATATTTGAGGTGTATCATTTTGAAAAAATTTGCTTTCGATATAATTATAATTTATTTTTGAATAAAAAATACAGTATGGAAATATGTTCAATAGCGTTAAAGTTTATTATTTTATTTATAGATCACTTTGCAAAAAAACAAGAAATGAAAAGAAGAATAATCAAAAGGAAGAACAGTAAAATATTCTTAGAAATGAACAAATATATATATTTTATTAAAATTCTAATGAATGTACTATCCAACAATTATTCAACAAATATCGAGAAGCAGAGAAAAAGGAATGTAAGTAGAATGAGTCATGAGGGGGACGGAAATTTTTTTCTTGTTTCAAATAATGCATTACACGTTTTGAACTTTTTTAATAACACTTATTTTAATGTGTATAAAATGTTTGGAGCTATATCTGATATATTATATGTAAAAAAATCTCAGAACGATAAATTAAATAAGCTACTTTTTAAAGCAGATAGCCATTTTGGAACGACTATTAATACGAAAGAAAAATGTGGTGAGGATAAAAGAACAATGCAGGATAAATATGAGCCTTTTTTAAAAGATGTGTTAGGTGATAGTACAAATAGGAACTACTGTCAGGGGAATTATTTATGTACTACAGAAACACATGCCGTATGTGAGTACGTAAACAGTTCAGAATTAAAAGATAAACGAAAAAGTAGTACATCAAAAAAAGCGAATATATCAAATGTAATTAATTTGATGGAAAATAAAAAGAGGAATTATAATGCAAATGAGGGTGTTGGTTCCACTAAGGAGAGTATCAATATATGTAGAAATGAAAATAATAGAAGTAATAAGAGCATGAAGTATATAAGTAACGCTAGATGTATCCCCTTGAATTGTAAATATTACAATGATAGAAATTTCAGGGATTTCCTTTTTTATTTATGTTACTCTTTTATAGCAACTACAAGAAAGAAAAAGAGAGTTTCCTATTTTCATATAAAGGATGCTTTACATGAGGAAGTAACTAATTGCAACCGTTTAATTAATGATGAACATAGTTTTAGTACTATTGTTTATAATATGTTTAATAGTAAAGATCTGAGTACTATTATTTATTATATATATTCAAAAAAATATGAATTTTTTTTTAATTTTATGTTTTTGTATTTCAATTATTATGTGCTTTACAATTACTTTATAAAGGGAAGAAATAAATTCATTAAGAAAATTGATTATTGTTCTATTCAGAAAACTAGCATTACTAATGATGTTTATCGAAAGAGTGATAGGGTATACATAAGTAAGACAAATGATGAAGAGAAAGAAATAAAAAAAAAAAAAAAACGAAGAAAGTTGGACTATACCTTATTTTTTAACAAAATACTGAATGAAATTATAAATGATGGTACAATTATTAATAAAGGCGAAATGTATAATTATAGAACCTTCTTTAATTATTTGTTCTTAGATAGTGAAAATAGTAAATTAGTTGAGCAGAAGAAGAATGAAAATAGGATAAAACGAAATATCATGATAGGTGCAACGTGTAATGATAAAAATAGCAGCACCAATCTTATTAGAAGTGGTAAATGCTTTTTTAATAAAGAAATAAATAATGTAGAAGATTTCATTGTAACGAGGAACGATAATTGTACTAGCACTGCCGGAGGTAGTTTCTTTATGCGTACGCATTCAGATTCACAGAGTAGATCTACTAACATTAACGGTGTATATAACCCTGTCAGTGGTAAACTGCATAATTTGAATAACCGCAACTGTGCAGTGGGTACTCATAACAATAAAGTAAAACTAAGATATCTAATTTTTCAGATATATCAAATGTATGATAACTTAAATAATAGTGTTACAAAGTTAAAAAAGAATATAGATGTAAATAATTTAAGTACAATTTTTAGTTTTCATTATGATATGAAAAATATTTTGAAAGACTACTTATTCCGTATAATTGTATTAATGTATAAATTAATACTTAAGGATAAAAATAAAAGTAATAAATATTTTAAAGAGTACATAATGAATCATTTAATTAATAATGTGAAGATTCCTTTTAGATTTATACATTTGAACCCGCACAAAATTTTAATAAATTATTATGGTACTATTATATATAGACTTATGTGTAACAATATAAGTCATTACTTGAATGTATGTATATATATACTAAAGATATTATGCATAGACGTTCTGAAGTTTTTTAAAATGATAGCTTTTTATACACTAAAAAAATATATTAGAAATAATCTGTTGTTATTTTTGTTTAAGAATAGTTGTACACTAAGTGTAAAAGATAAAAAGGCAATTAAATTTATTTCCATATTAGAAATATTTTATAGAAATAGTTCTTATATCTCTGAACATAATTGTTCATATACAAATTACATTTTTAATAGAAATATTTTTAAGTTATACCAGAGCACATTTTTTTTAGCTGCATTAAAAAAAAAGTTATACTCCACTGGTTATAACTATATGTATGATAATATATATAAAGAGAAAAATGTGTTAACTATTTTTAAATATTTAAATATTTACAATGAATGCTGTTCTTATAACAGCTGTGCATTTCTTAATTATTTTAACATGGCTTCCTATCTATGTACCCCTTTTATCATTCGGAATTTTTACTGCCTTTATAAATTTCGAAGTGCAAAAGATAATAAGAGAGAAAAGAGAAAAGAATATAAACTGTATGAAGCCACTTTAGTTCTAAAAAGAGCACTTTTGCAGAAAGGCATGAATCATAAGAGGAAGAAGAAAGAGGGGAAAATACTTATAATTAACAGGTGTTACTGCTTTAGAAGAAAACATAAAGTGAGTGCAAAGTATAGTCATAATAATAAGAGGATGAAGAAGTTGAAGAAAATGTGGAAGAAGACTAAAGAAGGTAACAATGAATTCCTTTTTATCAGTAACGAATTACCAAACCACAAATACAATGGAGATGTTGCTATTCTTAAGGAAAATAAAGTATACTTGAGCTCAAATGAAAAGGTAAACATTTATATACCACATATAACACATAAGTACTTTGAACATTTAGAAAAAATATCTCATTATAGTGAAGGAAAGGAGGAAACAAATTATTATATATCTAACCTCGGCATTAACGGTAATAATATACTATTAGAAGATTATTTAACAGAAATAAAGGGAAAACAAAAACTGGAAAAACTAAAAAAAGAGTCAGTGGAGAAAAATAAAAGAATGGTAAATAATGTAGCAGAAATTAAGTATCCTATGAACTCATATGACTCTCACAATGGTAGTATAATTTACTGTAAAAAGAATGCTAATAAATTTGCTAATTGCTATTTTACAAACAAAAGGAATAACACTAATATAATTACATTTAACATGGCAAAAAATTGGATTAAATTAAAAGGAGAAGAAGTCGATGATTTAATGTTTATCAGTTACAAGGATCTTAAGAATAATATTATTAGTGAAAAATATAAAAATGACATAAAAAAAAATTTATACAATATAAATAAGAAAAAAAAAAAGACATGCTACTATTACGATTTTAATAATTATGATAATGAATGCTATTGCTATACCTGCAATTCAAGAGAAAAGAAAAAAAGAGAAAGAAGTAAAAAAGGTACAAAAGAAGAAAACAAATCACAAGTTGATTATAACTATAGTAACGTTGATGGAACTGATGATTTTATTATGCGTAATAATCAGATTATTGAAAATGTTTCAGAAATTTTGTATAAAGACAAAGTTTTTCCAAATGACCGGAATGCACAAACTTCATATATAAATAATACAATTATATTTGAAAAAGAAAAAGATAAAAACAGAAGGAAAGAGAAATCCTATATATGCAAAATGAATGTTCTACATCAAAATGAAGCAGACAAAAACAACAATTGTTTTGTTAACAGGAAAAAAAAACAAATCAAAGCATGTGTAGCTCTACCATTATTCAAAAAAAGAAAAAATTCAAATGAATGTAACAAATATAATTATCGCATAATACCTTTTAATGTTTCCAACAATGGTGCATATTTATGTTGTTCCTTAGTTATGTTAAAAACGATAAATAAAAGCATTATGATTAGAATTGTTTTAGAAAATAGGGGATTAAACTTCTTGCATTTTTTAATGAAATATTTTACTAAAAAGATAGAGAATGATTCTGCATCAGCCAAAATAGACATACATGGGCGGAAATCGGAGCAAGTTGCAAAAAACCGGATACAGAAGGAAGAGGCAGACATAGAGGTAGACATAGACGTACATGTAAACGAGAATGAAAACGCAAACGCAAGTGGAGCAGAAAAAAAGAAAAAAAGGGAATACAATCGTTTCCCCAAAAGCTTGAAGTTAGGAAGGAATTCTTTACATGCCTCCATTCCGAATAATAAAAAATATAATG
Source organism: Plasmodium brasilianum (assembly GCF_023973825.1). Taxonomy (NCBI): domain Eukaryota; phylum Apicomplexa; class Aconoidasida; order Haemosporida; family Plasmodiidae; genus Plasmodium; species Plasmodium brasilianum. The sequence continues at coordinate 2,264,133 of NC_090125.1, forward strand.
GTCACTCCTTACGTAAAACATGTCATGAAGACAGAGTGAAAAGTGATAAAAGGCATACCACGGATAGGCGACTAAGTACAAGTGTTAACACAATTTACAAACATATACTTTTAAAAAGTTGCAGTAACGGAAAAAAAAAAATAGAGGTAAAAAATCTGTTTTATGAATTAATAAAACTTATTAACATAAAATCGTACAACTACAAAATTTTCGTATATATATTAGAATACTATATAGATAACATTAACCTATCAGCTGTATTTACCCTTCTATTTACGCTAAAATATTTCAGCGGTAATTTTTTCAGGACACTTCATAAATCAACATCGTTTAATTTTTATGAAAATTTTAAAATTATCAGAAGAGACAAAAAGATGAGTAGAGCACCCGATCATTATGACAACACATTTAATGATAAATTGGCAAATAGTCCATTACTTTATGAACATGAAAAAAAAACTATAACGATGGGGAATAAAAATAAAAAAAGAAATTTTTTGTTTTTAAATGCGTATGAAAGAAATTTCTTAAAAATTATAGTCTACATTCAAAACCATTTAATACATGAACCAGTATACTTTATGTATGACTACATTGAGTCTGTTCTAGAGTCTTATGGTATATTTTTGTTTAAATTTGATTTTTTATATAAAATAAAATTTTTAAATAATTCAAAATGTAAGGAAAAATGGTTAACAGGAACAGGCAGGAGGAAATGTTTACAAAGGAATGTGTTGAACATATTAGATGTCGTTGCATGGAAAAAGTATTTAAAAAGGGGGAAAAAGTTGAATAAACGTAATTTGGAAATATTTTCTTCAAGAAATTTGAGAAGTGGTCGGAAGAACAATAAATATATTTATTATAATATTATGGTAAAGCTAAGTAGAAATTTCCTATGTTTTAATTATTTATCCTATCAAGACTTTAATAACCGATTTGGTGTCAATATCTCCTTCGGGAATAATGATAATCTTTTGGAATATAATAAAAAATACATAGCATGTAATGAAGTAAACAATCTGCACAAGTATATTTTGAACTATTATTTAGTTAATCAGAGCTTAACAGGTATGTATTTTTTCATATTGTACAATAGGAACTTGTTTCGTTCTTTTATAAATTGTAATTATTTAGTTAAAAGGATTTACAATAATAAAGAAAAGAATATTAGCTTTTTTAAAAGATCCTTGAATACATGCGTGTCATACACGTATTGTTATATTTACTCGCAATTACGTAATAATATCGTCGCTTTGTCTTTATACAACTCTGCAATTATAGTCACTTATGAATTGAATAAACATATTAAAATGGAGAAATGTAAGAAAATACATTTAAGTCAAAATAATGCGTACTTAGAGGAAAATGATGATACATGTAAAATGCAGTTTATTCAAAGAAGGGCCACATTTATAAGTGAGAACACATGCTCATATGCGTATTATAATAATGTAGATATTACAATGTCAGAAAAGGAATTTACAAAGCCAATTTGTATTCATAAATATGCTTCTAACCAGGAGAGCGAAATTTTAAATGAAGGCTTAAATAATGGAGAAATAAATAAAGAGAATAATGAATTTGTATATATATATGACATACATCGTGAGCCTTATTTATTATTAAGGAAAGATAAAGACAATATAAGCTATATACCTCTATACATCCTAAGTTTTCTGAACGTAAAATTATTTCTTTGCATATTTATGTTTAGCAATATTGACATATTTGACTTGAGAAAAAACAAACCGAATAGCCCTTTATATATAAGCATATACTACTTTAAAAAATTAACGAAATGTTTCATTCCTTCCATATATGAAGCCTACTTTTCAAACAAGAAATATCTGAAGAGGAGTATAAGAATCAAATTAGAGAGTGAAAAGGCGACAAATAAAGAGCTCTTTAAGTTAGCTATACAAAATTTAAAAAAGTATAAAGAGAATTACCTAAAAGTGCAAAGACAAAAAAACAGTAATTCCTACAATAGCACTGGTAATTCTTCTATGAGTAACAGTTGTAGAGTCCCTAAAAGTTATAGTTACAACTTTTGTTTTGAGAATATACCTATAATAAAAGAAATAAACAAAAATAATTTCATTTATAGAGGCAAAGATAAGTTTAAACTAGTACAAAATATTCTTAAGGTTAACAAGCCTGGTAATGACTATCATAATGTGAAGAAACGTGTACATATGTCTAGAAAGGAGGTTGATTATAGTTATGATTTTTTCTCATATAATAGGGTTATTTCACTAAAAACGTTGTTAGAAAAAACTGTTGATGTTTGTTTCTTTAAAAGGTATTTTTCTCCTTTTTCAATTTTTAAAAATATATTTTTAAAAAAAAAAAAAAAAAGTAACAAATTGTTCAGTGTTGATAGTACTAATTTGAAATATGCAATAGATGATATGAATTCTGACACAAATAAACTAAACAAAAAGGAAGTGAAACAAAATTTGTTTTTCCTCTTTTGTAATAATATAATGAAGGATGATAACAGGATGGGGAAAATATGGAATTATAAGGAATTCTTTTCTCACGTAAGAAGGAACAAGAAAGAGGATAATTATATCACATATATATCAAAAAATAACAATACTGAATTAGAAAATATTAAAATAGAAAATGAAAACGATAAAAATTGTATCAGTTCTAAAGTCGACATTTACAAAAGGGGAACCATAGAAGACGACCACCATGGGGTACAAAATAACAGACGCATTTTAAAAAAAGATCATTTTTATTTTTTAAAATATTTTAACATAAAGTATTTTTTAACTTGTTGTCAGCCTTTAATAGCTTATCATATATTAATTATAAATCACGCATTTTATAGACATAATAAACCAGACAATTTATTAGCATACTTATCTATTAACAGTGGTGATATAACATCATTAAATGATTATATTATTAATAATCATATTAATTTACCTTTGAATTTAGAAGAAGAACTAAAAAAAGTAATAAATGACATGTGTCTACAATTATGTATTTTTTATTTTAATAATAATGATGTGTTGTGTTCACTTTTGTGCTTCTTAGACTTATGTAATGTGAATGTAGAAAAATTAAAAATGTATGTGCTTAGCATGAAAAGCATATATTATTATTTTAAAAAAAATTACAAAAAAAAATTTTTTTTTGATAAAATGATAAAAAAATGCTTTGACTTTTTTGAAATCAAAAATATTTCCATTGAAGATTTTTACAAAAGAAAAAAAAAAGTATTTTATGAAACTTTTACTCTGGTAGATATAAACTATTACGATTTATTTAAGAGGAGCTTTGTTGAGTTAATTATTATTAAATTATTTCTTCAATTATCAGAAGGAAATGAAAAATCAGACAATATACCTAACAATGGAAAGGATAATTTTGCAGCTAACCCATTTGGTAGTAGTAGTAATAGAAGTAGTAGAAGCTGTTGTATTAATGCAGAAAATGTCCAAATTAATTTCAAGCGTCATAATGAAGATATGAGCACATTAGATACCATCAATGATAAGGAAAAAGCTAAAAGCATGGAAAATACTACCAATTATAAATATGATAACAAGTGTAATGATAATGTGTCAACAATATATGGGGGCGTGGAAAAAATGTTACATGGTGAAGCAAACAAAACCTGTAAGGAAGATTATGGAAAAAATATAAATCTGGACAGAATTCATAATGAGGAAGAAAATTTTAGTAATGAAGCATACAAGGATGTATACGATTTGGAAATAAGTAAACATGGTAATGAGATAAACACTGAAGACGGTTATATTATTAAAGAGAAGACAGGGAAATTTTTTATTTTATTTCTCCTTGAAAAATCAATACATTATAGATTAAAAGAAAAGAAGAGAAGAAGAAAGAAAAAATATTTTAATGGTTTTTTTTTGAATATCATCTCTCTCTATTGCAAAATTAATAGAGTGCATCAATCGTTGACATTACTGCATATCTTAAGTAAAAAAAATGATATATTTATTTTTTTCTACGAATGTATTGATAAAAAAATTGATCTAAGAACGTGTAAGGATATTATTAATTTGTACACAAAAAATAAATACACCAAAAAACATATACTTACATTTTTAAATCATATTAAGATAAATGCCCATGAGATAATGAAAATTCAAATGAGAATTAAAAATAAAAATGAAGATCACATGAACAGTTGTAGTGGTAGAAATGATAGTTGTTACACTGATGTACATGGGAACTGTTCAACCACAATATTACTAAAAAAAATGAAAAACATTTTTACCAGGAATACGTCCTTTTGTAATAACGAGAATTCTATTAACCATTCTAGCAATACTGTCATAGAGTTACTCTATTATATCATATACAATAATTTTGATTATAAAATTCTTCAGAGTGTTATAGAAGTTGTACTCAAGAATAATGTATACTATACCAAATTTTATATATATCTAACTGCTTATGTTCAATTTGTATTTCGAAAAAATTATCCCTACTTATTTGTAAAAGGATGTAAAAATATTGTAGAAAAATTATATAATCTCAAATATAATGTGATTACAAGGTTAAAAAAATATGAACACATTTTCCATCGATCTTTTAACTCCTCTGAGGATTTAAAATTTTTTTTGATATTTTTTAAAAAGAAAGAAGAAGAATATAACAGTATAATTACTTTACTAAAAAATATGTGGTTTTTCTTACAAATTGATGAATACCTATTATTTTTAAAGAATTTTCAAATTATAGATATAAATAAATTAAAATTTTACAATATCGTACAAAACCTAAAAGAATATAAAGAAACCAGTTTAGAATTATTTTTTGATAAAATTAAAAAAGAAGAAATAACATATCTTTTAATTTTTTTTCTTATTTCAAATGATATATTTAATTTATTAGACAGATTCTTCTACATTTTTTACTTTGATGAACCGATCATTTGCTTAACTAATTTTGTAAAATGTATAAAAAAATATCAATTTTCAAAAGCAGAATACTATCTTAGGCGCCATTATAATAAATATATTAGAAAGAATAGAAATATTAACAAGCATAATTTATATTATATATTTTTTACTCATCTCATAAATTATTTGTTCATGAACCATTCCCATGTACGGTAATACCTACAAACAAATGTAATAGCACGCATATACATACTTATGTATATATATGTATAAATATAATTCAAACGAATACCACTTCAAAGTTGTGAAGTTATTTATCAATATGTGTCTGTGTGTGTATATGCACATGTAGCGTACAAAGAATGTCATGAGTACGTATATATATATATATATATATGCATGTATACTTATATATATATATATATGCATGTATACTTATATATATATATATATGCATGTATACTTATATATATATATACAAACATAATGCCATCGGTAAACTTACCATTGCACAACCATTCTTAGGTATATCATACTGAAGATGCTGGTACGAACACATCATGACTGCAAGTACAACTTTGATTTTTACATACACAAGGCAGTAACAAATTTTAATCTAAGAAAAGATATTTTCCCTGGAATATTTGAGGTTTGTGAAGACTTAATAAATAGTAAAAAGTTTGCACATGTAAAAAATATGCTTAACGATATATATGTGTCATTAGACAATTGTTCCAAGTATGCTTTTGCTTTTGACAAATTGCATATAAAACGAAACAGATTTATTCTGTTGCATTACACATGTTTCAAATACTTCTTGCATATAATAAAAGATAGAAGATATATAGATGATTACATAATTTTGCTATATAAAATTTCAAGTTCTTTCCATTATTCGAACGTTATTTTTCTCATATTCCTTTTGAATTATTCATATACTTTTCAATTTGCGCTATGCATTTACGACCAAACAGCCATATTATTATTATGTATATATTTAATAAACATTTTAAAAAAGGAAATAAATCAAAAATGCAAAAATATGAAAAGGAGGAGAAGCATGTTTGAATATGTAGACAAAAAAATTAGAGTGGTCATAAATTTACTTAACATGAACAAAGAAGGAAAAAAAGGAGCTAAAATAAAAAAAGAAAATAATAATAATTCCAAATTGTGCATATTAAACTTCCTACCATTAAATAATGAAGAAAGCGAACAAATATTTTTATTCAAAGAATATCATGAAAATAGAAAAAAATATATGAAATATTATAAAGAGTTGTTTTTAAACTTTGAAGTGTATAATGAGCATATGAACTTACAGAGCTACTTTTATGTTTACTCTGAAAAATATTTTCTTAATTTTAACAAACATACAAATATTATTAAATATTTATGTATTAATAAATATACGGTACAGAATTTAAAATTGAAAGTAATATATTTACTAAACTTATCTACCAAAAAAAAAATACCAATAAATTTTACTAAATTAAATATATCATATATAGAATTCATTTTGAAAAACATTGATCAGTGTAAAAACAGAAATACGGTAGTACATGTTCATAGCGTCATTAGGAATAAGCAGGTAAAAGATGAGGTGAAAATAAATAAAGAATTAAGAATGATGACTATTCATTGTACTTATGAAGATGCGAAAAAAGATATTATAAATACAGGAAGTTTCAATGAGGAACTAACAAAACAAGAGGATATGAAAGATTCTCATGTAGCTACAAATACATACGTTAAAAATAGTTTTATTTATAACAGGGAAATTTTGGATGCCAGGTGTTGTTACATTAATAATAGCTGCGCGAATCAAACCTTTAACAACAATAAGAGCAAATCTATTCATATAGAAAATTATAATAAAAAAGTACTTGTTGGAGAAGGGGAAAAGAAAAATGACGGAAGTAATCACTTCAATTTTATTTTCAGCGTCAAAAGAAACCACAAAAATAAATTAGCTAAAGATAAGGTAAATCTATTGATAAGCATATTTATATGCATAAACAATTTAATCAATAATTTTGATATAATTATGGCCCAATATATAATAGACAGTTTCGACATCAAAAATATATATAAACAAATAAAAAAGGATGAAAAGAAGAAGTTAAAAAAAGAAAAAAAGACAGGTTATAAAAATATACTTAATTGTAACTCAGAATGGTTTAGTAAAAATAGCATTATTAAAAAAGAGAAGAAATGTGATAGAACAGAACCAATAGATATGTTTAAATCGCGGGGAAGCTCTATTTTTGATGAAATTTATGACGAAAATCTATATAATGAAGATGAAGACAGCATGAATAGTTATGATCCTTTTAGGAAAATAAGAAACTATTACCTTAATATAAAAAAAAGAAAAAGCGAATTTGATGTAAAGAAAAATATTGAAACAAAATTAAATTTTAGACACGACATGTCCTATATGAACATTGATGATATATATAAATATATTTATTTTAACTCAGTTTGTGCTCTTGTTATATTTTACTATTTATGTATTGACAGAGAATCAGCATTGCAACTGGTGAATCATTTTCCCTCCAAAATGCTAAAGGATAAAAGTAAGTTAAACAAATTAGGTGGGTTAAACAAATTAAACGAATTAAATAGATTAAATAAATTGGAGCAGTTTTTTGAAATGTCTAAAATTCATTGTAGCTGTGATGTGTACAAATTTATTCTGACGACTGAACTGCTATTTATAGTTAGAAAAAAAGCATGCATTAATTTGAAGCCAATATTTTATCATTTAAATATGGAAATTTCGTTTTTAATAATGTTTTTTTATGTTTTAAAAAATTTTACGAATATTGATTGTAAAAAGACATTTGATACATCTATAATATTAAAATTTATATGCTTGTTTAAAAAAAATTTGAATATGTTTGCTGCAAATTTACTGATTTATCACAATTTTATTTTACTTTTGTTAACTAATTTTCATAGTTACAAACTAGAAAGATCTAAGAATTCGGGCAATAGCAAAAATAATAATAATTATAATAATAATACCTTTAATATTTACACGACAAAGAGAGAAATAAAAAAAGTTCACTTAGAAGGGAATTTAAATGTGCATAAGATGAAAAGTGGAGGTGAAAAATATAGAGTAGATAATCTTTTTGTATACTATGAATGTTCACAGTCATTTCTAAATAAGTACACAAATTTAATAACAACAAATTCGTGTAATATAGTATTTAATAGTTGTTACATCGGTAGTATGTTAGATGTCTATTTCTATCTGTTTCGGATAATGATAAAAAATAAATACAGAAGAAATAAAAGAAAAGGAAAATACGAAAGTGACAACAAAAAAAAGTTGAAAAATTGGAGAGGATTTTATTACCATAGTGGGGACATTCATAAGCTCCTTTTTAACATTAAAACGTTGGATAGAAATTTTATTAATTTATTTTTCGCTAATATAATTAACTTCTATAAAAATATGGAAATAATATTACCAGTGGAATTAGAAGTAGAAATTATTATATTTTTGTATAAATTAGCGTGCAAGTTTACATCAGAGAAACATATTAAAAAAATTGAGCGTATAATTAAAATACGAATTTTTACCTATGTTAGAAAAAGAAAAATATATCTTGTTTTCAGATTATTAGTAAACGTAAACGAGTATGACAAACTAAATTTTGTCTTTAAATTAATTTTTGAGAATAATTATATATCGAGTTTTTTAAAATATAATAAAAACATATTTTTATCTCTAAATGTGCATAAGTTTAATTGCGATCTTAGTGTTTGCCTAAATAATAATTGTTTATTGTATAATGAAAAAATTTATAAGCTCAAGAATTCTTTTCACAATATAAAGCAGAGTATTATAGAAAAGAAACAGTTAAAATTATGTTCAACTCACAAAGTTGCCAAAAGTTTGTGTAATCGATCTACTGTTACTTACGGACGCAGTAATGAAAGAATTAACACATATAAAACTGCCGAAGTTGAGAGGGAATATGGGCATGTTAACAACAATAAAAGCGTTTTTAAAATTTTTGAAAAAAAAAACAAAAAAAACAAAAAAAACAAAAAAAACATATTTATTAGCAATTTATTGAATATTCTTAAGAATATATATAAAAACGAAAAAAGGGAAAGGAACAAAGCAGAAAAGAACCAAATAAATATTTTATACAATTTTAATGACATACATTTTTCAGATTTGCTAATTCTGTATGAAAAAAATTATGTGCGCAAATATCAAAATATATCTTCTCCTTCTTTTTTGTTTTATGATGATAATTTCTTTATACACATACTGTCCTTCTATATAACTATCTACTGCAAGCAATATGCCAAATGTGATATGGAAACGTTATTACGAATATATAAAAAAGTTGGTTTAAAGTATGAACTATACAAGTTATTAAAAAAAAAAGTTACCAGTTCTATAAAAAATTTAAGAAATGAAAATAAAGATATATTTGATGAGAGTAGCTTACATACAATAACTGTTAGCATAAACTTGCTACATCATTGTTCAATGATATTACTAGAAATGGAAAATTTATACGCTTATAATTGTAACTTAAATGTTATATACCTTTTGATTTTGCAAGTAAAATATATTTATTTGTACAATAAGCAGAAATTACAGATGACCAAATATCGTAACTTTTCTTCCTATTTAAATAAATTTATTACATTAAAAGCCTTGGAAAATAATAAAATATATGAAGTAGACAATATTGATAAAATATTCGAAAATGTTATACAAGAAAATATTTCCGTTTCGGATTATAAAATAAACTTTTTAAATTTATCATTACCAAGTCTTATTTCTTTGGTTGAAAATCATCCAATATTTTATGAAACGTTAATTTTACTAAAGGTAAAAACGCTTACATAAAACGAGAACAAAATGGGAATGTAAGAAGCGTGAAAGTATAACGCGGATTCAAATGTGTATCATTAGTTTTGACTTTTTTACGTATGTACATTCGTACATATATATATATATATATATATGTATACATTTACACATACATATATGTATATATATATTTGGTGAACGCTCCAACACGTGCGTGCAGGGAATCGTTTCGAAATTGTTCCTTTTTTCGTATGACATTAATTTCATCTGTGAGTATTTAGACAAATCAAAATTTTTATTTCTTCTTAGGCATATGAAAAAAATTACGATGATATAGTATACTCTTTTATTCCGAAAATTTTGTTCATTCAAGTTGTCATATACAATAATAAAAAATATTTATCTGATTACTGTTCTTATAGCTGTATTGACAAGAGTACTTTAAATTATATAATAAAGTTATTTCAGATTAATAGTTTACATTTAAAACTTTACAAAAATTTCCCGACAAAAAAATATAAATATATAACTACAAAAAAAAATTTGTTAACTTTTGATTTTGATTCTTACATTTTATCTTCAATAAACATACACTATTCAAATATGGAAGAAAAAAGAAAGTTTTGGGACTATGGAGAACATGTGCGCTCTCTTAAATACCTCTTAAATCAGATAAGCAATATCGATTTTAAAATGAAGGTATAAAAAGTAAATATATAGTATTATAAATATACATTTAAATGTACTTACATAATAGTATATGTGTATACTTATATAAGTGCCTCATATACATGGTCATATATTTTATAAATTTTTAGGAATTTATATACAACGAATACATGTTAATCTTTTATTTTTTTTAGGTTTGCAAAAAATTAGGTACTGATTTTAATGATATATATTTTGCATGTAAGGACATTCTCAATTAAGCAGCAAAAAGAAAAAAAAAAAAATTAAAAAAATAATTTGAGCCTGTTACGAAGGAAAATAAAAGCATAATCATTTTGTCCCACATATTATGCATTTAATACAAATAAATATCTGTAAGTGTAGATATATAAAAAAATGTATCCGTACACTTATTTTACGTAATATTTAAAAAAAAAAAAATTTTATTTGTTTTTTATATACATAATAATTTAACAAAGAAAAAGTGTCATTTGTTCCATTAAATTGCATATAAAGCGCCAATGTATTGTATATATTAATAAAATAATTATAAATTTCTTAAACAGTTTTTGCGAAATTTATATATATATATATATTTTTTTTTTTTTAAAAGAGTTCTTTTCATATTTTTGTCACAAATATACATTTATAAATATGCATTCATTATTATACATATATATATATATATTTACACTTTGTAATTATATGTTATAAATTAAAATCTGTTATATGAATAAATTTAACATATTGTATTAATGCACGAAGGGACTTAATATTATTTTTGAAAAGTTATAGTCCTATCAACACTTCCGCAAATCGTTAAATATGTTTTAATATATATACAAACAGATATATATATCAGAAAATTTATATACTTAATAATAAATGTATATTTTTTTATTTGTATATATAATATATATATATATGTATACATATAAATATAGATTATAATATATTTATGTAAATATGTATATAATGTGAAATATATAAGATGAAATATATGTATATATATATATATATATATGAATTTACCTAATTAATGTATATATTTTTTTTTATGAAATTTCCAGTAAGATTTACTTTGTTTTAAATTATGATTATTTTACAAATATTTAGCTTGTTTTTTTAAAAATTTTTATTTTTGTAAGAAATATATCTTAAATTGAAAAAACAAAAATTAAAAAAGCGGGAAAAAATATATTTAGATTAATACGTAATTTGTTTTTGAATACATATTTAAATTTTTTTTCTTTTTCTTTTATTCTCGTATTTTATATCATATAGAGAAAATATATATATATATATATATATGCTATATTATATGTTATATGTAAATATAATATTATATGTATTGTAATGCAGAATATACATTATCATAATTGTTCCTAAATATACAAAATTGTACATAAATTTAATATATTATTTATTACACTTCACGTAGTTGTACGTTGATATATATACATACAAATATATATATTTATATATATATTATATACTTCAAGTATTCGTAAACATATGTACGTTAAGTATACTTAAACGTATAAACATATAATTATATATATATATATATGTATGACATTTTGCCCGTAATTATAAGGGCATTTTATTTGTACTCTTACTGTTTTTGTTTTTTTTTATATAAACCAAAAAATGGAAAAGGTAATTAGTATGAGAGAGATTATTACAAATACTAGAAAGATAAAATTGCATGAAAATTTTTTAGAAGATTGTAATTTAAAAGATATATTTTACAACGGGTTGGAAACCGTCAACTGTGGGTATAATGATTATGTAAATATCAAGACTTGGCTTTTTGTTATATCGGAAAAATTGTTTTCAGATGATTATGAAGAATTAGCGTATGTTGCTTGTGACGCATTAAAAGTTTTGCTGTGTAATAACAGATTTCTAAATGTAATTATTTTTAAATTGTTAAAGAAAAATTTGGAAAAATATATATTAAAAATAATGGGTATATGCTGTTTAACAGTTGCTTCAAGAATGCAGCAGATAAATGAAACAACTTGTTTTAAAGAAATATTGGAAATGGCAGATCTGAAAGATAAAATTAATGAATTTAATATAAGACAGATAGAAATAGATGTTTTCGTTTCATTAGCCCATTCAGGTTTTTGTTTTGAAAAAATAGTTACACCTGTTAATGAATTATATCATATTATGAGTTTTCTGGAAAGTTACCAAAATTTATTTGAAGAGGATGATTTTCTTATATTTAAATCATCTAGTAATTTGATGTTACGAATTATTTATTGTATGGTTCCAGTATTTAATATGAACATATATAATTATTCAATTGTCAATTATGTTTTAAGATTATTTATTAAAGATAATGAAAAATATAAATATATTTTTCAAAAACTAAAACAAAATTATATTGACAAAGAAATTATTGACATATGTAATTTTCAGAACCATATGCTTAACATTATTAACGCATTTAAAAATACATCCATTTTCTCAGCTAAAGATTCTATATTGAACAAGCAAAATGATATTGATTTATTTGATTATATAAATAAAAAAATAGAAAAGCAGTGGACCATTTATAGAGACAAAGAAATAACAGTATAGTAAGAAATTATAAAAGGTATCTAAGGAATAAGTAAGACCTTATTAAGATAGAGAAAAAAAAGAAAAAGTAGAAAAATGTAAATAGTGATAAAAATGAATATTAAAGTGAAAATAAAAATTTGTTAAAGTACGTGTTGTTTAGCAAAATAAAACATAACAAGAATGGAAACAATATGGAAATGAAATATATAAAACCATGTAGTAGTAGCGAGTATCATTCATTGTAATTAAAATTTTGTGTGCTCATGAATATCAGTATTTAATGTTATACTTATATTTTTGAGTGATTTTGCTTATATTATTTCACCTGCATTGTCGCAGCTATTTTTATATGTTCTGCTTTAGTTCCACTTGCATTTCGTCTGTTTTATATTCATTGTTTCATTCGATTAGTTTTATATAAAAAGGTACTTTTTTAATATTTTCCCCTTTTTTTTCCTTTTTTTTTTACCTTTTTTTTTTTTGTTTTTTTATTCTTGAAAAAGGAGAGTATATGTTTAAGAAAATTTTTATGTTCATTCAAACATTATTAAAAAATTAATGTGCATATAAGTGTTATATTATAATACATATATACATGTATATACACATTTAGTTATTTACATATATACTATTATATTATGAATAGTTTTTTTATGATTTATTAATTATTTCTTTTTGTTTTTATTTAATTTATCATAACATTTCATATTATTAGTTTTTAATTTTTTTTTTTTTTTATTTAACCTTGTTTTTAGCCTTAAAATAACTTTTTATAAAAATATAAACATATAGCGTAAATTTTTTGTTAAAATGTAAAAAAAAAGAAAAAAAGAGTAGAGAATTACGAATAACGAATAAAGACCAACGAATAGCAACATAAATGAAAAAAATAAAATACTTTTACCAGAACGTTCCCTAAATTGTATAGAATGGAACGTTAAAAAATAGAAGAATTATGTTGACAAAAAAATGTAATGAACTATTAAAATAGAAACATTAAAGAATATATTTGTTCTTTAATGATTTTTGGAAAAATAATGCCAAAATATATACGGTAAGAAACTTCAAAAGCCACGTTTTACTGCATATATAAAAAATATATACATGTATATGTTATTAAAGAGAGGTGATACATAAAATTTCGTTGCTGATTTTTTTTTTTTTTAAAGCAAATTCGTTGAAATTTTTTTATATTATGAAGAAATTGTTTTCCACCATTTTGTAGAAAGTGTCAACATTATAATACAATGTATAAATATATATATGGGTTTATCAGATTAGATACAGTAAAATTTTTCAAATTTTGAGAGTATAAAAAGATGAAGAACACATAAATTATATACGAAATAATCATGGGAAGAGATAGTAAGAAAAATAGTAATACAACCAATACAATTAAATTGATAGAACTGCTTAAAAATGAAAAGAATATTTTTGCCTGTGTACAGTGTTGCGAGAAAAGTTCCTATGAAATATATAACAACTTAGTACAGTTTATAAAAAAGACTTTGGATATTCCCATATGTATCATTGATATTATAACTATATATAACTGCAAAAATATAGCAAAATTTCTTAAAGACATATTTTTGGATTTTATAAATTTTGTTAAAAGGAAGAAAATTTATAAATTCATTTTTTTTTTGCCATATTTTGATGATTGGATTTTACCTTTACAACAAGAGAGAAGTTTAACCTTTTCAGATGAAAAATACGGTAAATACGGTGAGAGTTACTTGGCAAACTATTCGGATAATGATGAAAAGAAAAACAAAAAAACAAAAAAAAAAAAAGGAACAGATATGAAGCATCTATGCACATATATAATTCAATATATTATTTAAAAACTAATTTGTTAAAAAAATTGAACACCAAATTTTGTGTTAAATTAATTGGTTTTCACATAACTAGAGATATATTTGATTTATATAGGAATTTGTTTGATTATAAAATAGAAATATCCCAGTTTGTTATTGCACACATTCCATATTACATCCATATAAATAAAAACCTTTTGTTTTTTTTTAAAAAAGGACAGTTATCTTTAGATCGAGTATATAATATCATTTCGAACAAAACAGATTTCATAAATACCAATGATGAGTATAATATAAACTTGTTCAAAAGTTTTTTTAAATACTACATCAAGTTCCAAAATTCTAACTCTGGTTTTACAATAACCGGAAAAAGAAGAGACACAAAAGAAGTGGAAGTTCTAAATATTACGTGCAAAAAGGCTGTTCAGAATTTTATATTTCAAAATAAAAATTATAAATTGTTAAACTTATTAACTAATTTAGAGAATTTTAAGTATCTCAGGACATATAACTATTTTTTAAGTAATAAAAAAAAAAGAAAAATCCATATTTTTCTTTTTACAGGTAATGATAAAAATGTTTTAAAATATATGTGCAACTATTTTTACTCCTCCTTTTTTATAAAAGAATATATTAACACTCTTCTGAAAAAACATACCAAGCACACTATAAAGAGGAATACTTATCAAAATAGTAATAGCAAAAATAATACCACAAATAAGGTCATTATTAAGGGAGATATCACTCCTAGTAACTGCATCTTTTTAAATAGTTCTGAAAATTGTACATTCTATTATGGCAATCATGGTAGTATGGAATATAATAACATATGTAATAAGAGAGACGCAACTAAATGTATGATGCACGATAATAATCTGAAATTTGGGAATTATGAAATCACTCAGAAATGTTTAAAACTGGAAGATCTAGCATATATTAGAAAGCATTTTATACTAAAGAATAGGTACCAACATGATTATTACAATATCATTCATTCTGAGAAAAAAATTTTTATTAAATTTTACTTTAGCAAAATTAATATTCCAAATACCCTTTTAATATATGGAAATCATGGTGTAGGAAAAACTACATTAATGAAATTTATTGTTCACATTATTTCTTCAAACTATAAAGATATGTTTATTCATAGGGGGGCAATGCATAATACGCACAACTCTATAACAGGAGATAATACAAACAGTAATACGGGGAATGGAAGTACGACTGAGAATAAGATATATGCCAATAATACACGTAACAATATACATTGCGGATATAGCAATATCAAGTACTGTGACATTATGAAAAAAATGTATCATAAGGAAAAAAAATTTTTTTTTTGTAAATTCCGAAATGTGTGCATAATTCCATTTGAAAATCATCTTTTAATAAACAAAACAATGGGCAAAAATAGTATATACATAAAAAAGGTTTTCTCAATGGCCTTAAAAAATCAGCCGGCAGTAATAATTTTTGATAACATAGATCTATTTCTTGAAAAAAATAAGAATTACAATTATCCAGAATATGATCAAAATGAAGATGTTTATAAAAATATTTATATTCTGTTAATACATTATTTGAATTTCTACGTGAATGGATCGAATAAAATAAAATTTATTGCAACATGTACAACACACCCACATTTTTACAAATTTTCCTTCTTGAATGTGATGGAGAAGATACTGTTTCTTTCGTAACAGGTTATTTTTTGTTTTCTACTTTAATTTTTTTTTTTTATTTTGTTTCCTTCTTTATCTCAATTTGTTTCTCATTTTTTGCTTTGTCATTTAACCATTTGTTATTCTTAAAATTTGTACTAGTTCAACTTAAGCATTAAAATTATACTTTTTTTTTTCTCTCTCTCCTTAAAAATTTTATTTCTCATATAATAAAGTTAAATGGGGAAAAAGTCTATTTTTTTGTTCATATATAGTATATCGGGTTTAATGTATTAATAAAAAGCAGTGTTTTAAATTAATTATTTAATTCATAGTTTTACTTAATTACTATTATTACAACACACTTCATAATGTTAACACGTATTGATTATAGGCAAAAAAAAATAAAATAAAATAAAATAAGTAAAAATATATAAAAAGCATTAACAACAGATCTCATTTTAACCGTAAAACGGGGGAAAATACGTTACATGTAAATAAGCATACGTGCGAATTCGTTAATTACAGTATTAACTGCACATTCATTTTTACTGCTAAATGTAGTGTTAATTCTAATTTTTTTTTTTTTTTTTTCTCATTTTTCTCGTTTTTTTGAAAAAGAATAAAAATAAAAATGCATAGATATATCGCCTTTTTTTTAAATCAATTTTAATAAAAATAATACAGTTTAATTAAACGCTAAAATTTTAACGATTGTGTTTTACTGTTGTAGTACTAAACTGATTTAATGTTTGGATATGTGGACGGCCAAATCCAGAACACGATTTGAGTATCCCCATTCGTTATCATACCATGAGACAATTTTAAAGAAATTGTCATTTAATGCTAAACCAGCTTTCAAATCAAAGATTGATGACCTGCTGTCATGTACAAAATCTTGAGATACAACTTCATGATCAGTATAACCTAAAATTCCTTTAAGTGGACCTTCAGATGCTTTTTTAAGTTCTGCAGCAACTTCTTCATACTTGGCTGGTTTTTGTAATCTACATACTAAATCAACAACTGATACGGTACCAATTGGAACTCTAAAAGCAACACCTGTTAATTTTCCATTTAATTCTGGAAGAACTTTTCCAACTGCTTTTGCTGCACCAGTAGAAGCTGGAATAATGTTTAGTAATGCACACCTTCCAGCTCTCCAGTCTTTACCTCCTTTGGATGGTCCATCAACTACTAATTGGTTGGCTGTTGATGCATGTACAGTTGTCATTAGACCTTCAATAATACCGAATTTGTCATTAAGTACCTTGGCAATAGGTGCTAAACAATTTGTGGTACATGATGCGTTCGAAACAATAAGTTGTTTTCCATCATATTTATCATGATTAATACCCATAACATATATTGGCGTATCATCTTTTGGTGGTGCAGACATTATAACTTTCTTTGCTCCTCCTTTAAGATGTGCACTTGATAATTCCTTTGTTAAAAACACACCAGTTGACTCACAAACAACATCAATTCCGTATTTTCCCCATGGTATCTGAGATGGCTCCTTCTCATTATGTATATTAATTGTTTTATTACCTACAATAATCTTTCCATCACCTGGTGTAACTTCACATGGGAACTTACCATGAACTGAGTCGTACGCTAGTAGGTAGCATAAATGTTTGATATCCATAAATGGGTCATTAATCGCTACAACTTCCTAAACAGGTTGGAGTAAAAAATATGAAAATATAAAGCGGTCTGGTTACAAATACAAAAATATAAATATATATATATCAAAATATTGTAAAAAGGCTTATAAGAAAAAAAATACATCGGTTTCTCACTATACATACATCCATTCAAATGTTATTTATGTAAAAATAATAAAAAGGAAAAGATACTCAACTGCATGAACATACTCCTATCACAATTATTACTGTCATATGCCCGCATAAAATTTTGCGCACAGATATGGGAGTAAATACCCGCATACATGTATATAATACATGCGTATATGAATATATTTGTATAGGTATATAAACACATTTGTAAATCTTCACAAATATACATATATAATATGCTCTACAGGTGGGGAACAAGCATATTTTCATTTTTCTCTTTATCGGAATAACAAACTTACAATATCAGTCCTGCCATATGCAGCTCTAAAAACTAAACGTCCTATACGTCCGAATCCATTAATACCAATCTTTGTTACTGCCATTTTTCTTTTATAAAAATCTTAAATATTAAAAGTTAGAGAAATTTTCTTTTTTTTATTTGTGTAAATATAAGATGCTAAATAACTTTTTAATTATTGTTTCAAAATTGAAGAATAAGTAAAATTTTTTAATAAAAATGAAAATTCTTTTTTACTTAATGCGTATTTGTTTTGCTTTTAATATTTACATAAAAATATTTTTTTTTTTTAATGAAGATTTAAAATGTGTTCTTAAATTTTTTTTTTTTTTTTTTTTTTTTTGGATAAATATTAATTTTTTTTTTTGAACGCATGTTTAAAATTTTTTTTTTTTTTTTTTCATCTTGGAACTAATATATTTTGTTATAGAAAAAATTTCATTAAAAAAAGAAAAAAATTAATCCACCTCTATGATTTAATGGTAGTTATTTAACACAAGTAATGTGATATAATATTTGTAAATGCTATATATGTATATATATTGCATTGCTTTCCTAGATATGCATTCACCTTTTATAACTCGTATATTCCTAATTGCATGTCTGCGGGCGTAGGATTTGTAGTGATATAAATGTACACGTGAACATATATTACCTACATACATGTGCATATATATATTATTTATGCAAGTGCATATATATATCATATATACAAGTGAATATATATATCATATATACAAGTGAATATATATAGCATACATACAAGTGCATACATATATATATTATTAATACAGGGGCAAATATATATATAATATATATATTTACATGCTTAGGCACAGTACTGTTTCTGTTTTTATTTCTTTGCGTTTGTTCAAATAATTTTACAAGTTTTCAAATCCTTTTATGGAATGCTAGTATTAAAATTCCTCTATTTTTTTATCCTCTTTCATTGAACACATTTTTTATCAAACTTACACTAAACACATAGTAGTATTTTTGCTATCAAACAATAATTCAAAAAGAGTGCGAACATTTTGTAGTAGTTAAAATACACAGCTCATAACTTGAGGATATAATTATTAGGTACTTAAGGTGGTTAATTTTTTTTTTTTTTTTGATATGTTTTACTGTGTATAAAATGTTTTATCTTATTATTTAAATTTTTCGTTTTTCTATAATGAGACATAACCTTTGCTTAAATTAACATTCTTGGATAAAAAAGATATTTCGTTTTCTATGATTTTTATTACAAGCTAGCAAAAAAATTAGAGATGTGTACATTTGCATAAGGATAAATATAGATATACACATATATATAAATATATATATTTACATAAATATTTTTTGGAACTTCCTATTTTTTAGAGAAAGTAATAAAAAAGAAAAAACCCAATTCATATTTTAAAAAAAAAAAAAAGAAGGTATAGCACAGCAAAATGGATTTCCTCTTTTTTCTAAGAAACATATACAAAAGAGGAAACAAATTAATAATATTGTAACTCAAGGATTAACTCACATGCACTATATATAATAATATATATATTTATACCATTTAACAAGGTGAAATATCCTCAAACTTTTGAACAATCTATAATTTTTATATGTGTACCCTTTTTACAAGATGTGGCGTTTTATTTTAATATTTTGATAACATAAATATATATTATTTCATGTATCATTCCATCAACTGAACAATTAATATTTTATTATTCCACAAAACAAATTAATTAATAGCTATTTAAGAGATTATTTTAAAGAAGTTTCTGTTTTTCACCGAATCAGAACGTAGCAAATATACATATACATATATATATTTTTTATTTTTTTTTTTCCAATCTTAAACGCTTTAAGATGTATTTTATATAATATGGAGCCTTTCACTTTTCACAATGGGATATATTACAAACACATTAATATGATATAAAAATAATTTTTTTAAAAAAATTAGAAAAGAGAAGTTAACTCCAAAATTTTTTTTGTTTTTGAATTTTTGATGAGAATGAAATAAAGTATTTTTCTTTTCTTTTCTTTTTTTTTTTTAAAATTAAAATCGCATATGTTTCATTGAAAAATTAAAATAAACGGAATTCAGTAACACTAAATAATTATGAACACAATTGAAAAATGTGCTTTCATGTGTAAGCACTTATATTACATAAAAAATATATGACTTTGCAATCATAGTAATTTGTACCTTATGCGCAATACCTGTAGGCAATAAAGAAAACTGTTTTTAAAGCTATTGCAGGTATTTTGTTGAAATTGCTTCATTATATAAGCCTGTAGGTAAATATATTCATATATGTATATGTATATATTAGACTAATGTAGGAACAGTAAATTGCATTTATAACTGAAGCATTGAGGTTCTTTTAACAAAGCATTGTTATTTTCATGGAATGAAACAATTTCCTTTGAATATATGGTCCTTTTTCATTTTAGAAAAACTAATTTTGGATACATGTATAATGTATAAGCACATACCATTTATGTACGTTCTTATCTTCTTATTCGAAATTTTTTATTAGTAAAACACAAGTTAGCACTTCCAGTTTTTAGATGAACAAATTGAAGGTTAAAAAAAAAAATAAGTACATAAATACTATAATGAAAAATGGAAAGCATTTTAAATCATAAATATCAAAAAAGCTGTTTTCTAAATTCCATTTGCATTTTAAAGTTTCGCATCTTTTTAATCGAAATAATTCTAAAAAATATTTGTTCAAAGAGAATTTTTTATCTTACGACAATAGTATGTTCTATATTATTAAATACATATATGCACACTCGCAAAAATGTATAAAACCAAACACTACATATTTGAAAAAGCTTTGCTTATATATATATATATTCTTACATTCATGAGGTTATTTTTTTATTACATATTGCATTTTGTTAAGCATTTTTGCAAAATATTGGCGTTAAGATATGTGCAAATAAAATGTATTTATGTTAATTCGTAAAAATGGTTATATATAAAAAAACTTTTACATAACATATCAAATGCTTTTATTATTATAAGTTCAAAAGTGTTCATATAACGTTTCTGCCGTCTTCAGTGTATCATTTAAAATTTTATCAATATTGAAAAATATACTCTTTTTTTTTTTGCTCACTTTGTTTCATATTTACATATATGCTTATATATATATACATACTTATGTGTGTACACATACATGCAAAATTCACGTGCGGTAACAATTTTAGTTTGTTTAATGAATATCATGAATAAAAAAATTATCATCCCTGGTAAATGTAATATCAAAAACTTTCACCATAACAAGCCCCTCTATTATTTCTTCCTCTTTACCATTTACGCTTAAAAAAGATTAGCCAACATTTAGTGATTTTTACTAAAAAGAACCAAAGCATATTTAAAAAAAAAAAAATAATAAAGTGAGTGAATTAAAATGAACAAAATAAATAAAATAACATAAAATAAAACAAAATGTACAGCTCCTATGCGTACATAGTTTATTTCCATTTATAATATTATTTATGGTGTTACACGGGAATACGAGTGTTTATTTGTGTAATTTTCTTTGTTTTGTATAATTACACTTTTTTACAATATATTTTTTTTTAAGAATACAAATTATACAGGGATAACAAATTAAACGTAAGAATTATGAGCTCTTTTTTAATTATTTTTTTTTTTCTCGTAATGTGAAGAGGAAAAATAAAAATATACACTTATTTTTTTTAAATTCAAATAATATGCAACATGAAAAAAATATTTATAAATATATTTTTTTTGTTTTAAGATATGTTTAGATTAAATAAATGATACAGAAGTTCCTTTTTGTAAATATTTGTGTTGGTAAATATATTATAAGCACATATACATATATACATATATAAATGTGTATACATGTATATATATATGTATATATAAACTCACCTCATTAGAAAAAGAATTGTCATTTTTTATATGATAAGCAGCTTTTAAAAGATAACTTTATTTAATCGTATTTCAAAGTAAGCATACTTAAATTTCCCTTCACAATTTTTCTTAACAAAAGAAATCAAAAGTTCCATAAAGGATGGCCGGTGGGGGAGCATTAAATAACTTGTTTCCAGGATACAAGGATAAAATATGGCTAAAGCTTCCTTACCAAGTACGAAAGAATAATTGCTCGGCGCACGTACCTGCGCATAAGGAAGTCTATGCATGAGTACAAATTTATCTTAACACGTGTGCATGTTTATTAGTTATATAAATACATATATACGTAAACCCATATATATATACACCCATACATATATATACCTCCATATGAGTACATATAAAAAAAGTTAAAATTTTATATACCAAATTAAAAAAAAAAGAAAAAGAAAAATGTATCCTTTTTCCGCAAAGTTGCAATATGTTATCTCACCACTTTTACTTGATATGTGCTTTACCTTTTTTAATTGATTTTTATTTTTATTTTTTTTTTTTTAATATAAAATTTACATTTGAAATTGTATTTTTATATTTGCATTCCTCCTGTATTCAGCTTCGAGTCTATTTAATAAATTCATGGAATAAGGAATTTGAAAAAAACATGTTAAAAGCAAAAATAAAAAATAACAGAATAAAAAATTTGAATTATTATATACTGGATAGATTTAAGCCAAATGATAATTACAAAAATAGTCATACAGATTATAAAAGACAGATATGTAGAGGAACGTTAGAAGAAGGGTGTGATTTTTATTTGCCTGATAGAAAAAATCAGGATAGATTAAAAAATCATTTAGAACCATATACAAATGAAGAAAATGAAGAAAGAAAAAAATATAAATATTTAAATTTAAAATATTATATATTATTTGCCTTGGGTTTTTCTATAGTACATAATAATATACAATCAAGACCAGTTGCTTGGTGTATGGACTCAGAACCACCACATACCCCTCATTATCCATTTTGGTTTAAGTCCATTTTTCATTCTCATGATATACCAAGTGTAAGGAGGGGGTTTGAAGTCTATAGACAAATATGTGCAACTTGTCATTCGATGGAACAATTACAGTTTCGTAGTTTAGTTAATGAAGTATATCCTGAAAAACGAGTAAAACAAATAGCAGCATCTTATGATATAGAAGATGGTCCAGATGACAAAGGGGAGATGTTTACAAGGCCAGGTGTATTAACAGATTCATTTCCAAAACCATATCCAAATGAAGAAGCAGCAAGATATGCAAATGGTGGTGCAGCACCACCAGATTTGTCAGTTATAACTTCAGCAAGACATAATGGACCAGACTATATTTTTTCATTATTAACTTGTTATCGTGATCCTCCAGAGGGCGTAGTACTAAGACCTGGTTTATATTATAATACTTACTTTGCTGGTGGATCTATATCCATGCCTCCACCCCTTCAAGATGATATGATTGAATATGAAGATGGAACACCGTGTAATGTTTCTCAGATGGCAAAAGATGTTGTAAACTTCTTAACATGGGCAGCTGAACCAACACATGATGAAAGAAAACTAACGGGTCTCAAATTAGTAAGTGGTGCTTTTGTTGCAATGGTACTAATGACTGTATGGCAGAGATTTTTCTGGACTATTTATGCTACTAGAAGAATTGATTTCGGAAAAATAAAATATTTATAATGTACATTAGTTTTGGAAAATTAAAACATAGAAGCTGTTGATTCAACGGTCTTTTTTTTTTTTTTTTTTACCATCTCATTTGACGGTATAAATGTGTATATGTATGTGTAATTATATTATGTATATTTTCGTAAGCATACAGAAACAAGTCGATATACGGGTTACAAAGAAAGAGAAAAATTATTATACATATAAACATACATATATATGTATGCCATTTTGCTATTTTTACAGTAAAATCATAATCTTTAATTATACCTATTATATAATTGCATTTCATTAATTGTACACAGCGAACGTTTTTGTACTTTTATGGAGCACATTTTATTAAATATATGGAAGTTGTAACCTAGGGTTTTACAAAATTAATGAGCATTAAAAAAATATTTGATATTGTAGTTGTTGCAATTTAATGTTCTTGTTCCTTTTTTTCAGGCACAATTCTTGCAAATTTTTTTTTTTTTTTATTTTTAATTTGAAGTTTATTTTTTCATATTTTAATATAATTCTTTTTTTTTCCCTTTTTTTTTTTATATTAAAACATTTTCGGTACAAATGGTACGAAAATTTTTTGTTTTGTTAATTTATTTTTTTCCTCGTTATTTTACATTATTTATGCTACTGTAATATTCCATTTTATTTTATATTTTTTTTTAAGTTTTAAAGCTACACCTTTTTTTATTCTCTATAAACGGCACAAACTCAAATCTGAAAAATGAAAATTATGCTTTGCATGGTAGTATATAATATATAATTTTTCAACAAAAAAATTGATTGCGTAGAGAATGCTATTGCATTGGCGAAGCCCCTTGTAGGATGCTGGGAGTGTATCTATTTGTGTATATGCATATATGTTTATGAATGTGTTAATTTGACATTTTTGGAAACATTACCAACTTTGCAAAGAATGAAAATTATAGGTATATCCTTTTCTACCACGTCATTCTTTTCAGAACGTAGTCTAAGTTACACACGTATATGGTCACCTATGTTTTTTTTTTTCTTTTTTTGCTGAAAAAAAAAATGTTTTAGTATGTTCCGCAGATTCGTACTATGCAATTTCTAATATGTACATTTATTATTTTAAATATTAAAATAGAAATGGATAGATTAATTTATATGCTCGCCTGTTCTAATGTAATGCATTTTTACTTACAACTTTTATGTAGTACAATATTATTGTTGTAAATTATACTAATAAAAGTTGTTTCAATAAGGGGTTTTACTATATATTATATTGCAAAATTCATTTTTTCCTTTATTGTTCAAATGATAGGGAATAGTTCTTATGCTTTACTTTGTACATACTATAAAGGCTTCCATGCATCATTTATATAGTGTACTTAATTATTAATGTTCCTTGTACATTAAAATGAAAACTTAATATTTATTTTCTCCTTAAAATATGTTTAATTTTTACCTTAACTTTGTGAAGATGTTGAAAGTAAAATAACGTTTTTCTTTTATTTAATTTTATTTATTTTTACTTGGTTTTATTTATTTTTACTCGGTTTTATTTATTTTTACTTGGTTTTATTTATTTTTACTTGGTTTTATTTATTTTTACTTGGTTATATTTATTTTTACTTTTGTTTACTTATTTTTACTTAGTTTTATTTAATTATACTTATTTTTACTTAATTATATTTAATTTTCCTTTATATATTTTTTTTTTTTTTTTTTGTAGATACATGAAGTAAAACGAATAATAGGAAAATTATATTTATTAAAAATGAACAACTAAAATGATAAATGATATGTGTAAGTAGAAGATGAAAAAAAAAAAAAAAAAAAAAAAAAAAAAAAAATCATGACAAGAATAAAAGAAGTAATAATACACAAAAAGCTTTAGATTAATAATAACTTAAAAATGGACTAATTAAAAATAAGGATTTATCAAATTAAATTCGTAGAACTGTGTAAGGGACAGAGTGTAAAATAAAAATGTCATTATGAATTAGGCAAAATAAGAATTACAAAGAGTTAAATAGCATTAGAAAGGAGCAAAAAAATGAAAAAAATTAAAATAAGATAAAATAAATAATTAAATAAATAATAATAATGCGGATGTTGAAAATTGGACAACATACATTACCAATCGTTTGCATATGCCCTAGAGGATATTAAAAATGTACTGACGGACATATACCAACGTATGTGTATGTATAGGTATGCATTGTAAATGTATACTCACTTATATGCATTTTCTTGCTTACATCTTCGTGGTTTGCATATACGCAGATACTACACATAGTCGGGAAATTGCTCTTTTCGAGCACAAATAGAACGGAATGTGTAAAAGGAACAATAAAGAGAATATATGATCATAAATACACACAAGGCTATACATACTAAAAACATCTGTCCATTCGAAAATAAAACAAAACTTTTAAAATGTTCATAAGTTCTTTTGTTTAGTAATACCCAATAAAAATCGTTAAAGTCATTTCTTTTGTATGAATTGTATACTTTTGATCCTTCATTAAAATCTTCAATTAAGATATATCCAATTAATAAGCAAAAAAAAAACAAAAATACAAATATAAATCCCATAAAAAACTTAAATATGCGTTCACAAAAGCATTGGGAAAATATCAGAAGGAATATTAATATCAAACTGAAGACATATAATACTAGCCCAACAATCGAAAAGAAATGGATTCCGCTGCAAACGAATATGCACGCCAGGGTTATTAAGTAGGACATCATGGGAGCGTAACTAAAAAGGCGAAGAAGTTATATGCAGGTGTGTGTGTGATCGTATGTGCGTACTCATGTATGTATCTGTCTATGTACTCAATCGTGTATTTGGGTACATGCGAAGAAACAAATAAAGTAGTAATAAGCAAATGAGTGAAGCCCTTAATAAAGGACAAAGTAAAATGCTTACATTAAGGTGATTGACATTGAACTTTTTGTTGTTAAGGTTGCCCCCTTGTGAATGTAAATAAAAGACATGAGCAACAATACAGATGATAAAATAAGTATATTCCTTTTTTTCATATCATCTATGTATTCATCCAATTTTGCATTTCTCTTTTTTGTCCGTACGAGTTTTATTTTTTGTATTGAATCTAAGTATATTTTTATTACTTCATTATCATGTTTTACTAATTCATATTGTAAAGAGTTGAATACAGACTTATTATAATAATTAAAAAATTTCTGAAATATGTCTGTAAAATTTTTTATTTTTTCCGAATTCGTTATAAAGGCAACAGAGTCGTTTTCCATAAATTTATAAAAATTATCATATATATCAAAATTAAGACGAATATTTTTTATTTTTTCATATAATTCTAATATGGTATTTTCAACCATAGTTTTATTAACGCTATGCTCAGAAGCTTTTATATTATTAAACATTTTCATTAAATCTTCTCTTGTTAAACTTTTTAATAAAATATCTTTTTTCGTTTCAAGAAATGATTGACGATCCTTTATCATTTCTAATACTTTACTTGCATCAAATACAGACTTAGCACTACTATCAATTACTGCACCTTCTGTTTTCATTTGACGTACAAACTCGGCTTGTATAACAGTAGCATCTCCACCATCATTTAAATTATTTATTTTATTTAAAAGCATATAATCTGGGTGAAATTTTAGTGCATCCATTATACCTATAATTTTCAAAGAAATGTTTTTGCTTATTGATGTAGTATAAACTCCAGAAGAAATTAAAAATAAGGAGACGATAAAAGAGCTTAAATAAATAGGTCGTAAAAGACCCTTATATATAAAATGCCCTAATACAGAAAGTAATAACAAAACTGCCGCACCTATTAAATTATATATGCTTAAATAATAAATCATTTTATATTCTCCATCTGGTATATTTTTATTAAATATATTTAGTTTATCTTCATTCATAAAATGTAATAAAAATATCGAGGAGCAGAATATTAAGCTCACCCCTTTGGACCATGTTCCTATAGCTGTATTTTCAACTCCCCCTTTTTCCGTATGATTACATAAAATGCACATTTTCACGAAAAATAAGTCAAATATGAAATCAAAAGAAAATAATAATAATAATAATAATAAATACAAAATTAACCGCAATTCCGCAAATCTGATAGGTGGGTGTATGTGTGTGCTTATAAGTATTCAGATATACTTATATATATATATATATATATATATATATATATATGTAATGCACGTTTATATACATATATAAATATATACATATATTTCTACATTTAAGCTATACTCTTCTTGGTTATCTTTTCTTCATATTATACTTATCTTTTCCTATTCACTCTATACATCATTTAAACATTATTACTCTCCTTCTACCATTTACCTCTTAATTTCTTATGTCCACTTTCTTCTATTTTGTTCTTTTCTAAATTTTTTTTTTTTTTTTTTTTTTTGCGTTAAACATGATTTGTGTGCCTCTAAGGGTACTTTTTCGTGCTTGCATATTATTGTGTGCTCCTTCTTCTTCTATATGAAGTACTCTTACGGGTGTTTGAAGTATATGCATATTCATATATATATATTATACTTACGTATGTATGTATTTATATGCATACTTGTATATGTGCACTTTTGCTACTTATATAAGCATCGATTTTGCAAAAATTTTTCGCGTCATTTGTGGAATTCTCTTAAAAGACAAAATAAAAAAAATATTCATTATATATTTTTTTTTTTTTTTTTAAATTATGTTATTATGAAAACCATGAACTAAAAATATACTAAAAAGATGAGTAGAAAAAAAAAAAAAAAAAATAAAAGAGTAAAAGTAAAAGCAAAAACAAAGAGAAAACAAAAAAATGAGGACATAAAATAACGAAATTATTTTTCATGGATAAAAAAAAAATATTTACGTAAAAAACAAACACGTAAAAGAAATAGAAAATGACAAATATAGCTGTAAAATAGAAAAGGGATTAAATGAGAGTATAATTTATAGTTAGAAAAATGGACATACACGTTGACAAACATTTTACATACATTACGCATATATATATGTATATATTTTTATTATATTTTTACATTTTGTTATGTAATATTTGAACATTCCTTTATTTGACGCTCGAGGAAAACTAATACATATTTGCACAGATAAATTTTATAGACGTCTCTTAAATATCGATTTGATCTTTTAATACTTATCTATAACACATTATATGTAAATAGAAAATAAAAATGTATAATTAAAGAATTAAAAAATTTAATTAATGAATTTTTTATTTATTATTTTATTTTATTTTATTTAGACAATTAATTTTCTTTTTAAAATATTTATTTTAGGTTGTCTACGATATATTTTTAGAAAATACAATTACACAAATATAAATAGCACAAGAGAACAAAAATGGACCGTATATTTCATTATTTTGTTAATTATTTTTGTTACACTTTTATTTAATTATTTAATTATTTAATTATTTTATTTTTTTATTTATTTACTAATTTGTTTATTGTTTCATTTGTTATTTCATTTTTTAAATAAAAAAAAATGCACTAATTTTGTAATTTTTTATAGTACCTCGAGAAATTATAAAATGGTTTCAATATTTAAATTTACCATACTCTTTTAAAAATATAAAAAATGCTAGTAATGGGATAATCATTTCAGAAATAATAAATACATACATACCCCAAGTATTTTCCTTTTTTTTTTTTTTTTTATTTTCTTATTATATATTTACTTATTTTAATAAATTTATATTGCAATTCTTTAACTATAATATTGTTCTAAAATTTTTGTTTTTTTTAAATATTTCAAAAAAGTATGTATATTTATTTTTTTTAAAAGAGTATTAATATGAATAGTTTGGAAAATGGTTTTAGCAAGGAAATAAAAAAAAAAAATTGGCAAATCATAAAAAGAACATTACGAAGTTTAAACATTTCTTTCGATGAAACATCTATAATTAATTCGGACAAAAGTAAAAAAATAGAATCAATATTGTAAATGAGCCAGAACAGGAAAAGGAAAAAAAAAAATGCTTATATACTTATATATATATATGTATACATATACATGTGTATGCAGTTTATATGCAGTAAGTATGAAGTGTGTATACAATATATATGCAATATGTACACATTAGATATGTAGTTTGTATGTATTATGTATGAAGTTATGTGCGTGTATATATACGCCTATGCACACAACATGAACGTTTGTATTCCTCCTTTTCTGCAATTTCAGATGCTATAATAAATCTATTCATTCAATTATACGAATATTTTAATGAAAATAAAAGTAAAAATGAGTCCTATTGTATAAAAGAAGAAAATAATGAATTGAATGTCCCTTCTTTTGCTAGATCTACAATAACACAGAAAGTTCGGTGAGCGTGTTGTTAATCATTCGCAAAAAAAAAAAAGTGTATATTATTTTTAGTGCAATATATATATATATATATGTATGCACTTATGTATGAGCATTCATACATATTATACTGTAATATGCATATGTGCTCGTACGTTTCATAGAGAGAGTAATGTCCACGACATAGTAGATGAAGAAAAAAAAATGATGAGTACCTACGAAATAATTAAAAGGGAAGAATATGTAACATATAAATACATGTATTCACTATATTGTATGTACACATATGTATTATATAGATAGACAGATAAATGCGCATTTGCTTATTCATCCTCTTCTCTAACTAAAATTAGTATATATCTTATTAAAATTGTGACATGTTTTGTTAGCATAATGCAATGATAAAAGAGAAGGGAAAAGAGGAAAAGGAAAATAAAAACAAAAGAAAATGTAAAAACAAGAAACCTGGTTTAAATGAAACATCTTTGTTTTACGAGCTTGAAAAAAGTAGCAGCATAATAACTATAAATGATACTAGCAATTATGAGGATTATACAGACATTAAAACCGTAATTTTAAAACAAAGCCGCATAAATTTATATATATATATATATTCATGAATTTATATATATATATATATATATATACATATTTGTGGGTACATTAAATGGATAAAATATAGACATATTAACAGGGAAATGTACGAACAAAAAAAATCATTAATTGATGCACAACTTAACTTTTAAAATTTGTTTACATTATCTTGATTATACTTAAAAATGAGCCCGCCAATTAATAGGAAAAGTAGTTTTTATTAAATTTGCTTAAATAGTCGAAATCTCATTTAATCATTTTAAGAATTCGACGAAAGTATAATTTACTCATTAATAAATATAAAATTAACAAAAAATGTATACCCCTTATTACGTACACATTTATTTCAGCTTGATTCCTTTGTCAAGGATAAAAATAACTTAACGTCCTTATCATTCATGAAGTAATGGGGGAAAAAAATAGCAACAAGAAATATAATTAAAGTAGTTCATATATGTATATATATATATATATATTAATGCGAACATTACTAATGCAAAGGGAAAAGTACTGATCAGCTTCTTAGCGTATTCCCATTTTGTTTTCTTTTCTATGTACTTAATCAGAAATGAAAAAGAATTAAACGAAAATGAAAGGCAAAAGATTCTTAAAAAAAATTTTGAAGGTTGTGAACATTTAAAAATTGTTGATATATAACAACTTAATATATAAAGCATGATATACTTATTAATAATTCGTATTGGTACTTTTTTTTTTTTTTTAAAGAAGAAAATATAGAAGACATTATATATAATGTTTTGTCAGAAAACGTATCTAATTATACGATTGAAAAAGAATATAAGAATGAATTAATAAAAACCACTAAAAAGATGTATAAATTTTATCACATGTCGAATTTCGAACTGTATGATGATGAAAATACAAATAATTTATATGAAACATTTTATGCCTTATGCTCCTCAAAAAAATATGGTACCCACGAAGAATTGCTATATGCAAGTGTACATATATAAAAGATATGTGTATGTATATATATACATGTGTATGTATATATATATAAATGTAAATAGGTAAAGTTAAAACTTTCCCAATAATGTTTTCTTTCCTCTTTAGAATTATTAAGTAAAATATTAGATCAATTAAAAGATTTTAATGAAAATTTCTACAAAATCTTATCTTTGAAACCTTATCACTTTTTCCACATATGGAAACTCTTTTACCCTGGTTTTTTATAAGAAAAATAAAATAAAATAATAATAAGATATAATAAATTTGCATTTATCTTTTAATACTTATATTAGAATTTATTAGCATGTGTCCTAGTATTATTTGCTATAATATTTATATACACATACGTATATATATATACAAGTATTTATGCATCCATCTATTTATCTGTTTATTTTTCTTTCCATTTATATATATTTTTTTTTATTTAAAGTAATATCTAGCTCAAGATGTGACTGCAAAGTTTTTACTTTAATTATGGAATATATGAAGGAGCTTCTGAGCTATGTGAAAATAAATGACTTAACATCAGTCGAAGTAAGTAAATTAGGAATTTCTTGATCGTATAGAATATATGTGCGTACGCATTCATATATATATTACCACCTCTGTGTGAATACGGGCGTTTTTATCTTCCCTTTTGTATATAACCATATTAATGGGAAGCTTGTAATTGTTCTATCTCAATTATGTGTAGTTTTATTTTTTGACGAAACAAAAAAAAAGAAAATTTAAAAAATATAAAAAATAGCTTTGTTATAATAAAAAATATTTGTGTTTATAGATTTTCTGTAATATAATATTAAGAAGTCTTTTTATTATCGATAATAATGAAAACAAGGATGTTAAATGTTTTTGTGAATTAATTATCTTGATGATAAACAAGGACAGACATACTTTATTAAATATATTAAGCATAATTAAAAACACAATGTCTCTTAATTTCTTTTACCTTTTTTTGTCAACCCTTTTAAAGGATTCATCAAATGCGTTCATTTTTGTAAGAAAAACAGTTAATAAAGTACTTAAAGCCAATAGGGATTTAAATTATGAAATGGCTGTTTTATTATTATTATTATTATTATTTTAATTTATTGTTATTACTATTATTTTATTTTATTTTTTTTTGTTTATATGTTAACAGAAAAAAGATGTGAAAGATATTTATCTTTACTACACGTTTGTTGGATTGCACACAAATAAAGAGAATATAATGTACAAAACTTTTTAGTAAAATGTTTAAGGAAAATCGTATTTCTTCGTTTAAATAAAATATATAGATATATTTTTTTCGTTGTTCATTTTTCTTTTTGTTTTTTTCTTTTTTTTTTTTTTTTGATTCTACAGGTTATATAGCTTGGACATTCTAAATACTCTAAGCCTGTTAGACAACTGTCATGAGATAGTTCTTCTATCGAGTATGTAAATATATCTGAGCAAAAGTGTTGTCGTTTGTTTATATACAAATATGTATATATATATACTCACGCTCACCTATTTTTATGTTTGTTTCGTTTTAGGCTTACTGCTTAATATCCTTGAAATAAATAATATAAATTATAACATATTTTTGTTCTCCATTAGCTCGAATATCGTGTCTAAATTAATAGAAAATCAGGTTTCCTATTACCCTATTGTTTGCTTATACACATTTACATTTATGCTTATAAAGCTTATAATTTTAATATATATTTTTTTTTACGTATTTATAGGGGGAAAATGAATACAAAGCAGAAATAAAACAGTTCATAAAAATTTGCTCTGTTATCTTAAAAAATGCTAAAACAAAGTAATAAAAAAAGAAATAAAAAGAGAATGAAGGGAAATTATAGCAAGGATACAATGTGTCTATAAAAAGAATAACTATAATATTCTTGCATTAATAATTTTTTTTTTTTTAAGGCAGTTGTTGTACTTAATTCTTATATACTCTCACAAATTAATAAATAAGGATGATACATTTTTTGACATATACTTGAGGGTAATTTTATGAGATAAAGGCAGAACAGGAAGTCATATATACACGTACATATATATGCATATTAACCTATATATTATTTTTATTAAAAAAACATGTTAATATTTAGAAACTTAGCGAACTAAGTGATGAAGAACACAAAGTATTTATTAGTAGCGATATATTTGAAGTCTTATTTAAAAAAATGTGCATTTATAAAATCATTAAGAAATACTTTTCGAGCATCTTCAACGAAAATTTAAATGTGTTAAACCAAAAAAATAATGATGCCGTTCTTCATTTATTGTTGGCAAAAGTAAGTATTCCTTTTTAACATATATTTAATAAAAAAGGCAATTAATTCATTTTTTCTTGTCTCATATTTAAGGAAAAATGGAAAGAAGAGTTATTTTTAAGAATTTTAAAAAATTACATTATATATAACAGTAAGTGAAAAATAGGAAAACTAAGCAATATTCGCTATTTATTTATTTGTTTTGTTTTGTTTTTTATCTCATTCATTATGCTTCAACTTCTATGTTTAAATATTTCTCTGTACATAATAATTTTTATAGGAAAAATGGAGTTAACTAGGTACTTAGAAATATACAACCAAATTTTTAAATACACTATACAAAACCTTTTTTCGGAAAATGAACAATATTTCGAATTATCAAAGGATATAGTAATAACACCTTTTTTTCATTTGATTTTTATTTTTCTCTTATGCTTTCGTTTTTCTTTAGCGTATATGTTTAAACTGATAGATTTATTTTTTTGTATATATATACGTATACTACATCGTATACTACATAGTAATATGCATAATTTACTTATTTTAGCAACACACAAGCTGTTTATCATGTGTATATATAATAAATACATGGAAATACACTTACATACAGGATATATCTATATAGATATATTCAATGACAGAACGCGTATATGTATCTATTAACATGAACTTTTTTGCTCTATATTTTCTTCCCATTTTTACATAGTTAAATTTCTTTTGGTTTTCCTTAAACGAAGAATTAAAAGTTAAATCATTCGAGGTACACGAGGAAAACGTAAATATACAAAAAAAAAAAGGTGCACGTTCATATAAGTAAACTAAATAACACAAAAAGAAGTTCATCTATTTCTTTTATTTTTTTTACAGATGTCCTCTAGTTATTTAAAGGATTTATGTAAAACGAACAAACATATCTTAAATCTTCATACGAAAGAATATCTCAAAAAATTGGAAAACGGTAAGAACTAAAAACCTCTATCTTTATAATAATAAACAAAAGGAAATTATGATATAAACAATATTAATGAAATAAAGCAAACAAATGTAAAATTTTACCCGTTCAGATGCCTATTTTAATAGTTTTGTAAATTAAAAGAAGCTTTTTCTGCAAAATATTGAAAAATGAAAAAGATAAGGAGAAAAAAAGTACCCTTTTTATAAAATAAAATGATTATGTAAAATATGGAACAATAAAGAATATAAATTTACAGAAATAAGTAAAATAAGATGATATATATATATAAAATTAACGCAAAAAAACTAGTAAAAAAATTCTCCGTTTCCGTTACACCATCAGAACATTTTTCGAATGTGTTTACACATATTAAGGCCTTATGAATGCTTTTACGTATTTATATTATGATATATATATATATATATATATATATATATATATATATATATATATATTTATACATGTAATACTTAAGGCTTAAAACGAAAAATATTTTTCTTTTTGCTTAATATATTTTAGAACTTCCAAGATACCAATTTGTTAAAACAAGTAGTATTTTTCTTTTTTTTTTTTTTATAAAAAGTACATTATAAAAATACTCTTTGCTTTATATATATTAACGAAAATTAACATTGGCTAGCAATTTTTTAATTTGCTTTTCTTTTTTTTTTTTTGCCAAATTTTTTTTTTTTATCCTTTTAAGAAGCTGACAATAAATTATGTTGTATATATATATATATATATATATATAATTTTTTTAGTTCTTTACAAATATTTTAAATTTAAGAAATAAACCCTATACATAAAATTATATGGAGGTTTAAAAAAAGAGGTATATGATTAGCAGTTATATATAGAACTTTTTTTTTTCCCCTTTTTCACAAAAAAAAAAAAAAAAACGACACTACTTTTTTAAAAATATTTACACTCTTATCATAAACTTAATAGTATTGCTATACTTTTATTTTCCTATATTGAAGTTTAAAAGACCTAATTTTTTAAATGATACAGTAATTTTTTCAAATGAATATATATATAGTTTTTATATTATAATAAATACAAAAATATAAAAAAATTAAATATCATTATAATAAAAATCAATCTCAATTTTCATTTCAGTTTTTTTCTAATTTTCTTGTAAATAAAATATATACATAGTGCACGAAACATCTTTTAAATGATTTTTTACTATATATATATATATAAAAATGTTGTATGTTCCTCTCCCTAATTATAATTTTTTTTAATGGTTCAATTTTTTTTTTTTTTTTTTTTTAATTAGTAATCAAACACATAACCTACAAAACGAGTTCTTTATATATTTTAAAATTAATATATTATATATTTTAATTTTTTTTTTTTTGTCATTAAAAAAAAATTGATATAAAATAATTTAGAGTAAAATATTTTGCATCTTTAAAAATGAGAAATGGTTTATTTTGTAAGAACAAATACGTAACAATATAATATATTTATATATGAAATTTAATTTATTATACCAAAAAAAAAAAAAGAATTGTCAGTTGCCGGTATTGTTTTTTCTTTAGAAAAGATAAAAAAATGTACTCTTCAAGTGCATTTAAAAAAAAAAAAATAATTTGGAATTTATATAATATTATATTATAGAGATATATAGTTATGTAAAATATAATAATATATAATTTATATTATATATATATATAAAATGTCAATTTTAAATGGTAAAATTATATAATAAGCTTCATTTACCGTTTAAAATAAAAAAAAAAACAGTTTCATAGTTTAAATATAAAAAAAGAAAATAATGAATAATTCGAATGAAAAAAAAAGTAGTATTATTATATTTTTTTTTTTTTTGCTTTTATTTAAAATGCTTTCTTTTTAATATAAGAATAAAAAAAAAAAAAAGCCTTTTTCATTAAAACAAGCCCCTATACGTATTTTTGTTTTTTTATTTTTTCTTATTATGTATAATTCAACAAATGCATGAATTATACATTGTACATATATATATGTATATACATGTATACGCATGTTTATATGAAGAATGTTTTTATACTTTATAAAGCATGTAACTTCATTGCATATATATGGTAATACATAAATGCATCTATACGGTATTGTCATGCATATTTATATTGCATTTAATTTCTATATGTTTATATATAAGTATATATATATGTATATATATATGTAAAAATATAAGTATATATATATATGTATATATATATACTTATATATATGTTTATATAAATATGTATAAATATAAGTATTTATATATATGTACATATATAAGTATAAATATATGTATATATAAACATATACATAAATGTATATATAAATTTATATATATATATATATATATATATATATATATTAATGTATACATATATGCACAAATGTCAATACAAATATAAACGATGCGTTCCTCTCTTTGGCTTTAAAAATGTATACCCGCCTGTCCAAATTTTACAATAATATGGCATAAAATAGAAGCAAAATAGAAAAAATGGTATACTTATTGAAAAGTGCATGTTATACATATGTAAATTAATACATAATACATATCACTAACGCATCATTTTTGCTAAAGTTACAAATTAAGAGCATATGAAAAATGATGCAAAACAATACAATAATTCATTAATTAAAAATAAATATATATGAAAAACAGTAATATTTGTATTTTGGGTATATATATATATATATACATGCATTATATACCTATGCATGATAAATATATGAAACATGAGTCAAAAATTATAATCAATCAAATAATACAATTTTATAGTCAAAATGATATTGATATATAAAGATTCTAGTGGTTCCTTTTAACTGTTCTTATATATTTAACTTTATTTTTTGTAATTTATATATACATATTGCAAAAAATAAGAAAGAAGAAAGAAAATGAACCTTAAATACACTAAAATTATTTTGATATGTTCATGTATATATATAAGCATATACTGTATTGCACAGCGTTTCATTTAACGGAATGAAAAGGCACAATATGCATGCTTTTTCTATTTTGTCATTTTTATCATTTCCTTAAATTATCATGTAAACATAGGAAATAATGAGTTTTTTTTTTATTTTTGTCATCGTTAGTCGTGCATATATATATATATTTACATAGGAACCAAAAATTTGTTAAAATAATGGTTATAATAAACATTTAAATTTACAATTTTTGATATTTGCAAAAAAAGCATTATGAAAATAATAAAGCTCAGTTGCAAATATTTATTAATACAAATATATATTTGTTTTTTTTATTAACTTATCATTTCTTATTCTTGACAAGATTAAATGTTCCCTTTATTTATTTATTCATTTATCAATTTATTTACTTTATTACTTTTTTTTTTTTTTTGCTCTACTTACATTGTTTAAGTATATATTTACTTACGCATTACACATCAATGGATATACAATATTATATATATATAAATAAATGTATGTGTAAATATATGTATATGAATGTAAGAACGTACGAATGTGTACGTGCATATATGTATTTTATACATATATACGTAATTTATTCGTCGCCTTTGGTACTTATTAAATGATGCGTGATATAAATTCATCGCATGTGTCAAGCATTACTTTTATAAATAGTAATGGCGTGATAATTACTACTGAAATAAAAGAAACAAATAAAAGGATGAAAGAAAACTTTTTAAATGATAATGAAGGTAATTATGTTTTTTACGAAAAAGATTTAGAAAACATTAAAAATGTTGTTCTTACACTAAAACCATTTCATCAAAAATTTGAAGATAATATACTATTCCGAATAAAAAAAAAAGAGGATAAATATCGATGTGAATGGGTTTTATTACTTAAAACAATTAAAAAGGATAATATAAAAAAACAAAGAAAAGGTGATATGTTCGTAGATATAGAAAATAAAAATGATTGTGAACAAAATGGTGAAAAGGAAGTAATAGAAGAAAAAACATTTGACTGTAATGATATAAAAGATATTATGTTAAAATATATATATTGTATTACTTATTTTGATAACTATATTCTTAATTTAAAAAACAGTATTGGATTATTTAATTCTGAAAATGATCATTTTTTAAATGAGTTTATTAAAATAAACGATGATTTTACCAAAAAGAATTGTAATGAAGTTTTTGAAAAAATTAATGATAATAAAGATAATGAAAAAGAATTTTTTTATGATACATTGGACGCAGATAATAAATTTATGATAAATATGAACAGTTCGTGTAATATGTTAAATGAGCAAAGGGAAGTTCATTCGGCTAATCTAAGTAGCATTAGTGATAGAGGCTACAATAATAATAGTAATAACAGTAATAGCGTTAGCAGTAATAACAATAGCCATAATGGTATTGTCAGTAATAACAGTAATATCATTAGCAGTAATAGCATTAGCAGTAATGACAATAGCCATAATGGTATTGTCAATAATAGCACTGTCAATAATAGCACTGTTAATAATAACAGTAATAACAATAGCAGTAATAGCATTAGCAGTAATAACAATAACAGTAATAACAATAGCAGTAATAGCATTAGCAATCATAGTATTGTCAATAATAGCATCGTCAATAATATTGTTAGCAGTAATAGCACTGGCAATAAAAACATTAGCAATGATAGCACTGGCAAAAATAATCATAATAAAAATAACAGTAGCAAATATAATAATAGTAAAAATAACAGTAGCAAAAATAACAATAGTAAAAATAACAGTT
Organism: Plasmodium brasilianum; assembly: GCF_023973825.1. NCBI lineage: Eukaryota > Apicomplexa > Aconoidasida > Haemosporida > Plasmodiidae > Plasmodium > Plasmodium brasilianum. The sequence continues at coordinate 2,304,081 of NC_090125.1, forward strand.
GCAACAGTAATAATAGTAAAAATAACAGTAGCAACAGTAATAATAACTCAATTAATGATAATATATACAAAACAAATAACTGTAACAAACGTAACAATATTATAATTGATAATAGTAGCGATTATGCTACGAACGTACACTTTGCAAGAGCAAACTGCGATAACACAAATGTCGATAAAAAACAAAAAATACATAGAAAAAATATTGCAATGAAATATAATTTACGTAAATCTGCCAGTAGCAATTCAAATTATAATTATAATTCAAATAATTGTTCTTTCACATCTGTGAAAACAGATGATGACGTTAATAATTTAAGTGACGAAAAACACATAAAAGGTTATAATGATGACCACATGAATTTTTTAAAAAAATTGTTTTGTAATAATTGCAATTTAGAAAAACGTAATGTAATAGACATTGACAAGAAACAAAATGCAAGTTCAATTAAATTAATGATGAAGGATAATAACTATTTCTCACAGAAAATAAAAGAAGAGATATTGACAAATTATGTTGATAGAAACGCGGCAACTCTCGGTGACGAAAATTCCATGACAAATGCAGTTGATTACAATAAAGGAAGTTGTGCAAATAATGATAACAGTAATAACAGCAGTAAAGCTAATAGTAATAATAATATCAATAATAATATCAATAATCATATCAATAATAATATCAATAATAGTATCAATAATAATATCAATAATAATATCAATAATAATATCAATAATAATATAAATAATAATATAAATAATAATAAAAATAATAATATAAATAATAATAGCAATAATAATATAAATAATAATAGCAATAATAATATAAATAATAATAGCAGTAATAATAGCAATAATAATATCAATAATAATAGCAATATTAATAGCAATATTAATGGTAGTAATAATGGCAATAATTATACCAATAATAATTTCAAAAATACGTATAATCGTGACGCAGATATTCACGATTTAGAGGAAAGTTGCAAAGTTTTAAAGAATAAAAACGCAGAAGGAGGGAGAGGAAGTGTATTTATGAATGTTGACGATTTAAAAAGGGAATTAGTTAATTTCTTAAACGAAAATGAAGTAAAGGGGAATATTGATGAGGATAAAATAAATAATAAAAATAACATAACAGATAGATATCAGTTAAGATCTAGCAAAAGTGCTCATCAATATGATAATATGAATAGTATAAATAAATGTGCGTCTGATACACTATTAAATTCATCTGATAAAAAAAATCGTAGTAATGTTAAATATGATTTTGTTCATGAGGAAAATGTGCATCCAAATGGGGCATTGCATTATTTTCAAAAATTTTCAAATGATTCCATAAATAATGGTAAAAATTTAAATTATGATATACTTCATGAACAAAATAAAAATTTTGAAGTAAGTGATTTCATTGATACAATGGGTGATGCTAACATAGAATTAATAAAATTAATTTTGAAGCACCATATTAAAAATAATTGTAATAAAAATACTAAGGAACAAAATAGGCAAAGTGAAAAATTACAAAATGTGGGTAAAAAGGATTATTACGAACATATACAATATAGTGGAGATGATGAAAAGAATAATTTATTTTCAGCCGCTAAAAGGGAAGGCAGTAATATCATGAGCGATAGAACAAGCTGCCAGAATCATAGTAAATATTATGAGCATAATAACAGTTTTAATGCGGATGAATGTGTCGATGATAGTGGTAAAAACATTAATAACACTAACAATAGTAATGAGAACAGTCGTTCTATTAATGGAAATAAATCGAAATATGATTTTAGAATCAGGAAGAGAAGGGAATTTGATAACGAGCATGGCGATTACATTAATTATAATAAGATAAAGAATAAGAGTAATTCCTGTGAAAATAAGAAAGAAAAAAATATACCAGATTCTCATTACGAAAATATCGCAAGTGAAATATTGAAGGTCATTGCAAAATTTAATGAAAATTCAAACCTGAAAGCAGATTTAAGTGAAAATGACAACAATAATAGTTGTAATAATATTAATATCAACAGCAATAACTGCAATGATGGAGGTAGCAATAGTAATAATAGTAGAGGTAATAACTGCTTGAGTAGAATGAATAATTGCAATAGTAGGGGCAATAATTACAATAACAAAGACAGCAATAGCAATAACAACAATAGGAACGATAACCGTAGTAATAACCGCTTAAATAATGCCATAAGGGAATTTATTAAGAATGTAAGTCCCAGTGAAATAAACCAGATTTCATTAAATAAAGAGCAGATATTTTCGAAAATGATAAATGATAATTTAATTAATGCACAAAGAAATGACATAGAAAATGATGAATATGTAAAGAGAGCTGAATCTGTGAACACAAATACAAGTAGAAAGCAATTTTTAAAATCATGTAGTGTTAATAATAATCACTTAATGAATAATACATGCAGTAAAAGCAGTGTTAATAGCGATGATTCGTCCCATTTTAACAATAATACGAGTGATGTACATGTTAATACAGACAAACTAAATGAGAAAATTTTTGATGAAAAAATCTTATTTAACTCATTAAAAAATGATAGTGATGTGAGCAATTCATATTATAGCAATATAGCAAGTGTAATTAATTTGATAAAAACTAGTATGATAAACAATTATGACGAAATGGAGGATTCCCCAAAGGCTTTTTTCAATTACTGCGGTAATATTAATAATACTACTACTACTGCTGCTGCTGCTATCATTGCTACTACGAATAATAATGATAGTAGCATTATTGGTAGTAAGAACAGTAATAGTAATAATAGCAATAATGGTAATTATGGTAACAGCAATAGCAGTAATAAGTTAAAAATAAAGGGGGGGGATTTGAAAAAGGACATATGTACCTCAGAAGGGATAGCCGAAGGTTTTAATAATTTAGATAGTGACGATTATATTATTGACAAATCAAATTTGAGAGAAAGGAAATATTTCCGACTTGGAGAAAATAAGAAGGAAAATGATTATATTTTAAATTGTAATGAGGATGATAATAATAATAAAAATAATATGGTTCGAATTGAAGCTCGTGAAGAAGTGAATAACAACAAAAACCTTCTGAATACGTTTAATAATGGTAGTTGTACAAATAATGGAAGTAATAATAATGAGAACAGTAATAACAGCATTGATAATTTTAATAGTATTAATGATCATAATAATATCCTACAGACATTTATGTTGTCAAATGAAAATATGGACTTGCTGTATAACTATTATTTACAAGCTTGTAAAAATAATTTGATAAACGCTATTATTTTTAACAACAAAATTACCGAATTAACAGATTGTGAAAATAGTGACCATGTGAAAAATGTTACCAAGGTTAATAAGAAAGGTATTAGCGGTATTGGCGGTATTAGCGGTATTGGCGGTATTAGCGGTATTGGCGGTATTAGCGGTATTGGCGGTATTAGCGGTATTGGCGGTATTAGCGGTATTAGCGATATTGGCGGTATTAGCGGTATTAGCGATATTGGCGGTATTGGTAGTTCACACTGTGTTAACACCATTAATAATAACAAGAGTAAAAATAGTAACGGAAAAGGTATCAAAAATAAAGTAGATGATATGAAGGAAGGTCTTAATTATAATAGTAATAATGTGAGTAGTGGTAATGTGAATAGCGGCATTGTGAGCAGCGGTAATATGAATAATGGCAATATGAGCAATGGTAACATGAGCAGTGGTAATTTAAGTAGCGGAATTGTAAGCAATGGTAATGTGAACAGTAGCAATATGAGTAGCATCACGAATGTGAGTAACAGCATTAATGTAAATAATAATATTAACATGAATTTTAGTGATAATTGTAAATATACAAAAAATGTTGCTGATCAAGTAAACAATTTTTTTCACAGTTGCTTTTGTAGTTTAAAAAATCTTAACGACGATATTGGAATATATGAGAACTTAGTGAATCATGAAAATGAGTGTGATAATAATTCTTATGAACATTTTTTTTATAATGTGAAAAATAATATTAAAATTAATAATAGTATCAATAATAATGAAGAGTATATATGTGAAAATACAAAGTTAATTGATGAGCAACTTAACAATAATAAGATTAACGTGGATACTAGTAATATCCATTTGGGGAAATTTAATGATATGCATAACATTCTGTCTGGTAATTTATTAAAGGCTATAAAGAGTAGAGATGTGTATGATAGTAAGAAAGTTGCTGCAATAAACGATGCAAGCCATGTTAGTGGTGTGATTAACATGAATGACGTGAACAAAGCAGATAACAGTGGGGAAGTTTTTAAAAGTTTCGACAATCAGTTGAATGCACTTATGAATAAATATGAAAATAATGAGATACTTAACAATTATCAAAAGGACATTATAAAATTTGTAGAAGATTTTAGTAATCAAAAAGTAACAAATTATCAATCAGAACAGTTACAGCAAATTCGGAACAACAGTAATAGTAGCAGTAATAGTAATAGGAGTAACAATAGTAGTACTAATAATTGTAATGGTAACAGTAATAATGGTAGTAATAATGGTAGCAATAATGGTAGTAATAATGGTAGCAATAATGGTAGCAATAATGGTAGCAATAATGGTAGCAATAAAGGTAGCAATAATGGTAGCAATAATGGTAGCAATAATGGTAGCAATAATGGTAGCAATAATGGTAGCAGTAGTATCAGTGCTAAGTACAACGATGAGCATATTTTAAAGGCTATTTTAATTAACATGATAAAAGAATTGACAAATTCGAAAAGTAGTAATAATAATCCTTCAATGAACAAATACGCATCTGATTCGAAGAATGATACAGGCGATAGCAATAACATCAATATAAGCAATGGTAGTAATAATAGCTGTAACAATAATGATAGTAGTAATTGTAGCAGCAATTGTAGTAGCAATTGTGGGAGTAACTGTAACAGTACTAGCAGTAATGATTCTTTTAAAAATACACCTAACAGTAACAATTTGTCTTCCAGTGGTGATAACAAAGGGAGAAATACATGGAATCAAAAAAAAAATATAAACAAAAATGCAAGTTGTTCTAACACAACATACAATAATTTTCATGATAATGTAAATAGCAACATTATTTTTCAGACTAATGTAGATGCGTTTAATAATATATGTAACAATTTGGTTATAAAGAATAATATAAACAACTCAAATAATTATTACAATAATTATTGTCAAAATAATATTATTAATATTAACAACTGTAGTGGTAATAATTATTTTTATAATAACAACAATAGCAGTAATAGTAATGGTAATAATAATAATAATAATTCGAACAACAGTGATAATAACATACATATGTTGAAGGAAGAAGGTAATCTACTCTGTGATACTATAAACATTCAAAATAAAGTGAAAGACAGTTTTCACAATAATGTTGATTTTATTACAAGAAATAATATTTACAGAAAAGTAAAAAATAATAACCGAAATGAACAAAACATTTCTGATTTTAAGAAGTCATTAAATGATAGTTATCCTATGATTTATAGGAAGCGTAGTTATGAGGAAAGTAGTACTGGTATTAAATACTGCGCTGCTAGTGGTACAGCAGGCCACATTGACACTAAGTGCAATAATTATAATAATGAAAATGACAATGATAATGGTAATGATAATAATAAAGTTAAAATTGGTGATAATATTAATGAAAACAATGGTGAAAATAATGATGAAAATAATGATGAAAATAATGATGAAAATAATGATGAAAATAATGATGAATATAATGATGAATATAATATGAATAATATTAATAACACTGATGAAGATAACGATGATGGTAATGGTAACGATAAGGGTAGCGAGAACGACCATATTAATACTGATAATAATAATAATGATATTAATAAAGATATCAACAATGACATGAATAATGACATGAATAATGATATGAATAATGACATGAATAATGATATAAGCAATGATATGAATAATGACATGAATAATGATATGAATAATGATATGAATAATGATATGAATAATGATATGAATAATGACATGAATAATGATATGAATAATGACAATAATAGTATTATTAGTACCGGTAGTAGTAGATATTGCGATGACTGTAGCAATAGTCATAGAAACTATGATAATATGAGCAATAGTAACTATAATAGTAGTCGCGAAAATATCATTAATAGTAAATGTAATAGTAGAGATAATAACGTGCTGAACAACCAGCTCGTTGAGGACGATGAACTTTTACAAAAAGATATTTTCGAATCATCGAGAAGTAAGGAAATAATTGATATACAGATAGGAGATATAGATAATGGGAAGGTGGTGAGTTCGGAGCAAACATATTTTTTTAACAAAATAAAAAGTATAGATATAGACAAATCGAAAAAAAAAAATAAAAGAAATTCGTATGATGAAGATATTTTTAAAATGGGAAAAAGAAATAATTGTAAAAGTGGTAATATGAAAAATTTTGAAAATAACAATATGATCAATAACAATGATTGCTTAATAAACAGAAGCAATGATAAAAATTTCATTCCCCTAAGACATGGTGATGATAATAATATAGATAATACTTATAATAAAGTGAAAAAAAAAGAAATTTTTGAAGAGTTTCAAACGAAAAATAAAGATAAATATTTTTTTATCTTTAGCTGGAATATGGAAGACTGCTCAACCGTTTCGAACATTTCGAATTATTTGCAAAATTTGCCAAGTGTCAGTGATACAAACAATAATAATAATAATAATAATAATAGTAATAATAATAATAATAATAATAATAATAATAATAATAATAATAATAATAATAATAATAATAATAATAATAATAATAATAATAATAATAATAATAATAATAATAGTAATAATAATAATAATAATAATAATAATAATAATAATAATAATAATAATAATAATAATAATAATAATAATAATAATAATAATAATAATAATAATAATAATAATAATAATAATAATAATAATAATAGTAATAATAATAATAATAATAATAGTAATAATAATAATAATAATAGTAATAATAATAATAATGCTATATATGACACTTTGCAAGATGAAAAAAAGGAGGATTTATCCTTGAATATAGTAGAAAGTAACCCATCGCATAATAGTAATGGTACTGCCAATGGTAGTAAACAGAGTGTCAGTGATAGGATTTGTCCTACTTCATCCAACAACACGAATAACAACAGAGTACCTATCGATTTAAAAAGTTTGAAGCAGAATGATCTTAAGGAATTATTGTTGCAAAAAGGATGGTATTATAAAAGTATTAAAAAAAGTGAAGAGCAAAATAAAAACAATTTTAACCTTAATAATAATATGTATATGATGAAAAGGAAAAATAAAGATTCTGTATGCCAAGATTTATATAGTGACAACGTTAACTCGTGCAATAATTGTGAAGCCAATGTAAAGACTAATGTATACAGTAGTTATTCTTCATATAGTTCGTTAAATATTAATTTCTTTTCTCTCTTTGATGATATGTATGAAAATTTCTTTAAATATGATTTTGAAGATCGTGAAAAAATGTTAAAGATTTTGAATATAAACAAAGATATATGCTTCAATCAGCTGTTAATGTTTTATAAAAAAAAAATATTCTTCGATTGTAAAAATGGAAGATCCCATGGTAACGTTAGCGGTATCATCAGCAGTAGCATTAACAGTAACGGTAGTAGTAGCACTAACAATAAGAGTAATAGTAACATTAATAATGATAATGATAAATGTAATAACGATAAGCAGCCTCTAGATTTATGTAACGATTATAACCTGCATGCAAATGAAAGTGCAGTTGGCAGTAGTAAAAACAACACACTTTATAGGAACCTTCTCATGAGCAATATTATAGTAATAGATAAGAAGGACTACTTCCCAGATAAGCATAACACGGAACTAATAAATTGTAATAATAACAATGATAATACCATATTACCTAATTATTCGGTGCAGTGCAATGCAAAGGACGAGGTAATAAATGCACCGCGTTTTATCCTAAAAGACGAAATGGACTGCTTTAGTAAGGTAATAAATCAACTGAGGGACTTCAAGCAAATTATAAATAATAAATTGTTGTTCAAGAATAAAAATTATAGTGATCCTAAGGATAGCAGCAGAAGTGTTATTACTGACAGCACCACGAGGGAAGAAATAATCACAAATATTCAGACAGGAAGCACTAATTTGGATTCATTAAATGTTGATGAGAATGCCCAGGAAAATGATGGTCCAAATGATAAGCATTATTTTTCCGCAGAAATTGAAGAAGAGTTATCACATAAAACAAAATTGAACAATAATGAAATGAAATATATTATTAAGGGAAATAAAGGCACTATGGCATTAAAGGAAGAAAAGGATACAAATAAGCGAAAGGGAAAGGAGAAAAAACGTAAAGGCGTAAATACTGCACGTAACAACAAAAAGAACGGTAGAAAGCAAAATAAGGAAGAAGTATATGCTCGAAGTGTTGAAAAGGTAAAAAATGATATAAAGGAGGTGGTTGAAAAGAAATATAAGGATAATAATAATATTAACCATATTAACAATAATTATAATAATAGTAGTAACAATAATTACAATAACAATACGTATAACGAAAATATGAGCGATTTTTCCATAGATAGTGATCATGCACGTGAAATGGTGGAATATATCTTCGAAAAGCCGAAAAACGAAATGGGAAAAGATGATGGTAGCAGTAGTAACAGTACGAAAAATAGCAGCAATAGTGCAAACGACAGCGGCAGTGGTAGTGGTAGTGGTGATTTTATTCGAAGCGGAAGTAATACGATGAAATCTCCTAATAATGGTACGCTTGAATTCGAAATAGATATTAAGGATACGGAGGAAGACAGTAACCATACCTTGTTTAAATTTATTTATCACAAAATTAACTGTATAAGAAATAATATGTGGTCACAGAATATTGATGAGTTACAAAATAAAGAAATTAATGAAGTGTTATTAAGAAATATTAAAAGAAAAAATAAAAAGAATGTTTTGAATGATGAAAAAAGGGTAAGGGAAAAAAATGAACACGCTGAAAAAAATAACAACAAGGAAGAAGAGGTTAAGAAGGAGGTGAAGGAGGAAGAGGATAAAAATAGGAAGAAAGAAATTTTGATAAAAGAAAAACAGCAATCAGAAAATTCTTCCGCAAATGATATATATTATTTTAATATATACACGAACTTATGGGAAAATGTAGATCTAAATGTTAGTCATAAATTATTAGAATCATTGGAATTAAAAAAAAAAACTATAAATAAATACTATAAAAAGAATGAATATGGAGATACAAATTTCATTACATTTACTGAATGGAGCGTATACAATTTAATTATATCGAAAATATATAGAAGTTTTGATTTTAAGAAATTCGAAGATTATCAGTTGAAGGTATATAATATGGAAAAGTTTCACTACGAACTAAAAAAAAGAAGTACGTATAATTTTGGTATTAAAATTATAGGTGATTCTAGTACTAGTAAAAGTAGTCAACAAAAAAGTAAAGGAAAAAACTATAAATTAAATGAAGTTAATAAAGCATCTAAAATTTCGGATGAATATTCAGATTATAATTACGATGATGATTATTATATTGAGGAGGGAGATGATGAATATGAATTTGACGTATTAGAAGAGGATGTGGAAGAAGAGGAAGAAGAGGAACTATTGTATGATGAAGATGGGCAGAAAAATGAGTTGAGGGAACAAGAGGTAGAGGATGAGGAATCGAAAGAGTTCGTTTATATTACAGGGGGAAAGGAGAAGACTGAAAACAGTAATAATAACATTGGCGCAGGTAATAACTATGGAGGAGGCAGTAACAATGGAGGAAATAGTAGTAGAATGTTTTGTAAGAGCAAAAATAGGAATGGAAGCAGACTGACCGTTGGTAGCAATAAGGATAATTATGCATGTAACAATGCAGATAAGAAATGTGCAAATGAACAAAAAAATATTAAAAAAATGATTATTTTTAGTGAAACTACTAGAACTAACAACTATATGGAGAGAAGTAATTCACAAAACCCGAAAGAAGAAAAAGACAACACAGAGGAGAGAGAAAACAATAAAAGAAGCTTAGGAATGTCTTTGAGAAGAAAAAAAAGAAATAGCTTAATTAGCGGAAACGCTACTGAATATAGTCTTTTAAAAGTGAATAAAAGAAAAAGTAAGAAATTAAAAGTAAGTGAAAAGGCAGATAAATGTGTAGAGGGTTCACAGGAAGCTGGGGCAAATCAGAGCAATCGTAATGGTAATGCTACTAATGGAAATGGTGGTAGAAGCAGAAAAGTGCAAATCTTCAAAAAACGAATAAGACAAAAGAAAAACTTCAACCCGGTGAGCGACAAAAAGATGAATGTATATCACTTAATACAGTTACCTGACTATGCAAACCATAAAGAATTAATTAAGAGCAAAAACGAATTCCTCCCGACGTATATTTTACAGTATGAACAATTAAAAAAAAACGAATGTATATTTTTTAATATTCAAAATCACTACAATAATTTTATTAATAATGTATATCACTTTGCTGTTAGTTATGATCAATCGCTAAAACATAATGAATATCTTAATAACACTTTAAACAATGTAAAAGCGAGATTGCATATTAAAAGGTTGTGTTTAAAGAAAAACATAACCATTCGAGATAATATATTTGATATATGTAGTACTTATTTTAATGATTTGTACACATATGATTCAAATAGTAATACGTTTGTATTTTACAAATCTAAGAAATTAAGAACAAATAGGATGGAAAAAACTTTAAATAACCAAGATTATTATAGTATGTATGTGAATGATTATATAGAAAATGAATTATTGAATAAAAGAAAAAAATCCAGAAAAAAAATTGCAGCAAATGTATTATGTAATAACGAAGATAGTAATAACAATAATAGTAATATTAACAGTAAAAGTAATAATAACACTAATAATAACACTAATAATAATAGTAGTAATAATAGTTGTAATAAATTTAAATACGCAAATGAAAATGCTACGATGAAAATTTTGTCCAATTCATTTGAACATAGTGATTCATATGTAAATGATTATTCAGATAGAAGAGAATTACAGTGCAAAAATAATAATAATACCTTAACTAAGGAACATTTTCTCAAAGGAAATAATATTCATAATAACAATATTTATTCTACTTCAGATATAGCAGCTAATATGGAACATGGATTATGTGATCAGTTAGATTATATAAAATATTTTGGTGAACAAGTAGATAATGAAGAGGAAGAAGAAGGGGAGGAGGAAGATGAAGACGAAGAATGCAACAATGGGACATGTAAAAACATTATGTCTTTTAGTGAAAGAACAATGGAAGAGGAAATAGGAGCAGAAATGGATAACAATGATCAAATGGAAGGAGGAATGCATGTATTTAAACCTGAACAAAATAGATCTTTTTCTCCTGACTTGTTAAGTACATATACCAATAACTTTGAAGAGGAAAATGATAAAAGTGATAAAATTGATAAAAATAATTATAATAATAGATCCAGTGAAAGTTTTGTTAACTATTATAATCAAAATAATAACAAACTATTTTTTCAAAAACAAGAAAATCGAAATACTAAAAATTTTAACAATAAGAAAAAGGATCTTTATTTTAATGGAAATTTAAACCATGATGATATAATACAGTATATTGATATACAGTAAAAAGAGTCGTCTTTGTGTTTGTAGGAAGGTACACGAGCATATGAACATGAACATTTGCAAATATACATATATTGATGTGCACTTTGTATGTATTGTAAATTAATTTTTTTTTAATTTTTTATGTCCCTTTTGAAATATATTTATTATTGTCAATATTTGTTTTTTTTTTCATTTTCCTTTTTTTTTGTCTTACCAATCCCTACGACAATATCCTCTCCCTTTTTTTTTTTTTTTGTCAACATATATATATATATATATATATATGCGTATCTTATTCCTAGTAACCTTTCTCAACACCATTTTATATTTCATTAATTTATATATACCTTATGGCAAAAAGTACAGATGTTTGTTTAATATAATAATCCATTCTTTTATTAATCATAGAAAAAAATACACTTGATAGATAAACACACATGCATTTACGTATAGGTACGTAAATGTATATATGTTAATAGTGGACATTTTTTTCTAATCATTCTGTATTTTTAAAAATTTTACTTGTTTATTTTAATATGTTTATTTATTAAAAATAAAAATACCTTTTATTTCCATTTTCCCTTGTAAATTTTAATGCGGCATAATGCCATTTTTAGAAGCAAATATATTATATATGTATTATGTATGCATATATAATATCGATTATTTTTATAACATACAGTGAATACTATATTAATGCTAAAAAATAATTCCATAATTTTCATTGTTATGTATTTTATACATATTTTATTGTTGAGAATTCATAATTTTGCGTTTTTTTAAAAATCATGATTAACTTCTTTTTAATATAATGAACGAAAAAAACAAATAAATAAAACAAATAAATAAAACAAATAAATCCTTCAAAGATATTAAGAATGTCTCGAGTTATATACAGTTGTTTCCTTTATAATTTTATTATCATTCAAATGAATTATGTTCCAGTAAGCTATTATTTATGCATGTACGAGACTTTTTTTTTTTAAAAAAACCACTTTCGCATTTTTAAAAAGGAAAAACAATGTATTATATATATATATATATACTTATATACAATTAATTTACGATATTATGAAAAGTGTAAAATTCTGAAAAGTCGTTTCTACCATATTTAAGTAAAGCGTACAATTTCAATGTTATTCAGAGGATGTGTTTAAAAGTATATAGGTTCTCAAAGCGTTTAGCTATTTAATCATAAAAATTCCAATTTCTCTCCTATTTAAAAAATGTAACCATATAAATTTAAATGAAGAATTTATCTTCTTTTTTTTTTTTTTTTTTTTTAAATTATAAACAAATTGATAGAACTATTTTAGTTTATTTTTGGAAAATGAGATTCATTTTAATTATATAAAGTAAAATAAAAAAGACAGAATTATTGTTTTTAAAAAAATAGTTAGAACGAAGTAGCTCTTTGTTCATTTATATTTTGTTACTCATATTTTTAAGAAGCTTTTGCTCATCTGTAAAGTTTATATTGGTATTTGCACACAAAGAGTGGTAAAAAGAATTGTATGCCCTTTTTTTTTCTCGAGTAATGAAGCAAGGAATAATTTGTAGGAAAAAAAAAAAAATGTACACATGGAAAATGATTTTGTAAATAAATAACAGAATGAAAACTTAGCCACGTATATACATATGCATATATATGTGTACATATGGATCTCATTTAAGTTTTTTCATTTTAATAATCAATACGCATAATTCTGTTTCATGCCCCCTTTCTTTGTGAACAATGAATAAAAATTTCGAATACATGCATTATACATGAATAAGAACAAAAAGTAATTTTATTATATATTTTTTTTTTATTTTCGTTTCTTATGTGTTATGAACTTATGCCTCAATTCGTCCATATTATATTAAAATAGGAATAATCCACATTTCATTATATATTTTATATGTAATATAAAAAATAAACAATGATTTCACTTAAAAATATAAAGAGAAATTATTCCTTGATAATAACCTTTATAATATTTTTACTAATGTACGCTTTGCAATGCGATATAATACACTTTCCTTATTTTGAATTTTTATTTTTGGAAGAACGTAAAAAAAAAAAAAAAAGAAATTTTTTTTTTTAATACAATTATGTAAACTCTTTTAAAAGAGCATACACATATTCATTATTTATACATATGTATTATACATATGCATATGGCATGTACGCGCATTGAATTTAGTAGATTAATTAAAACTTGAAATTTTAAAAGAATTATTTTGCAGTAAACAATTGACAGTCTCAATTTTATTTTATCTTATTTACTTATTTACCTATTTACTTGTTTATTTATTTATTTACTTATTTGCATACTTATTTATTAACTTATTTATTAACTTATTTTTTTACATATATTTTTTTATTATTTTATTTCATTTTTTTTTTTTTAAACGAAATTATTATAATTCCTTTTTACTTTTCCTTTTTTTTTATTCTGCTAAAATGACATTTACAATGTAATACACAGAAAATAAGCCTTCTTTTTCCTTTTTATGGTTTAAAAAAAAAAAGAAGTTAACTCATACGTAAATTTATGTACGTACGTAGGCATTTATGTGCGTACGTACGTATATATATATAATATATACGTATATAATACGTATATGTATAATATATACCATGTATAATATATACGCGTATAATATTTATATGTATAATATATTATATATGTATGCATATAATATATATAACAATTTACGTATGTACGTACATTTGTATATATGCAAGTGTAAGTATTTTTAAGCCCAAAAAAGAAAAAATAAGAGAGTGAATTATAAATGTGAACAAAAAAAAAAGATGAAAAAACTGTTTCCTTTTTTGCTATTCATAATTATAAATTCACTTATTTTTTACTGTGGCAGTACGGATGATAATACAAACAGTTCGAATGAAGAATCAGCCAATGGTTCTGCAAATAATTATAATTATACTAATAATGAGAGTTCTTCAAAAAATGTAGGTAATAATAATGATATGGACAATTATAATGATGATGGTAATGCTGAAAGATACGATACTGAAGATAATAGTAGTACTTATTATAAAGATGATATAGATGAAGATACTGATGAAAATAATTTTGAAATTCCATTGAATTGTAATGATGGAGATTGTTTAAATTCCATAGATGATATAAATAAAATAATTGATGATGAAAAAAGGAAAATACAAAATCGAAAAAAGAGGGGTAAAGCTATACAGATTATAAAACCAAATGTAAATCATACGGAATTAATAATTATTGAAGAGAATTTAGAAATTTTAAAAAAAGTTGAAAAACCAATAGCCATAGTTTCTGTTTTAGGAGATATGCACACAGGCAAATCTTTTTTACTTAATTTATTAAACGAACATGTAATTAATGATATTAGTAAAAGTGATAAAAATATTGAAAATGGATTTAAGGTAGGTAATGACATAACAGCTAGTACATATGGTATATGGATATGGTCAGAGCCTATTAAAGTAACAGTAAATAAATTAAAAAACATGTATGAATATATAGATAAAAATTTTACAAATTTTGTTAAAAATTATGAATATGAAAAAGATGAATATAATGAGGAGATTATAGATTTGTTAAATTTATATAAGACAGATGACTGGATTACCAAAATTGATGAATTACATTTATCCGATTTTGAAGAAGTGAATCTCATATTAATGGACACACAAGGTTTAAATAGTCCCAATGTTAATAAAAGATATGATGAAATATTATATGCTCTAACTAATTTAATTTCAACAGATATTATTTTCTTAACAATGAAAATGATAAATAATAAGGACTTAGAATTTATTGAAAATATTACAAAGGATGCTAACTTATTTATGTTAAGAGCATATACACGATCTAATGGTTCAACCTTTTCTATAAAAAAAAATAATTTTGATAAAATTTTAGATAATATGGATAACATAGAGAATAATTCTTTAATACTAGAAAGTATCGCTTCCAAAAATTTAATGTGGGTTGTTCATGATTTCAGTCAACGATTGGATGTAAGGAAGGGAAAATTATGGCTAGACATTTTACTAAATTCGGATAGAAGAGATTTAGATATTAAATATTGGAAAAAAATTATTTCAAATAAAAGTAAAGAAAAATATGATGCATATACTACAAAACAAAAAAAAATTGCATATCTAACCTACTCGGATAGTAGTAACAGCAGCAGTGGTAGTAGTAGTAGTAATACCAGCCTAGCAAATGAAACCTCTACTAATTACAAGCTGAACGTCCTTTATAAAAACATCGATTGTGTTTTGTTAAGAAATATGTACAATAACAAAGAGCTGGATTTTACCAATGCCAATATGAGCGATTTGAATGATGAATATAAGAATGACGTGATGCTACTAAGATATAAAATATATTTAAGAGCAATGTTATATCCGAAGAAGATATATTCGAATGTTCAGATGAATTATATAATGAGTAGAATTAAAAAAGAACAGCAGATGCGCAATCAAAAAGAAAATAACAGAACAGCGAATAGGGAAAATGATAACAGTATGAATAATGAAGCAGATGATACTAGTGGTAGTAGTAGTAGTAATAGTAATGGAAGTAGTAACAATGATTATTATAACCCCGAGGAAAGTAGCAACAAATATATGTCTGGGCAAGATGTATATGACTTCATTACCTTTTTAGTTAAGTCAGCTAACCAAAATTTATTTACCAATGTGAACCAGTTTTTTAAACATTTTAAAATTAACCGAGCAGAAATAAGTAGAAACGATTTAATATTTTTATATAAAAAGTATTTGCTACAATTTATGGAAAACGAAGATGTTGAATTTATTAGTTACCTAAATGAGGATAGTGATTATTTATCTGCGAAATTAGGAGGTAAATTGAATAATAATAAACAGAGCAAAATGGAAAATGACGAATTATTTAATGAAGATTTTATGGAGGAAGAGATAATTATTCAGGAAAAGACTGATATATATAAAATGCCTCCATTACTTAATGAGATAAGAAAATATGAAGAATTAATTCGAGAACAGATTTTAAATATTTGGTATAAGTACACAGAAAGTGATTTTCATGATGATGAGGAAAAAGAATTAATAAAAGATATTGAAACAAATTTATATGAAAGATTAGATCAAATAAAAAATGAAATGATTCAATTAGGTGAAACTAATATTCGCAAATTTTGTAAAATTGCATGTGAAGATGCACTACAAATAGTTGTTGAAGATATAAAAATGAAAAGTGATCAATACCCTATTAAACAAAAAGATCTTATGACTTTTTTTGAGTCTGTTAGTTATAATTTACTTAAATATTTAGAAAAAAAACTTTCTAAAAATTCAGATAAACTAGATCTTATATATTATAAAGACGAAATATGTAGTCCTTTAATTAATAATACTTTTCAAGAATTTTATTATTTAAAAAAAAAAAACATCACATTGAATGAAAGTAAATTAAAGTATCATTTTTCCAATGCTGTAACGAAGGGAAAAGAAGTATTTGAAATGTTAGCAGAAAGTACTGAAAACATAACAGAATATTTTAAAAATAAAAATCTATTTTATGCTACTTTGGATAAATGGAATGCAGAAGCAGTTAATGCATATATGACTACATTAAGTGATTTTTCAAAAGAAGAAAAAGAAATAAGTGAAGAATATTTACATATTCTAGATAATGATATAAAAGGGTTAAAACAGAAAGCCATGGAAAAGTGGCATAACCATTGTAAGGATAAAACAAATGCTTTATACAATATGCATAAGAGTAATCTAAAAAAAAATTTCTTAGAAAATTTCAATTTCCCATTAGATGAATTAATACTTCAAGATATATATTTAAGTTTAAAAGGTCAAGAAGAGTTAAAGTACATGGATATTTATTGCGCGAATGAAGAATCTTGGAACAGTGAGTATAAAAAATTTTTAGAATTAACTGATACAATATATAAATTCATAAAAGATGAGAATCTTAAGGCTATTCAAATAACATGCCAACAACCATTAGATGATTTAAAAAATGGAATACAAAATGAGATACATAATTATTTTTTATGGAGGTCATTGAAAAATACATTATATAATAAAGCACTTATCGTACTTTCAAATAATATTGAAAATATTTATTTAAAAAATCAAAGAGAAAATAAGATACAACCAACATTGGAAGAAAAATATAGCACACAAAAAAATACACATTATAGAAAAATATCAAAAGAATTAATGAGTAAAGTTATAAATAGATGGTTAAACAATGATATATATAATATATATTATCCCATTATAAGAAAACAATTAATTCATAAAATTATTTGTTATTTAGGTATGCTAATATTACTATTTGTAACATCATTAGTGATATATTTCAAAAAGTTTCATATAAGCTTTCTTTTCTTAATAATAATTTCTTTGTTTATGGTATTTGGATATGCTCAGATATCTTTATATTTTAAAAAATTCTTTAGACATGTTGTATTTTACATGTACGAAGGAATAGCCAATGTTTTTGGAACAGAAGGAGCAATTATTTTTTCCATTTTATTAATTTCAGTAACGGCTATATATGTGTACAATTATCATATTGTGAAATTTAAAAATAAGGTCGCAAAAAATACTAAGAAGTTATTGCAGTCACAAAATTTAATGAACATGTCAGGTATTAATGGTTATAAAGATGTGAACCCTAATCCTAAAATGAGAATATTCAAACCAAACATAATGAAATTTTCTGATTATGAAAAAGACCCAAAATATCATTCAACTAATATTCCTCACGATTATAAATTGCATAACGACGCCTCGCATTTTATTGATATGAAAAATAGGACAAATCGTTCCAACAAACTAGATGATTATACTTCTTACAATAACCCCAGTAAGTTTCAAAGAAGGTCCTACTTAGATTAGAGAGATAAGTAGAGAGAGGGAGCATAGCACACAATAAAAGAACAGGAGGAAGTAGAATAAAAAGAAAAAAAAAAAAAAAAAAAAAATTAAGCTGCGAGTTATATCACGAATATTATTAATGTGTAATTTTTTTTCTCATTTTGAACATTACCACTAACCATGTTTTATTATTATCATTATAACCACTACCATGTTTTATTATTATCATTATAACCACTATTATGTTTTATTATGATCATTATAACCACAACTATGTTTTATTATTCTTATTATAACCACTACTATGTTTTATTATTATCATTATAACCACTACTATGTTTTATTATTCTCATTATAGCCACTACTATGTTTTATTATTATCATTATAACCACTACTATGTTTTATCATTCTCATTATAACCACTACTATGTTTTATCATTCTCATTATAACCACTACTATGTTTTATCATTCTCATTATAACCACTACTATGTTTTATCATTCTCATTATAACCACTACTATGTTTTATCATTCTCATTATAACCACTACTATGTTTTATTATTCTCATTATTATTATTTTTGTTGCAATTATTATTAGCACAATAAACATTGTAGCTATTTATAAGCTATGTCTGTGAAGAATACTTTGTAATTTTTTTTTTTTTTTTTCTCGTACACTTACTCCTCATCATTTTAGTTTATGTATATATTTTACTTCGCTTTAGTACAACCAATATAATATTTTGTTCAAATGTGAATTATTTTATTCTTTTTTTTTTTTTTTACATATCTAATTTTTTTTTTTGGATTTTCACTTATAAAATTTTAATATTTTATTTTAAATTCTTTTTAATTCTTTTTAATTATTTTTGTGTGCATTGTGTATAATGCGTATGTTGCGCATATTGCTTAAGTATGTTAATTATGTTGAGTATACTGCGTATGTTCCTTATTTGCATATAATACTGTATATATCTTATTCATCGTTAATTATCACATATATAATTGCGCGTACATTTTATATGTATTATTACATTGATATTTTTTTAATGTTACAGAAAAAAAAAGAAAAGAAACACGTTGTTTTTTCTCTTTTTCTACTGCGAAATATTTAAGAATAAATGTACAACTTGCATATTATTACCTTTTTCCTTTTGTATGAAGGTAGATGTTTATTTTGTGCGTATATATATATATTTTACCATTTTCACATAAAAATGTATGTTGTAGATACTGTTTTACTGTGCAGTATATCTTCACTTGTTTTTCCTTATCTTTTATTCGATTATTCTTTCTTTCTTTTTTTTTTTTTAATTGTATGAAACACAATAAATGAAAACAAAAGTATAACTTATAAATTGTAAAATGTAAAAAGTAATTTGTAAATTATAAAATTATGAAAGTATAAAAGTATAAAATGAAGTAGAGGCGGATAAAAAATGGCAATATAAAAGAAATAATATGGACAGATAGTTTAATATATCGTATGCCATACAACATAACACAAAAAAATAGAAGAAATTAAATATGAAGAAAAACAAATAAATACTTAAATGAATACTTTTACGTATAATACTGTATGTTTTTACGTTAATACTTATTTTGTAAAAATGATAAGCGGCTACATAATTTCAATTTAAAAAGAAAAAAGGCAAAAAAATAGAATATGCTAAACAGACCTTTTTCCTGTATACAGAGTATTTCTTGTGTCATCTAGGCCAATTCTATCATGAACATAGTTTACATTTTTGCTACACGTTTTTTCGAAAATGTTAATTTCTTCAATACATTTTGTAATGTCGTCATCATGTTTATGTAAACATAAAATTAACGGCTGCATATTACACACAACTTGTTGTTTTAATTTTGAACCAACCTTGAACTCACTCATCTGTAGCAGTTAAAAATAATGTAGTTGTCAATACATTAGGCAAAAGTGTGCAAATGCATACGTGTAAGCCTGAACATTAATGTACTCTTGTATATGAATATATATATATATATACATTTATACGCAAGTATTTACGTCGTTGTGATGTAAAAGCTTCTTACCCTTAACTTTTTCAAAAACGCAGAAAAAAAAGAAATCCTTATAAATAACCCCTATCCTATCTTGTTAAAACCGCTTTGTACATATACATATATATATATATATATGTACGTACATGCGTGTACGTATACCTATCAAATATGTTGTTTTACTATAAATTTTTTAAAGCCTCATTTATTCTTAAATCCAGAAAAAATTTTTTTAAGAATTAATAAGCTAAATTAATACTAAGTATAGGAGATGTTTATATATGATATTCTTACTCCTGCGATGCATTCATTATACATGTGCATTTTATCTGTTTTGTATCTTTTTTGTATCTTTTTTGTATCTTTTTTGTATCTTTTTTGTATCTTTTTTTTTTTTTTTTTTTTTTAGCATTGTACCGAAATGTTTATATCGCTGCCTAAACAAAATAAATATGTATTTCAATAATAAAAAACGAGCTATCGCGTTCCATAAGAAAATTTTATTTTTTCTTATCATATTCATATATATATTTTATTTTTCATTTGCATTTGTATCCTCAATTTCAAATTAAGTTTCCGCTTCATTTGCATTTTCATTCTTTTTTTTTTTTTTTTTTGGTTTATTCATGATTTCAATAATTACAGCGCGAATATACTAAAAATAAAGCTATTTTTTTTTTTTACCATTTTGTCATTTATATTAGCTGTATGTATGTATGCTTAAGTATATATATATATACATAGGTGTTATATATATGTTCGTAATACATACGTATGTATGCTTGTGAATCGTACGAAATGAAAGTAGATCCTGGGGAGATATTCAAAAATTACAACCACAATGAAACTGTAAAATGCATTGATAGTTTAAGAGATAATATAATTAACAAAGAAGACGCAATTAAGGATTTTTTAAAAAAGAAAAGCAGCAAAGTAATTGATAATACGATTAAAATTAAGAACATATACGGAAATGTGGAGAAAATAAAACACAACATAGAATATATAATTAGCAATTACAACAAGTTAATTAATGATGTGAAGAGTTCAGCAGGTGTTACTTTTAAAGAATCTTGTTATACGAAAGAATTAAATGAATCTGAAAAAAATATCATAAAAAATGTATGGATGCAAAAATATGACAAGTATGAATTCTTATTCAACAATTCATTTTTTTTATTAAATTCGGAAGAAAACAATTACTATGATTTTGTTAAGAAAAAAAAAGAAGATTTAATTAATTACGATTGTTTTTACTTAAACAATTATATAAACAATATTTATTTTGATATTAATAAAAAAGTGAGTGAAGAAAATTATATATATGTCGTTAATAAAGTTTATACAGATATATTTATTTGTTTAAAAATTTTAAATTCTATACTTAAAAATGAAGAAATTCGGAATATTTATAAAAAAATATTTGACAGTCAAAGTTCTTTATATTATTTAAATTCCTTTGCAAGTAAATATAAGGAGAATTTTTATGAAATTTTACTCAAGTTAATTTACTCCTCTTATTATAACTTAACATATAATAATAATTGTAAAATTAATGCAATACCAAAATGTGTAATTGTCTTACTAATTTTTTACAATCAGAAAAATTCTCAATTTATTGATATTATAAAAAATAATTTATTCGAGGAAATTCTGAATGCAAGAATAAATTTAATAAATAATTTTATTAAAAAAAAAAAGTTCCTAGGGGAAAAAAATTTCCTCTTTGCAAAACTAAAAACCTCTTTTAAAAAAATCACTTATTTATTATTAAATACCAAGTATATACTGCTCCTTCTAATTGATGTAAAAAAGAAGGATTTGTTGGAAAAAATAAAAAAAGGGGAAGCACATAAGGAAGCACTTGAACAAACCCGTGAGGAAAGCCATGAAGATGCACGTGAACAAACACCAAAGTTGAAGGAAGGTGAGGATAAAATCACACAAAGCGACACTAGTACAAATGTACAAATTGAACAAAGTGAATTAACGTGTGCTAAAAAGGATACTATTTTGTTAAAAGAACAGGAGAAAAGTGACAGAAGTGTTAATAGGAAATATTCAGACGATTCTACAGAAACCCAAGGGAAAACATTTTTAGAAATAATGAAAAATGATTTATTTATACTACAAGATTTATTTCATGAAGATAAAAAAAAGGAGATAAAAAAATATAAGGAATATTATAATTATGGTATAAATAGCACAAATGAAATAAAAAATATCATGAACAAAAACAGCATAGAGAATTTGAAGCTATTACAAAAAAATTACTCCGAATGTGTTAATCGTATTTATGATTATATGGTACATTTACTACACCTTTATTATTATGAAAACGAGTATAATTTTATATGTAATTTCTTGTTCAAAGAATATACGAGTATCAAACTACTTTATAATAAAATGAAAACAAAAATTTTAACAAAAGAAAAATATTTCAATAAATTTATGAAAGATGTCGATTTTTTTATAAGCAATGATTACTTAAATGCTATACATGATCAAATCTTTGAAATTTTTTTTTTTCTATTTTTTAACAAATTTATAAGTGCCATACCATTTTTTGATACGAAACCTATAAACAAATGGAAATTAATAATTATAAAACTTTTGCAAATTTTATTTTATAATATATCATCTATGACTTATGAAAAAACATTTGAAATGGAAAGATATATATTTCATTCTTTTCTTTTAAATTCCTTTTATTTTTACTATGAATTTTACACAACCGACTTGGATTCAATATATACAGAATTTTGTAAAATTGAAAAATACTCCAATAAGAACGTAAAAAGTAGAAAAAATTTTCAAAAAGAATTATCAGAATATTTTCTTACAAATAAAAATTCCTCAAAAGACAAATATTTTCATAATGAATTTAAAAAAATAATAAAAGAAAAAATACACCCATTGATGTTTAATGCATATAAGCTTATTATGTATATAGAAAGCAAAGAAATTAACAGCAGCGTGAATTCTGATTTTTTCTCAACAAATGAAGAGGATACAACTTTGATAGATTTTCACAAAGAATTCAACGCATTTATGAATATTTTGAAGTACCAAAAAGGGGTACCTTCGAACATTAGTAATGAGCACATTTTGAAAAAGTGTAATATGTTACTAATCTTTTTAAAATCAACTACTCGAGGGAAAATCAATGGGGAGATGAACTTTTTTCCTAGCACAGATGATAGTGGAGTTTTCAATAACGCAAACAATGA
The DNA here is from genome assembly GCF_023973825.1 of Plasmodium brasilianum. Lineage (NCBI taxonomy): Eukaryota > Apicomplexa > Aconoidasida > Haemosporida > Plasmodiidae > Plasmodium > Plasmodium brasilianum. The sequence goes on from NC_090125.1 coordinate 2,327,896, forward strand.
GCAGCGTGTCGCAAATATTGTTAATGTCTCTAATGCTGCAAATATCGCCAATGAAATTTTGAATTATGATAGTTCAACCAAACTTTATGATCAAATTCAGAGGACAGAAGACATAAATGAAGAATACAAAGAATTGTGGTTTTATATTAATCTTACTAGGTATAATAATAAACAAGAATTTAGTAAATTTTTGAATTGCTATTGCATAGGTTTAAAAGAAAGGAATACATTGGAGAGTGAAAAAGCGTATAACAAAGAGATCAGTTCGGATAAAGAAAAATATTTAAATGATGATTATTATTATAATTATTATCATAACGAGGGTGATAGTTGCATTAGTGGTGATATCCATGGCGATGATAGTAACGATGGCGCGAAGAGCGAACAAAATTTTTGCTTAAATGATTTAAAAAGTATATACTTCCATATAGTTTATCATATATTTAAGATTTCACTGAAATGCTTTTGTTTGGAACATTTCGATAATTTAGAGTGTTATTTAGACTTTTTACTGAATATGCTATCAAATAATGATATGAAAAATATAATATGTGAAAAAATGAACTGTCATTTAGTAAACATATTCACCTTCTCAAATATATTTATATTATATATTGAAAAAGTAATAAACACAGAGATGTATAGAAGCATTATTATCTTTATTGTAAAAAGTGTACTACAGAAGAGGATATACAAAATTTATCGCAAATTTATTTGTAAAATAAAAGAAATTTATTTAAATGAAAGTAGAGAAGAAACAAAAGACAAGAAAAACTTTTTAGATAAAAAAATAACGGAATTGTATAATATATTACTGCTAGACTTATGTTTTTGTGAACAAATTTTAGATAAAAATACTATTATAAATAAATACTTTTATGAAAGTCTTATTTCAAGATATAGAGAAAATGAAATTTACTACATGCAAGCGTGTTTATATTTTATTCATATTTATAAAGAAAAATATAATGTGTACAGCGAAAAAAAAATTAATGAAAATAATACAAAAAAACATCTATTCTTTAAAAAATTACATAAAAAAGACACACACACACAAAAAAAAGTAGAAACTAACCCATCTAGCTACTTGTTCAAAATAATAATTGATGATATTTTAGCAGAGCTAAATAAGTTAGATAATCTTAATAGTATTATTTTTCAAAAACACATACGCCTACTATCTCAAAATATCATAAGAAATTCTTATTTATTATATTACTTATTCGCCCACAGTTCAACATTAAATAACTTACTATTAAATGTACAAAAAGAGGAGAAGCAAAAATCGCTAGAAATTTTTAATTTTAATGAAATTCATATGATTGATAACAGTCTTATTGAAGATAAATTGTTCAAGTTTTTTTTTTAATTTATTTAACTCTTTTAAAAAAAAAAAAAATAAATAGGCATCATAGAATAACGTGTTGTGTGCTTCGAGTGTGTTTTGCATTTAGATATTGTTTATGTACACATGTACGTGCACATATACTCATTCACGTAGTACAAACAAATTTTTAGTATTATATTTCATTGCGTTATCATTAAGCCATTAATGCATTATTATTGCGCCATTGTTGTGTAGTCGTTCCACGATGACACTATTTCAACGTTAAATCATAATTGCCCTAATTTTAGCATATATATTCCACATAATGCGTTACATTATAGACTTTATTATATACATTCTTAAACAACCATCTTATTTTTGAGTATATTGCTATTTTTGTTTACCTTCACCTTCCTTGTAATTTGTTCTTTTTATAATAAAAATGAAAAAAGCCGAAGATAAAATATATCAGGAAATACATAATGAAGAAGAATATAAAAAATTATTTGATGAAAAAAATGACATTCTTTATATAATAGACGTCTATACCAAATGGTGTGGACCATGCCTTTTCACTTTTGAAATAATTAATAAGATTTATAAAAGTTATTGTACCTTTTCACAAAGTGTCAAAATATTTGCTGTATGTGCACAAACAATTGCATCATTAAAAAATTATGACAATAACTCGAAACCCTTTTATATAATATTAAAAAATGGAGAAATTATTGGGCAAATCATAGGCTGTAACACACCGCATATATTTTCATTGATCGATGAACATTTGGAGAATAAGTTGAATTGAAATTTTTTTTTTTTTTTTGCAAAATTACTAGGAAAAGAAATACCTAAGATAAATAAAATAAATTAAGTGCACAAAATATATGTAACAGAAATTATGGAGAAATATGAAGGGAAACAAAATACAAAAAATTATAAAAAATATATAAACGGGTAGTCGAAACACTGTAGTGGTATTAACAAAACTTATAGAAGAAGGAATGTAATACGTAAATCTAACAATAACAAAATTTTAAAAAATGGTAAATATAATAACATACATTCAGCAAAAAAGGGATACTCCAAAGGGAAGCGTACACATATATATTATTTCAGCCCAAACACACTCTATATATATATATATATATATATATATATATATAATTCAAGTATACTTATGTGTGTTCATTTATGCATAATTAATTTCATTTCTGTACGTACGCATTTACAGCGCTTGAAATGTACATCCATCAGATATATATGGGGAAAATGTTTTCATTATTATGTATATTCCAAAAAAAAAAAAAAAAATCCTTTTTTTAATTGCAGTTACTACACTATGACGTAAATTTGATCAACTTATATTTTTATATAACCCTTTTTGGTAAACTTATATTATTACTATTATCATTAGCGTTTTATTTCACTTTCTTTCATTTTATGTCTACAACAAGATTATCAATTTTTCAAGCATTCATTAATTTCAATTATAATATTTGATATATCCAGTATTTGAGAATTTAATTGCTCCACTTTTTCCATATATAAATTTCTGACTTGTTCAGGAACTTTTTGTTCGTAATTTGGATCATTAATTTTTTTTAAATACGAATCTAAAGAATTCTGTAACTTTTTATTTTTATTTACCATATTAAGTAACAAGGGTTTAAGATATTCTTCCGTCGACTGGACATATATAATAAATTGGTTCGAAATAATATCTTTTAGACATTTTTTAATTTGAATTTTTAATTCCTGCGATAATTCATCCACATTGTAATTAACTATACTTAGGGATGATAGCTTGGCTAATACTTGGATTTTACTTTTTACTTTTTCGATAAAAATTTCATCTGCTTTATTTTTTGCAGCAATAAAACAATTTAGCTTAGATTTTGGAGGAATTTCAAGATTTGAAATAAAAGATCTAAATTGCTTAACAATGATCATAAATGTATTCATTTCTAAATTAACTTGTTCATTATTCCACAATTCTACATATTCTGGATAACTAGCTATGGAAATAGAATCAAATTTGTATGCTTCTGCTGCAATTTTGTGATATAATTCTTCTGTTATGAATGGAGATATTGGATGTAGAAGTCTAAGGCCATAATCAAGACACGCATGCAGCGTTTTATTTGCTTCAAGCCCATCATCCATTTTACTATCAGTTAGTACACCATCAGGGTTATCAGTTGTATTAACAGCAGTGTAATTAGTAGTTTTACTACCAGATGGTACATCATCTTGTCTCTTTTCATTTGGTAACTGCTTATTTTGTACATCTCCTTGCGAATCTGTATTTAGGCGTGCCTTTATTAGTTCTAAATAAATATCACATAAATCGTATAGCCAAAAATTGTACGAAGCAAATGCTACTTCCGAAAAATTATACGCATTAAAATTTTCATTTGCACTTTTAATATATATATTTAATCTATGTAAAATCCATTTGTCCTCCCACTTAACGGTTTTGACATATTCAGGTTTGTAAAGTAAAATATTATAATTATCATAATTTTCTGGTAATGTCTTTAGAAAAAATTTGACAGCATTCCATAATTTATTGCAAAAATGTCTATATCCAATAATTCTATTAATATCTAAATTTACATTTCTTCCTTGTTTTAAGTAGGTTAGTAGACCAAACCTTAAGGCATCTGTACCACATTCAGGTATACCCTTTGGGAATTCTTTTTTTTGTAATTCTATAGCTCTTTTAATTTCTTTTTCTGGTAAATTTCCTTCATATAATTTCTGATGTAACCCTTCTAGTGTTATTCCATCAATAATATCTAGAGGATCCACAACATTTCCTTTACTTTTGCTCATCTTTTCTCCTTTCGAATCTCTTATCATAGCATGTAAATATATTGTATTAAATGGTAACTTTTTCATTAAATGTATGGAAACTATTACCATTCTAGCTACCCAAAAAAATAATATATCCTGACCAGTTTCTAAAATAGTATTCGGGAAGAAATTTTCTATGTCTTCTGTTTGTTCTGGCCATCCTAATGAACTAAAGGGAACTAAAGAAGAAGAAAACCACGTATCCAGGACATCTTCATCTTGAATTAATTCAAACTGTTTATCTTCTCCTATTAACTTTTTTGCTTTCTCTATGCATTCCTCATGGGAATTCCCAACTACCCATTGCTCCTGACCTTGTTCATAAGGATTCAAGCAGATATTGTTATTATGGATGCTTGTCTGACTTCTATTTTGTCCATTACTTTGTCCACTATTTTGATTTTCTGCGCCTGCGCTTTCCCCTGTTAAGTCATCTTTCATTATAATTTTATATGCAGGAATCCGATGACCCCACCATAACTGTCTTGATATACACCAGTCCCTAGCATTTTCTAGCCAATAAAACCAGGTATTTATGTGTTGTGCAGGAATAATTGCTAGTTCCTTAGTCTTCACATAACTGATCGCCTGTTTAGCTAGCTCTGAGCAATTTAAATACCATTGAGGAATAAGCATATATTCAATGATATCATTGCTTCTTGAGCATAAGGGTAAGGACATGGAATTAGGAATTTTATCTGACAATAAATTTCGTTTTTTTAATTCTTCTTGAATTTTAAACCTACATTCAAATCGATGTAAACCTGCAAATAATTCTCCTCCGTTTTCATTAATATGTCCATCTAATGTAAATATATTAATATATTTTAAATTATGTCTTTTCATCATTTCATAGTCATTTTTATCATGTGCTGGTGTAATTTTTACTGCCCCTGTACCATATTCCATATCAACATATGTATCAGCAATAACAATTAATTTTCTATCCAAAATGAAAGGATGAATTAATTCTTTTCCTACTAAATGAGAATATCTTTTATCATTTGGATGTACTGCCACTGCGACATCTCCTAACATTGTTTCAATACGAGTTGTTGCAATTTCAATTTTTTCTTGACTATCTTTTATTTGATAAAAAAATTTATATAAAACACCTACTTCTACTAAATGATCAAAAGAAGGGATTTTAATTTTTGTTGGTTTTTTAATTTCTTCAAGATTAACCTCTATATCTGATAAAGCAGTTTTCAAATGAGGACACCAGGCTACTAATCTATTATCTCGATATATTAGTCCACTATCGTAAAATCTAATAAATGCTTCTTTAACAGCAATAGACAAATTCTCATTCATGGTAAAATATTCTCTTGACCAGTCAACGGATGCACCTATTCTTCTTATTTGGTTATTTATTTTATTACCATGCAAATTTTTCCACTCATATATTTTTTTTACAAATTCATCTCTTCCATAATCATGTCTTACTTTTTTCTCTTTTTTATATAACATTTTTTCAACAACGGTTTGAGTTGCTATACCTGCATGGTCTGTCCCAGGTATATATAACGTTAAATAATTTTTCATTCTTTTATATCTAACTAACGAATCCTGAATAGCTATTGTTAATGTATGACCAATATGTAACGTTCCAGTAATATTAGGAGGCGGTAATACAATTACAAATTTATTTGCATTATCTTTAATTTTTATTAATTCTTTTTTTGGTTTAAAATAGTCATTTTGTTCCCAAAATGTATACCACTTTGATTCCACACTTTTAGGATCATATGCATCCTTCATAGATTTTAAATTCTCCTTCAAATTTCTGTTTTCCATGTTCTTTACTTTACTATATCTTGCACACGTTTGATATTTGTAGAACAATATTCTTCTTAGTAAAGTTTTTCTCATGCAAATGAGGTAAAGATGAGACGCTAATGGTACAGGGAAAATGTATGGAAAATGTATGGGAAATGTATGGGAAATATATGGGAAGGGTAAGGGAAAAGTAGCAGAAAATGTATGGAAAAAGCTGGGGAACACGTAAGGGAAAAGCATTGAAAAAGAATGGAAAAATTAATGGGAAACGTAAAATGAACACTAAATATTACGCTTTTATGTACTACCTTTTTATAATCACTTCCAGCAAAATATATTATAAGGTAAAACTTGGGTGCTATATGCAAAACTTTTTTTCTCCTAAATGTCTACTAGCCCTTTTGCACTTGGTGAACATGTACATAACAATTTGTCTACATTTGAAAATGCAGAAATTATGGTACATATGTAGCGATATATATGCCGTATTTACCTTACACTTCTGTGCCCCACTAATTATATATACTATATATGTACATGCTTATGTATGTGTTGTTACACCTCTGAATAAATTTTCTACAGGTTAAAATTACATCATATATAGCACTCTTTCTAGTTTTCCTAAGTATTATGCTTTTATAATATATATAAAAATAGGTACGGGTTTACATATATATATGTATATACATATATAAATATATGAGTTTATATATATGTACGGTATCTACTCAGCTTCTCCCGTTCGAAGTTCAAATGAATATAACTAAATATAGTTATTCCTTCACAAATTAGAATAAATATTGCGTTAGTTCGATGATTGTTTCAATTTGTTCATCACATAAATGCATTCCACTGGAATGTCCTATTTCATGGAAATGATAAACAGGTTTCACTATTTGGTTCAATGTTTTATATATAAAGTTCAGATACACTTATTATCTTTGTTCTCAGTATTTTGTAATTTTTAATTTGTTCCCTTTTTTTTTTTTTTTTTTTTTTACCTTTTTTTTATACCTTTGCCTAAGCCTTGTATTACTTATTCTGCTACGTTTTATTTGCCAAATTTACAGGTGAACAAATTGTTGTTTGGCATGCTTGGTATTTGCTTTATTTTATAGAAATATAACCTCACTGCTGTTTAGGCATGTATAGGAGTGCGTCATAATAAAAACATACTATTTTCAAAAGGAAAACAATAATATATTATATAATTGATAAATAACCAACCATCTATATTTTATAAAATTAAAATAAATATTTGTTCTGAATATTATATGGTTGTCAATAAATACATTTTGTTGGTTCGAAACATTTTTTAAAAATACTGTATTTATATGTATACTTAATGAGTTTAATTGTTTCTCCTAATTTTGTGTACTGTAAATTTTATATTAAAGAATGGTTTTAAAAAAAAGAAATAGAAAAAAAGGAAAAGAAGAATACATAAGAAAAAAAAAAAAAAATGTAAATTTTAAGTGGTAAAACTTTAAGAACATATATTACGCTTAAAATAAAACAGAAAACTATGTATATTTGCCCAAGCCCTGAAAGGAGAGGAGCAGGATTTCCAGATATAATATGTATGAATTATGTATATGCATAAATATGCATGTGCTGCTACATGGGTATATGTATATATTTAAATACATACGCTTCTTAATATAAATGTGCAAAAATTTTTAGATTAAATAACCGATTTTTAACCCATTATCATTATACTCATTTTGTGATCAAATTTTTCGCGTTTTTTCATTTTAATTGTGAATAGATTTATTTAACTTACTTTTGAAGAAAACAGTAGATAACTTTCCCCTCTCTGCTCACAACAAACTATTTTTGAATTTTTTTTGCGGCTCCTTCCATCTGTTGGTTACTAGCTAATTTATTTTTATATTCGTTTTCAAATATGTTGGATTGGTTATATGTCGATTTCATAACACCAGCTTCGTTCACTGTAGTGCTCAGAGGATAGATATATTTATTATTATTATTATTATTATTATTTGGATCATGATTTTTGTTTACCCCAATTTTACCCCCAACAAAAGTTACAAAATTATGAACATAATTATTGTTATTACTCAAGTTGGAAAGAAGTATATCCGTAAAGGTGTAACTTTTTTTTATTGTATCATTAATAATATAAAGAAGACCATCATATTTTGAAGTAATTAGAAAATTATTCGATGAAGCAATAATGTTACTACTTTTCATCTTTAAATTATGGTACGAGTTAATTTTAAAATTATTCTGCTTTGTAAATTTTTCATTTATGAATTTATTCTTAGTATAATTCATAATACTGTTGTTAACTATGCTATAATGATCGATGTATAGCTTGTTTTTATTTTTACATTTTTCATCATGCATTTTGCTATTATATTTGCAGTTCTCATCGCTTTCTTTCATCCAGTTGTTGTTCCATAGGCTGTGGAACTTAAAACAACTTTTGTCGCCTTTTTCATAAAACGTATGTCCGTTTGTATGGCAGTAATTTTTGCTTAATAAATGAGTACTTAAGAGACTGACCCCATTGCCCATATGTACTTCACTAGTTACTTCATTGTTTGTGGAAAGTCCTTATGTATTAGGAGAGCTGTTTTTCACTGAACGATATAAAGTTAATTTATTTAATGAATTATTTACCTTCATCATGTAAAAATTATTAGAACCAGATGAGCAATTTTTTTTTTTTTTATTATCAGCACTGTTATCATTCTTATAGGCACTGTCATCATTCTTATCGTTATTGTAATCATTCTTATCATTATTGTAATCACTCATATCGTTATTGTAATCACTCATATCGTTATTGTAATCATTCTTATCGTTATTGTAATCACCCATATCGTTATTGTAATCATTCATATCGTTAATGTAATCATTCTTATCGTCATTGTAATCATTCATATCGTTATTTTAATCATTCTTATCATTATTGTAATCACCCATATCGTTATTGTAATCATTCATATCGTTAATGTAATCATTCTTATCGTCATTGTAATCATTCATATCGTTATTTTAATCATTCTTATCATTATTGTAATCACCCATATCGTTATTGTAATCATTCATATCGTTAATGTAATCATTCTTATCGTCATTGTAATCATTCATATCGTTATTTTAATCATTCTTATCGTTATTGTAATCACCCATATCGTTATTGTAATCATTCATATCGTTAATGTAATCATTCTTATCGTCATTGTAATCATTCATATCGTTATTTTAATCATTCTTATCATTATTGTAATCACCCATATCGTTATTGTAATCATTCATAGCGTCATTATTATAACTATTATCATCGTTTTCATAATTCTTCATTTTAGATGTGGACAAAAAGCTAGTGCAACTTTTAAAAAATTCTGGCATAATAGCAGAACTGTCCTTTTGAATTATGTTTCTCCTGATATTTTCAACTTTTTTGCTTTTTTTGTACTTTCTTATATACCTTGTACTTCCGCCAACCGCATTATCTGTCGCTCCCTCATTTTGTCGTTTAATACGCTTTTTTTCATTATTTAATTTTTTTTCCTCTCCCTTTGTAGCATCCATGGATGAAATAAAATTATAATTTTTGGAAGCAATCATTTTGACCATTGTCCCTCTTATTATTAGTAAAAATGATATCCATCTTATTGCCACTGTTAGAGGTGGAGGAAACTAAAAAATGATTAATGGGTGTAATTATTATTTTCAATATTTTTCTTATTCCTGGGATATGCATATATTTCACAACCTTCTCTAGCAGCTGTGCATATACTAACTGAACATTTTCCCAATTTAGTAAATTTTCTTTTTTTAATTTCATTTGCTATTTTTTTCTTATGAAGAATATGCTTATTTCTGATTTCTTTAAGAGCTTTAATAGTAATTTTAATACCGTTCTTTTTGAGCATGTAAATCCATTCCTTTTTGTATCCATTCCTTTCACATGCTAGTAGGCAATATTTCTCAGCCACATGCCATACTCCTAATATATATGCAGCTCTGTATAAGTCTTTTATTTTCATATCTCCAAATGTAGATCTTGAAGTGGGAAATAAATTATTTGATGATAAAAGTTCATCACATTTCTTTACATTCGTCATTCTTTTTTGATGTAAAGCTTTTCGTAATATTGCCCTTCCATTTGTTCCTATTGGAATATCGAATCCGGGATACCACTCAATTAGGTGATTATTCCTATTTTCCATATTCTCCATATTACCTATATTATTTTCATTGTTGGTAAGGTATTTTCTGGTATCAATTTTTGAATTAACAGTAAGTGCATTACGAATAAGGTTTTCCCCTCTGCTTCTAAACGAACTGCTACGAATATCTTCGGAATTACAATTAAACGATTCAGTAATTTCTCCTTGTATCTCTGTGTGAAATGTGTCAGACCGATTGACTTGTTGTACTTCACAGTTAAAGTTGCTATTCAGAACTTTTGTCGATTCACAGGTGTAAATATTTTTCGAAGTTTTCTCACAACCATAGGACAAAGAAGTAGCCAACTTATTTTTGTTGCTGCAATTAAAAAAATTATTTACATTACTTTTCAAGTTATAACTGAAAAGGTAATTTTTTAAATCTTCATTATTATTTGTAAAATTTTTTTTTTTTTGCATTTCCATTTTTGAGGAATTCATTTCTTTATAATTTATTTCATTTATTTCGTTATTTATAGCTGTTGTAAAATTATTTACTTTTATTTCTGTTCCTATATTGTAATTTATGTTGTCAGTTACATTTTCCATAGTACAACTTGTTGAAAAATGATCATGTGCATAATTATTGTAACGGTTTCTACTCAAAATTGAGTTGCACTTCATCCTTATTTTTTCAGTACTTTCACTTATTAATGATTTCTTCAAGCACGTTTTAGTAACGTCTCCAAAAGCATTGTCCTTATGTAGATCCTCGAGTTTTCCACTTTCGCAATAGTTAGAAATTTTCCACTTGACTACCGGTTCCTTCATTTTTCCTTCTCCATTAAAGTAGTCATTTTTAGTTTTTTTACTCTGAGGATTATTATTATTATTACTATTATTATTACTATTATTATTACTATTATTATTACTATTATTATTATTATTACTATTATTATTATTACTATTATTACTATTACTATTACTATTATTACTATTATTACTATTATTACTATTATTACTATTATTACTATTATTACTATTATTACTATTATTACTATTATTACTATTATTACTATTATTACTATTATTATTACTATTATTATTATTATTATTACTATTATTATTACTGTTATTACTATTATTATTATTATTACTATTATTACTATTGTTACTATTATTATTACTATTATTATTATTATTACTATTATTACTATTATTACTTTTATTATTATTATTACTGTTATTACTTTTATTATTATTATTACTGTTATTACTTTTATTATTATTATTACTGTTATATACTTTTTTTTTTTCTGCCTTGTGTGATGATTGTTCCCCTTCAGCGCCCGGTATTGTGGAAGCACTGCTAATTTTTAAAATCACAGTAGGAATATCTCTTTTGTTAATGAATTTGTATAATGTCATATTTGAGTCCTTCTCACTTGTACCATTACGTAAATGGTCATTTTGTAAACAGTTTCTTTCTTTTAATACTTGATCCTCAGGTTTAAAGTGCCCATTGCAAGAGTTGCTTCTTCGGCTTCTGATGATGTTGCAACTGGTACTATTCCCGTTTTGAGAATTTACAAAATTTAGATATTCTTTTTTTTCTCCTTTTCCATATTCTAATACCTCGTTATGGTGCGTTACGTTATTTGTAGTGTCCGATTTTGAAATAGTGCTACAACGCTTGTCTGAATTTGTTGAACTATTTATTTTATCATCAAAGCAACTAGAAAAAGATTCATTACTATTGCTGTCATATTTTTTACTAATGCTGCTACTACATGCATGCGTATTATTATTCCTTATGTACACATTATCTAATACCTTTTGAACTGAGGAAGAACTGCTTACTTCGTTATGGCACTCGCTTTTTTTTCTAATCGATATATTATTTTTCTCATTAACAATGACATATTGCCCATTCAATGGTTTGACACTGTTACTGGTATTGGCTGGTTTAGTGCTGCTACGAAAATTGGCCAATTCAGCGCTGCTACGAAAATTGGCCAATTCAGCGCTGCTACGAAAATGGGCCAGTTCAGCGCTGCTACTAAAATGGGCCAGTTCAATTCTTCCGCTATTTGTTTTTTCATCTACACGTTGTAAATCTATGCATTTCTCGTACAATATTTTGTCTCTCACTTCTTTACACTCACGATCTGATACTCGAGTAAATACCTCGTTCATGTTTAGTTCATTATTTAATAGGTTTAGTTTATAGGTGTTCATATTACCTACTTTTCTGGTATTTGTCAACTTTTCATTAGTTTTTTTATAATGTGCTTTATTCATATCAACTTGTTCACTTGAAGTGTTGTACTGTAATTTATATTCCTTGTTATTTAGGACATGAACACTATCTCTGTTGCACATATTTTCTTTTTTATGCATGCAGCTGTAAGGGAAATTCACTATATCTACATTTTCTATGGTGTTATTCATATTTCTTATATTATTAATTATATTTATACCATTATTTAAATATATTATGTTATTAAAATTGTCATTAGAGTTGTCATTGTTGTTTGTGTTATACTTATTTGCAAGGTTGTTGTTTGGACCGCTACAAGAAGCAGTAATTCGAGGGCTATATTTTATGCTCTTATGGAACCAGCAATTCCCATTTGTATAATTTTCCTTTACATTGTCATTTCGATAGTTTGCATACGTTTGATCCCAGTCATTTCCCCCATTTATATCACCACTACTATCATTACTACTATTATTTTGACGACCTACATCTTCAAATAGGCTTCCGTTTTTGTCTCTCCAATTAGAACAGTAAATACCATTTAATGAGTGAGTTATATATTGTGCCTTTTCAACATTTTTCTTATTATATATATTTGCATCTTTTTTTTTTTTATTTATCATTCCTTCCATGTAAGATGCACTTGGATTTTCCTCGTTACACGTATTCTGGATCTCATTTGGGGCCTCATTTAGGTCCCCATTTTGGGTCTCCTTTTTAGTTGCATTAAAAAGATTCACTACATTCGTACCTTCCGAATGGATAGAATTTAAAAAACCTTCCTTGACACCATTTTTCAATCTTTCATATATGAATTTTTTTCTTAATATATCGAACGTATCTATATGTGCTGTATTATTGTGTTTTGTACCAATACATATGTCTTGCTCAAATTGTTTGCTGTTTTTTAGGGAAGAATTATTTAGTACATTAAAATCAACAGATATATTGCTTTTTGCAATATGGCATTTAGAATCTGAACCTACTTTACTACAACAAATTTTGTTACTAGGACAAAGATTAGCGGGATGCTTACTGTTAGGGACAATATCGGGGAAGTGATAGTTTTTGTTCATAATATTTTTGAATTCATTTGTACTAATTAAATAGTCTATATTATTAGACATATTTTTTCCTCTCTTTGCGTTTTTTGAATATTTTTTTTCTGTAGTATTATTATCATTTAAGAGGGCGGTTGTGTAACATCTTCTCCTCATTTTTCCGAAATGTTCGAAAATTTCGAAATTTTTGAAAGGTGTTATATTTTCTTTACTCTTTTTATAAATATCATTTGTATATATGACTGCATTAGATGGTGTTTTTTTTAGTTCACCCTCAATATCTTTGACAATGTAATAGCTCCTTATTTTTCCTTGTTTATGGCTCAAATGTGAGTTGCTTTCTTTGCTACTTATATTTCGTGTTAACAGCCTTTTTTTGTCAAGTATAGCATAATTTTCCCCTTCTCTTTCTCGTTCTCGTTTTCTTTCACTTACTTCTTCTTGTAGTAATATTGTGTATCTCTTCCCCTGAAGTTCCAAATGTTCCCATTTCTCAGAATGTTCGATAATATCATTTTTTATTTCATAATCGTTGTTAATTTTTTTATATGTTTCTATCAATTTCGAGGTTTTATTCGTTGACGTATTCGTATGATTATCTTTGTTATAATTGAGATGTTGCAACGTTTCAATAGCTTCATTACAACACTTCGCACATTTTGCACATTTTGAGTTATCGTCATGTTTGTTTTTATGCATGTCTTTATCTTTATTTTTTCCCCTGAAAAACTCCCTATAGCAACTTCTAACCTTTTTATCCTTTATTTCCCTTTTTATATATTTCCTTTCAAAAAAGGACCTATTTTTACACCAGTACACGTTCGGTTTTAGGGGTAGTTCTTTTTTGCACCTACTGGAAGCTTGCACATTTATTAAAATTTCATTTCTTGTTCTTCTTTCCATTTCTGTATATGAATATTTTACTTCATTAAATCGGTTACTTCTTAAATTTATTGCTTTATGCACCCAACTTTTATTATCTGCATTTTCAATTTCGGCATAGCTACATCTAACCGATTCGCTGACCTTATTATCTTTCAAAACATGCGCAAATGATAAGGGATACTTGTAATTGCTTTTCGAGTGCGAATTAGTCGGTTGCACAGTCATTTCGTGTTCGGTAGCATCTCCATTGTGCGCTAAAATTTCTTCACATATGTAATTTTTATATTTGCCGTAACTATTGCTCTGGTTACTGCTCTCCTTATTAGTCTTATTTGTTTCGTCATTTTGGCTCTCATTATTATCTGCATTGTTATATTCATATTTATGTTCTCTTTCATTTTCGTCTCTCCCCTTATTATCTACTTTTATTCCTCTTAAAATTTTATCACCACTTATCATAGAATAATAAATACACTTGCAGCTGTCGCCTTTTTTGGTAGAATCTGTAATATCAAGATATATATTTTCATTATTGTTTGAAAAACTATTATGCATTTTCTTATAATTATTATCCTCCTCATATACATTTTCTAAATAAATATTTCTGCATTCTTGACATGTACTTAATGGGTGTACTTTTTCAAGCTCTTTATTTTTGGTATTTGTTCTATATTCCACGATGCTGAATATAGAATAAGGACCGTTCTTATTCTTATTGTTTTTTATGCCAGAATTATTCCTATTGGTACTATTTATTACATCTTTTATCTTCTTCAATTCGTTTGCTTCTATCCCATTTTCTTTATCATTGCAATAATTGTTATCATGTTTCTGACTCATTTTAGATTTACAGCTACTAGTACACGTAGTACTACAGGTGGTGACATTAAAATTGTTCACATTAGATATTCTGAATTCTTCAGAATTTATCTTATTGAAATGTATACAGAAATTTATATCCTTTTCATACTCTTTTTTTTTCCATGAGCAATTATTTGGATAAGTATTAACTGCTTCTAATGAGTAATTCGCCTCTTGTCTCCTGTTATTCTCATTTATTACCCCATAACTTTTTCTAACGTCAACTTGTCTTATTTCACTGTCACTATAGGAAAATCTTTTATCGTCTGTTACATTGTAGCATATTCTTTTAATTATATTCCTCTCATTATGTAGATGGTTACATTTATGCTTTTTTTGAACTCTGTTTATATTATATTTTATTTTTTTTAGGGGAATAATATAATTAATAATATTACTACTATTTGTAGAAACATAATCTTCAATTTCGTTATTTAACACTCTTTTTTTTACTCTTGTAGATCTATGTTCCTTTATATCATCATTGATATAAGTTTTTAAATTCATCCCTTTGGCAAAATCTGCACTGTTAGTAGCACAGGTAACATTAGGGTGAGTGCGTTTGGTGGTCATATCATTAGATCGAATGTTGTTAGGGTTTATATCGTCAGGGCTAATTCCATTAGTGCAGTAGTCACTACAGAAAATATCACTATCCTGCGTATCCTTTTTAAAGGTGCTTCTCGTCATGTCTTTCCTTTTATCGCAATTTTTGAAGTTATGAAAAGAATGGGAACGAATTATACTTTTTCCAAATGCAATATTACGTCTACTTACGTTATTGCTTTGATATAATTTGTTCATCTCATTATCACTGTAGAGATTGCTTTTTTTAATTACCCTCTTTGCTCTATTATTACGCTGTTTTGCTGTAGCACCTGTGTTTTTATTATGTATTAGTTTATCGTATACATATAATAAATTTTGAGAATTTATATATTGCCTATATATGTCGAATTGTTCATTTTTCACATTGTGTTGATGTTCCTGCGAGTTATTTAAGCTACAAATTGAGGGATATTTTTTATTTTTTTTAATATCATGTCTTATATTTCGTATGAGTACATTATGTGTAGGACAAAAAAGCTTGCTTAATTTTTTTTTATTGTTAAAATTTTCCATCGTTTCATCTACAGAATTATTCTTATTATTACTAATATTATTATTATTACTAATATTATTATTATTACTAATATTATTATTATTACTAATATTATTATTATTACTAATATTATTATTATTACTAATATTATTATTATTACTAATATTATTATTATTACTAATATTGTTATTATTACTAATATTGTTATTATTACTAATATTGTTATTATTACTAATATTA